>NC_072807.1:30959609-31263125 GCF_028583425.1 Eublepharis macularius | reverse complement strand
CAGTCCAGCGCCTCCATTCCATTTTGTTTAACACGACTATCCAACTGCAATGGTAATAATGTTATTATATGGGAACCTTATGAATGAAACCTTATGAATGAAAGACCTCCCAAACGTCCTATCATTAACAGACTCTGCAAACTGGAGGACGTGGCTTCTTTTATTGAGTCCAGCCATCTCGTTTTTGGTCTTCCTCTTTTCCTACTGCCTTCCACCCTATGATGAGACAATCCAATATATATGATTATATATAATATTTAATTATATATTTAAATATGCCATATACAAACTTATGAATTATTGTAATTGTTGTTCTTATTGTGCCGCAAGAGGTCCCACCCTTTTTAGTTGTAACCTGTAATCTAATCAGAACCGGACTTTGAGGGGCAAAAAATGCCTCTCCGTTCCAAGGGAAGGCGGGCCCTTCCAGGAAAGAAACATCTCTATGGTCTTTCCAGCTCGGCCTAGTGGCCGGAAGCGGAAGTACGGCGCTTGTGTTCCTGCCGGTGCCTACCGCTTCGCCCCGTGATGTTGTCTCTGGACTTCTTGGACGATGTTCGGCGGATGAATAAGCGGCAGGTGCGGCGGAGGCCGGGCTGGAGGTGCTGGGGAGGGGAATCAGGTGTGGGGGCTTCCGCGTGTTTCTTGCTTGCCAGCCCTGTGCCCACGGAGGGGGGTCTCCAGCAGCGCCGCCGCCACCACGCCCCACTTCTGCAGCGGGCTAAACCTCAGAGCTCCTGCCCACGACTGACCCTCATCAAGCAGAAAGGCTTTTTGCAACTCATAACTCTTCCAGACCATGAAAGCTAAATGGAGCCTCCACGCTCAGGGGCAGTATACCTCGTGGCCGTGGCCAGCGCATGCTCTGATTAGTGAGGTTTCAGGGCATCTTCCAGGCTTGTATGCTAGTGCAACCTCCTCGTGTTTCTTTTTAAACTACACCCCAGCCTTTAAGCTTGGTTCTGATTTTCACGTTAGTTTTAATGTTTATAGCCAATGCCTGAACATCACTGTGGTAGAACAGCTCGGTATGTGGTTTTAAAGGTAAGTTTACCTCCATAAAGAGGATATTCTAAATTCTAAACCTGCAGAGTCAACTTTTCCATACAATTGGCTGTTAGTAGGACAGCCTGGGTAAGCCTATCTTGTCAAATTTCAGAAGCTAACCAGGATCAGCTTTGGTTAGTAATAATAATATCTGCACTTATATACCACTCCTCTAGACAGATCAGTGCCCTGCTCAGAGCAGTGAACAAACTCAGTGTATAATTATCCCCCCAATACAGCTGGGGGGCTGCAGCTAAGAGGAGTGTCTCACCCAAGGCCACCTGCTGAGTTCATGGCAGTAATGGGAGTCGAACCAGCAGAGTGCTGATTTGCATCCCAACCACTTAACCACTATGCTACAGCAGCTGCAAGGAAGACCAGGGTCACTATGTATAGGCAGGCAGTGGCAAACCACCTCTGTTAGTCTCTTGCCTTGAAAACCCCAGCAGGGGGTCCCATAAGTCAGCTACGACTTGACGGCACTTTCCACCACCATGAGAATAGTCCAGAGCGGACAAACAATGCCACAGCAAACCACAGGTCCACAATAAAGAAGATGGCTACAGGGGAACAGCAGGAAATGAGATGAGAGAGGGAGGCTTTGTTAAAGGCCGCAGCCCTCCAGATGGAGCCAGGACTTCCAAATCCAGGCCCAGTGTGCTATTCATTAGATTGACACAGGCTCTTGTGTTTTCATAACTGGAAGCTACCTTCTTGAATCAGTGACTTAAAACCATGCTGCACTGAAGTTTGCTGGCTCAATGATTTGGGTACAGTTGTGGCCACAACTTGCCAACTTCCAAGCGGTGCTGTTGACTGCAGTGGGACTTCCACAGTATATAAGAAGAGCCCTGCTGAATTAGACCAAAGGTCTGTCTCAGCCAGTATCCCATTTCCCAAGCAGATGCTCCCAAATAGAAGAATTGTGCTACTGTGGTTGCTGGGGCTACAGAGGGGACGGCATTTGTGTCTGAGGGAAGGTGCTGTGCATGCGTGTGTCTGTCATGGAAGAGGGAGCCTGCTGCATTCCCCAGTAAACCCCACCTCCCTGTGCCCTCCCCTCCCTTAGCTTTATTACCAGGTGCTGAACTTTGGAATGATCGTTTCCTCTGCGCTGATGATCTGGAAGGGGCTGATGGTGGTGACGGGCAGCGAGAGTCCTATCGTGGTTGTGCTTAGGTAAACTAGGCTGGAGACTAACTCAGATGTGGGACCTCAGGGTGGGGAGGAGACAACGGCTCAAATAGCATGACGTCTGGAGCATCTTCCAAAGAGGCCTGTGTGCAGCCTGACAGGAGCACAAACACTGGGACTAACTGGGTGGTAGGGAATGCAAACTTCAAATTGTCTCATCTGACACGAGGGTCTGGACACTTCTATGGTAGACCTTGTGGATGACAGCACCATTCTTCTATCATTTAGGATACTGCTACTTAAAATGGCTTCCTTGTAAGGCTAGCTCAGTCAGAGTGGTAGTTATCCCCACACCAGCAAGCATGCCTGATTTTTTTTAAAACAACTTCTTCAGAAGAAGACCACCTGGACTTGGTAGTTTCAGGTTGTTGAGGTACACTTGTAGGAGAGAAGCTGTTACTAGGCAGGGACACCCAAAGGCCCAACTCTTGGAAGTCGTCAGGAGTGGGAAAGCGGGAAGGGCAAGCATCCAGAATGCTTCCGCTTGCCTGTCATCCCTAGTGATGAATGGTTCCAGATGCTCGGTGTTCCGCCACGTCCTCGCAGATAGTGCTGTGTTTGGAGAAATTTCTTTCATGGTGTCAGACGCAAAACAGAATTGGTGCCTCTCGGGAATTGGCTTTAATTAATAACTTGAGATCGTTTTTGAAATTTTGATCACCTTTGGGAGCCGCTCTGGCTGACAACGTGGTACAAAACAAATGAAATTAATACAACGTGGGGTGTTGACCGAAGGCAACGCAGTAATAGATGTTGCCAAGGAGGAGAGTGTTTGACTCCAGTAGAGAGACCGGTTTTATCCTGTGGATTTGGCCTCAAAACCCAGTGTGGACATCACCAAAAAATATAACAAGTAGTATATCGTGAATGTTTTTACAAAATACTCAGAAGCCCTTCTAAAAGAGGACAGAGTGTAAGCTTGTATCCAAATTGGCTCTTAATTTTACTGTGCAGCTGCCACGCATGTAGGCACTTTCAAAGCAGGCACATTCATCCCTGTTTGACTTTGTCAAAGCCAGTCCTAACTATATCCTTTCTAGTTCCTTTTGGTATCTTAGAGGAGGGAGAAACGTTACAATGTAAGCCTGGCATTCCAGTCTTCCTTCCACGAGAACCTTGTGTTGCTCTCTGCCCCTTCTCTTCTTACAAAACATTTGAATGAGAGAACCAGAACAGCTACTGCTGTTCTTCTTCATCTCCCCCTTCTCTTCTTTTCATTGGTATGGCAATTTATTCTTGCCAGTGACTAGGACTGTGGATATGCAGGACGCAAACATTGTGTCCTGATCCTTGTGAGGATAAGCATGTTGGGCTTTGGGGGCTTTGATTCCAGAGCAGCCTCGTTGATTTTGGTTGGGCCTGTTGCCTTAAAGCAGTCATGCTTTGCAAGGGAAGGTATTCATGTACCCTTAGCAAATCCTTAGCTGACACATAAGCATGCATCATGTCAGTATCGGTTAAGCAGACTGTGCTACTCCTCTGTGTGTGAGGAAGCTATACCTGTTTTAAGGGGTTTTCTTTTTAGTGAGTGGGCTCCCATAGTGAGTCACATGGCTTTTTCCCCAGGCGATCAGCCCTGCCCATGCGGTTGCACGCCCTTCAATGTTACTGCCACATCATTGAAAGTACCCACAAAGAAGCAGCTCCTACAGCACTGCTTGCATATGCAAATGGTGCCTGCATTCCCACTGGAAAGATTTTTTTCCCCCTTCTCACTCCTCGAAAAGAAGATCTCGCTTCTTGAAAAGGCACCATTGTCAACTCAAGAGGTTTTGCACAGCTGAAGTTGAGGCGGATCATGGTTTGAGTCTCAACTGCCAGTCACCTTCTTTCCTAGGGTTCTGTTATTTGGTGGCTCTTGTCTCTAGTGTCACAGTGGCTTGTGCTGCACGCAAGTCTCCTGCCAGCGCTTCAAACAGGAGGCCAGAAGGCAGGCTCTCTCTCTCTCTCTCTCTCTCTCTCTCTCTCTCTCTCTCTCTTTCTCTCTCTCTCTGCCTTTTCTTTCTTTGTTTGAATGTCAGGCTTGCCTGGGAAACTGCAGGTACAACCCACAGGCTCAGTGCTTAAAGTTCACCATCTCCTCTTGCTCTGGATTTAGTCACTTTGAAATGTTAGAGGTTAAGGATTCCGGATTGCTTTGTCAGCATCGCAGGAGCAGAGTAATGGGGCTAGCCCAACACTGGAAGGCTCCTAACTGAGTTAATCACGGTAAGCATCCTTTGTGCAACATGTGAGAAATGGAAGATTCCGGCTGTAATTTATACTCATGAAAGTGGTTGCAGTCTGGTGGCATAGCAAAGAGGCAAAGAAAATGGGCCATAATCCAGGATGTCCCAGGTTCAAGTTTCTCCCCTGCTGTGCACTAGCTAGGTGGCTTCAGGCGTGCCCCCTCTCTCTTAGCTCTTCATCTGCAATATGAGGGAAATAATGTGCCTAACGCGCTATGCAAATACTACGCCTAACTGTCCTCTTCCTCCCTTGGTTAGTCCTCTGGCCTTTGAAAGGCGTGCCTGGCAGGCATCCTTTCAGAAATAATGAAAGCTAACCTCTGGTCATCTGTTATTAAAGGATGTTTTTGTCTTTCAGCGGCAGCATGGAGCCTGCATTTCACAGGGGAGACCTCCTCTTCCTAACCAATCGAATCGAAGAGCCGATCAGAGTGGGTGAAATCGTGGTCTTTAGGATAGAAGGACGGGAGATCCCAATTGTGCATCGCGTGTTGAAAATTCATGAAAAGTACGTCTCCTGGTTTGGGGGAGCGATTGTTGCCACTGTCTGTCGCTGTGTCACTTTCACGGCAAGCCCTCGGTCACCAGGCAAGTCATGGGATGGATCTATTGGATTCCATCTGTTAGTGAAGGAATTTTCCTCTGGTGGAAACACTAAGAGCGAGGCCCTTGCTGAAGGTAAGCACCTCTGCTAGTGGAATCAGTCCATGGGATCCAGCCCTCTCTGATTTGTTTGTGTGTGATGTTTTGTGTGTGATGTTTTGGTTGTGTCTAGCTGATGGAGAGGACATTTTTTGTCTGGCGGCTGTGGCAGTCCTTCATTGCGAGGATCATGTCTCACAAATAACTTGCTACTTCCTAGTTACTTTTAAGGTTTAGGGTAGATGTTAAGAAGCCGTGCGCTTTAACCTACGCGCCTGCCTTGTTGATGGACTCAGTTTTAAGGCCTGTGTTTGACTTGAATTACTCTCTTGACTCCTTTTTTGAAGTCCCATGGAATCCGATGGCGCGTCTTTGCCACAGCATACGTGATGTGATTATCTTGGAGAAAAGATGCACAAAACGGCAAAAGCTGCTTGCCTCACTTTCCCCTGCTTGCCTTTCTGTCTGAGACGCGCTTCTTGTTATAACTCCAGCCTTTGTGTGGATCTGTAGGCGATGTGGCATGACACTCTGAGAAAGCACGGGCATCTTCCCAGAGTTGAAAAGGGAAAAGCTGCCTTAGAAATTTCTGTGTGTCCATTAGCTGCTGATCTCTGGTTTTCCCCTCTGTAAGGCAAAACGGAGACATCAAGTTCTTGACGAAGGGAGATAACAACGCCGTGGACGACAGAGGGCTATACAAGCAGGGGCAGTTCTGGCTGGAGAAGAAAGATGTAGTGGGGAGAGCAAGAGGGTAAGCAAAGGGATGTTGACTCTGTTTCTCCCTGTTACACTGGCTGTGTCTTTTAAATCTTTAAAAACTTGCTGTGCTCCCTTCTTTTAGAGCTAGTTTTCCAAATTTTGTACTGCTAAGATCTAGGTTCTGCAGCTAGCACGACTTGGCAGATGTACCCATAATTGACTTGTTTTGATTAACTTCTGCTAGCTGTGGGAAGGCGTGAGCTGTTATCCTTTATAATGAAGTCGTCTCTGTGCTCCATCCCCCCCACCAAACTACCAGCTATGCCTCTTCGCCTCAGTTACACAATTCTTGTGTCTGAAACCTTGAGGTCTGTGCTGGCTTCTCAAACAGCAGATTCTGGCTTCCATTGGCAACGAAATAAGTCCTGCGTAATTCAGCAGACTGGTATGCAGGGGCACAATAAAACCACTGTTACAATAGCCAGTTTGGTATAGTGGTTGAGAGCGACAGGAGAACCGAGTTTGATTCCTCCCTTCTCCTCTTGAAGCCAGCTGGGTGAACCTTGGGTCAATCACAGCTCTCTCAGAGCTCTCTCAGCTTCATCCACCTCACAGGGTAATTGTTGTGGGGATAATGATAACATACTTTGTAAACCACTCTGAGTGGGTGTTGTCCTGAAGGGCAGTATATAAATCAGATATTATTATTATATTATTAATCCCAATGGGTCACATTGTTTTCCGTTTTTGCAGATTCGTGCCATATATTGGAATAGTGACCATCTTAATGAATGATTACCCCAAATTCAAGGTAGCGCTGCTCTTTTTTTTTTTTTTAATCTTCTCTGGGAAAATTATTGCTGTACTTGGAGGGGGAAAAAACCTTTTGTCTTGAGATACATTGCTGCTGTCCTTCAACCAAGTATCCCCAAGTATGTAACGAAAAGCCATTTTAAGCATCTGTACAGTGATCTGAATGCAATCTCCAAGCACCTGAGAGCCTGAAGACGTGTTTAACTCTTGCTGGGGCAAGGGGTGCAGGCAGGCCAGGAATTAGGACAGGGTGGAGGAGGCTGAGCATCAGAGGGAAAGTATAAGGAATGACAGTTCCTAAAGTTTTTAAAGTTTTACACGTTCTGACATCAGTCTTCCACAAAATCTCTTTCCTACACACCAGCAGCAAGGATTTTTTCCATCATCCCCCAGGCCGGATGACACTTGTCAACATCCTGTTGTGTACTCCCCCCCCCCTCCAAAATTTATTTCTCAAGAATTGCAGTCACGAAACACAGACTTAAGCCGTACAACTTGCATCAGAGTAGATGTTCGAAGAATGGTGACGGTTCAAAGCATGAGATTCAGCCAGGGCTGCTTGGGATGTTACGTGGCACCCGGGCATCGGTTGCTGACCTGAGCAAGTCATGATGGCTGACATTTAGTAAAAAGTTGATCCTTTGCTCATTTTTTTTTATCCTTCAAAAACTGGTTTCTAGCTGGCTTGTGAACCAAATTCTGTGACAGTCCACATTCCGTTACTCCTGCCACAGTCATACTTGTTGCCTCTGTACATTTTTTGTGGACCCTTGAAATATTACGCATCCGTTTTAATGCTTTCTGGGCCCTCTTTCTTTTCCCCAGTACACCGTCCTCTTTCTACTGGGCTTGTTCGTGCTGGTCCATCGAGAGTAGCTCCGCTGCCGCAAAGGCCACATCGAGACACCAAGTAGCCAGTGGGGTGTAATGTGTATACATTTCGCTGCTTATTAACCGAATTGGGTTTGGCTTCCGGTTTTGTTTTTCTACTGCTGTGTAACAAGAAGGTTAAGCCACCAGTATTTTGAAACGGTTTGTCATATTTTAGCATTTTTGTACATCAAGTGAATTTTTATATTAAAAGTTTGAAGTCAAAGCATCTGTCTTGCGGATTTCTAAGCTCAGAGGTTCTTGGTCCTCCATTGAAAGTAATACAGGAACACACTTCTGATGGCACCAGAGATAGTCCGATACGGATAAGCGGTCCTATGAATGTATTAATAAAATATTGTCTTAGGACACTGGCAGTCCCTGCCAGGAATTCTGGTTTCAAAAATGGGAGGGGAGAGGTTGCTTCTGACATCTTGTGTCTGCCAAGACTCTGTGCAGGATTTGGTGTTTAAAAAATGCCACCTGCTCGTGTTATATAGTGGAATACAATAGTCTCTCCTGGAACGGAAGAGCATTCTTGGCTAGATAATTACATGGGTTTGCAAACATCATTCATTTTGGTAGGGGGTGTCTTTCCATTATTATCATTCCTTCAAGAAGCTCAGGACGGTATGTGCAGTTCTCCCCCTTTTTGTCCTCACAACAGTCCTGTGAAGTGGATCAGTAATTCCTCCTTAACCATCCTACGGTGACCTTCATGGCTGGGTAGGGAAGTTGAACTGGGGTCTCTCCAGCACATCCTTGTGCCAGATGTCCCTTGCGTAGCAGAAGTTGTCATGTCGTAGAGAGCAGCCAAACATACGTTGTTGTTATCATCTCTGTTTATACCCTGCCATTCCCCTTAATGGGGGCCCAAAGTGGCTTACATCCTTCTCTACTTCATTTTATCTTCACACCAGCCCTATGAGGGAGATTAGGGTGAGAGTTGTGTGACTGGCCCAAGGTCACCCAGTAATCTTCCATGGCAAAATGGGGATTAGAACCTGGGTCTCTGAGATCCTAGTCCAACACGCCAAGCAATATGCTACACTGCCTCTCCATACAGGAACATTCTCCAATATAACATGTCAACCAACAGATCTCTCAAAGCTCTGTGGAGTCCAGACAGCATGAACCTGACCAGAACGCATTTTTTAAAATGTGTATCCATCTCTTCCTCCTTGCAAAATGGCAATGAAGCATGAATACATTGGCTGTTCAGCCATGGCTGTTCATTGGCTGTTCAGCCATGTGCAATGCTCAGCACAGTCAAGGGCAGGTGCCCAGCTCAATCAGGATCACACAATGAAGGCAACAGACATAGCATGGAATGGTCCACATAACGTGCTGCACGTTCAGTAGTGGGTGATAAGAGAGCACGTTTGATAAAGGAGGGATTGGAATTCTGTGATGTATTTCAGAATCAGCTTCACAAATCCCTTTTAGACCTGCTGGATGCTTTGCTGCCTATCCTATTACAGGCTGGGACAGGGCTTTCCAACACATCTCTGCGCTGTGTAGCAGTCCAAGTGTCAGATTAGGATTGTGCAGACCTGGATTCAAATCCCCACTCAGCCACGAAACTTGAGTTGGGCCTGTTGTCATCTCTCAGACTGACCTACTTCACAGGGCTGTTGTGGGGATGCAGAGAGCAGAAAGAGGCTTATATCTGCCGTCCTGAGATCCTTGGAGTCACAGTGAGGTGCAAGGTGCATCATTTATTGGGTTGCATTCCAGCAGACTGGGTAATGGCTCTCCAAAGATGGTTGTTAGAACAAATTGGCAAACGCTGCTGGGTTAACGGAGGTGAGACTTTATCTTCCCTGTCTGAATTTTCCTTGGAGACCTTCATGGCTGTTAAATCTGAGGCTGCTGAAAAACAGAAGATTGGTTTTACTTTTAAAATGCTCCACAGGATAGGGAATCATCCCGACCACCTGTCTTTTTTTCATTTGATTAAATTAAACCAACAGGTGCAGGGATATTCAACTCGCCTTTACAGCTGCATGCAAAAATTGCCTTTTCCAAATGATGCTATTAGTGTATTTAAATGTTCGGTACCCTGGTGTTCCTGCAGATCAACTCTGAGGTATCTTGGGGAGGTGCTGTGGCTCAGTGATAAAGCATGTGTGTGTTTTGCATGCAGAAGGCCCTGGGTTCGATTCCTCCAGGTCTAATTGCAAGGAGCAAGTAGTGAAGCTGTTCTTTGCCTGAGGCTCTAGAGAACTGCTGCTGGAGTAACAACTAGCTAGATGGACTGATCGCCAGACTCTAGAACGCACCTTTAAATGAGAAACGTTCCACTGGAGCATCTTTTATATTGCCTACTCCATAAGGCTTCTAGAAAGAGATTCTCAGTTCCTGATTTACACCCCCCCCCAAACCCGGTTAATGAATATAAAACTGTCTGATCGGTGACATATTTATCATCATCAGCCTGCAGATAAATTATCCTCCCACTAGAGCTTGCTGTTCTAGACAGCCTAAGCTCCTGTGGGTAGGGGGGTTATCATTCTCTCTACTAGCTGACTCACTTTTGTAATGCCCCATAAAGAAGCCAGAGAGGTGCCCACTTGCTTAGTAACCTGATTCCTGCCAGGGCAGCTTCACACCTGCCTCTGCGGATAGCACAATCGCCGCCTCCTAGCAGGAGCCTGTGAGTCCCTTCTGCAGTTTCTAACACAGGCTGCCTGTTGCGCGTCACAGACTGATGCGCTTCATCTTCCTCCATCTGTTGTTTGCATTTGCTGTGCTTCTCTCCGAAGCCTAAAGGTTGCAGTAAAGATCTTACTCCTTTGGAGCACGAATGCTTTGTTGCTGGAGCCACACGGACTTGCTTCAGGGCCTAACAAGAAAAATTACTGGGTCCGCACATGAGCCTGCAGACCAGCCTGAAGTCCACAGATGTGGTAATGTATTATCCTGGATTGCTGACAAACAATTCCTTAATTGCAGCCAGTACAATTTTTGGAGAAGGTAATTTAAATAAGAGGCCTGAAGGACACGTGGACACATCTCTAAAATGTATCCAGCAATAAATCCATCCTTAACACATGCAAATATCTAAAGGAACAGAGTTTACAAGCAAACAGAGTGGCAGATAAACTTCTAAGCAGGAGCTAGCAATAGTCAACATTGCTTTTGTCTCAAAACTAGAAAGCCAGCATTAAACTCCAGGCGACGTATTAAGAAATTGACAATGGAGTTTGGGAGAGAGTCTACAGGATGTGATGACACAGGTGCCGCTCTTGAGACCCTGTTACAGTTGCGGTACCTTTCAATGCCCTGCCCAACAGTTTGCAGGAAGGTGATAGGGCTCCCAGCGAGATCGAGAAGCCTTCCAAGTGTATGTAGCTGCCGCTCCGTGTAACAGATAAATCAAAATTCTGTGAGGAGCATTATCAAACATCAAGCAGGTCTGCAGCCATGTTCATCATTATTGTTTCCACAAAGCAAGCTTGCAGTATACTTGACTATCAGGGTAAGGATTAAATTTACATCTTACCCAGGGCTTTTTTTCTGGGAAAAGAGGTGGTGGAACTCGGTGGGGTTGCCCTCAGAGAAAATGTTCACATGGCTGGTGGCCCCGCCCCCTGATCTCCAGACAGAGGGGAGTTTAGTTTGCCATGGCGTGGAGGGCAATCTCAACTCCCCTCTGTCTGGAGATCAGGGGGCGGGGCCACCGGCTATGTGACCATTTTCAAGAGGTTCCGGAACTCTGTTCCACCGCGTTCCCGCTGAAAAAAAGCCTTGATCTTACCCCAAAAGAAACATAAAGGGACTGTCTGATGCAGGTATGCAGGATTCACTGTAACCCCTTTCAAGGCTGCGGGGGCGTCTCTTGCCTTCTATTTTCTCATCCCCAGCTGGATCAGAATTGATTGCTTCTTCCCAAATGAACTGCAGGCCCATTTATGATCACACAGTTCCACATAGCTGTGTTACTAGGTTGCAACAGAAAGTAATGCCCTTCTGTTCTCTATGCAGGACAAATAGCTCAGTCCCTATGCAAAAGAGTAAATGGGCACATTTCTAACATTTGGAAAGCAATCTTAAGCAATGTATTGTCGAAGGCTTTCACGGCCGGAGAACGATGGTTGTTGTGGGTTTTCCGGGCTGTATTGCTGTGGTCTTGGCATTGTAGTTCCTGACGTTTCGCCAGCAGCTGTGGCTGGCATCTTCAGAGGTGTAGCACCAAAAGACAGAGATCTCTCAGTGTCACAGTGTGGAGAAGATGTTGGCAGGTAATTTATATCTACTCAGGAAGGTGGGTTTGGGCTGAGTCATCCTGTAAGAGTTTCCCAGGGTGTGGAATGCTAATGGAGGGAGGCTTCACTGTATCCTGAGGAGGTTCTTTTGCATATGGACCTGCCAACATCTTCACACTGTGACACTGAGAGATCTCTGTCTTTTGGTGCTACACCTCTGAAGATGCCAGCCGCAGCTGCTGGCGAAACGTCAGGAACTACAATGCCAAGACCACGGCAATACAGCCCGGAAAACCCACAACAACAATCTTAAGCAATCCTTTCTACATCCATGGGTTTAGAAAGGTGTAACTCTTCTTAAGATTGCGCTGGGAGTAGGCAGGATCCCAGTATTTAGAAACCAGTAAGAGAACATTCGAATCTCCCACGATGCTGTTTCTAACTTGGCAAGCCTCACTTCTTCAACAAAAGAACTTCAAAGAGAGCCTCCAGTATGAAATGGCTGAATCAGTATTTATTAAGAGCGTTTATATTATCTCCCACCCTGACTTGAACAAAAAAATTTGGGATTTCTCACCCAGTGCTGGTGTTAATTAACTTAGCACAACTGGTGAATGGTGTCTGCATTTTTTCTTTGCTTTGATCTAAATTTTACACCATTGCTTTTCACCCTGAACTTTCCACTTGACCCTGCTTTTTGCTCGTCTTTTTTTTAAAAAAAATAATTACTCCTACATAAAAAGTCTGATTTGGGTAGCCCAGGTGAGTCTGATCTCGTCAGATCTCAGAAGCTAAGCAGGGTTGACCTTGGTTAGTGACTGGATGGGAGACCTCCAACGAACACCAAGGTTGCAGATGCAGACAATGGCAAACCACCTCTGTTAGTCCCTTGCCATGAATACCCCACCAGGGGTCGCCCTAAGTCAGCTATGACTTGAGGGCCCACTCCACCATCTTCACAGAAGGACCTCATAGTGAAGATCCACTCATTGCATCTGAAGAAATGGGACTTTAGTCCATGAAAGTTTCTGCTGGATTGATGTATTGTTAGCCTTTAAGGTGCCAAAAGACTCCTGTTTATTGTTGCAGGCCGTGTGCCTTACCTTCTAATCCGCGCACCGACTGCCTGATGTGATCATATTTTCTCATCCACTTACTGATTGACTGACAGCTTTTATCATGCTTGTAACCTCTCTTGGACCCTAGTAAGAAGGAGGACTCTAAATGAAAATAATAAAAATAAATCAAATAAATAAATAATGCCAAACTCAGAAGTTTCATACTTTTCAGGGGCATCCTTGGGACAGGACTTTGCTTTCGGCACTCTGCATTTTCTTTGCAGCTCTTCCCAGTTATACCGCAGTCCCCTTTTAAGCCCTTTTAGCGTGGGCAACGTATTTTTGTCTCCCCATGTCACTAATCAACACCTCATTTTACACTGTAAGCAAATGGCGATAGTCTATACGCAAGCGACAAGCAGAGCGCCGTAAAGAGGGGTGTTATCCAGAGAGACTGCTTAGCAATGACACACTTTTTAAAAAAACTCAAAAAGACGCAATCTTTTTTTTCAAGATAATATAGTAGTGAGAAACCCAGAACAAACTCTGTATGCTCAGAGCAAAATTTGGGGACAAGGACAGCAAATTCCATTTTTATCTGTTAGCCAGCATTAAAGTCTTGGGTTCTGCCTCAGTGCCTTCACATGCATGGTCTTCCAAATCCTGGTTGACTGCATTTTAGCCAATAAACAGTGATCCTGTTGCAGAAATTATAATGCAATATATTGTGCACATATCACAAATGTAATAGGATTTTTGCATTAGTATGGAAGAAGGCGGGGGGGGGGACGTGAGTCTTTACTCAGCCCCCCTAAAAGGGACTGAAGCATATTTGTCTATCAAGGTAGGTCAGTGCTGTCTATTCGGACTTGGCAGCATCTCTCCAGGGTCTCTGGCTGAGATCTTTCATATTGCTTGTTCCTTCTAACTAGATATGCCAGGGGTTGAAGCTGGGGGCCTTTGCATGCCAAACCAATGCTCCATCACTGAGCCATGGCACCTCCCTGAGACCGTCCTTGTATAATTTGGTATTTATGTCATGTAGGTAGATCTATCTTAATTCTCTTCTCGTACCACGTTGATTGTTCTTCATGCTCCTGTTTGTAGCACACAAGATATTAACCTCTCATTTTCTATTGGACAGACCGTTAATCCACAAGAGAGCTTTCAGCTGCATCCAGACATCACAATAAAACTTGGTTTAGAGAGATCAAACTCTGGTTAGCTGTTGATATTCAAAAGCAGTTGACCCATCAGGTTGGTTATTTGGCAGCCAAACCAAGATTTTAAACCAGGGTTTGTAAACTGGTTAATCCCAACTGGGACTAGCTGGGGTTTGCTGGAACACCTGAATTCACAAACTATGCCACTTTTGACAAACGCTCGGCCACAGAAATGACAGTAAAAGGAAGGTGTCTTCCCAGCTGTGCAACAAAAAGCAGACGAGTTGGGCTTTATGCACAAACAGGATGAACAGTATTTGTGCCACAAACCACAGCTTTCAAACAAGCCACAGTTTATCATAAGGTCTGAATGCAAACATAAAAGGTCTCATCTCACTATTCCATGTTTATAGTGCATGGTTCTGAACTGTAAGGCCAAATGTTGAGCTCTGCTTATCTCCAGGCACTCAAGAGTTACAATCTCAATGTTTTTCAAGGTACCATACTCTCTGTTGATACCTGTTCAAGCATGGCTAGATGTGCTGTTTTTCCTGTAAGGTCAGGATGGAAGTTGTTTTTCATCCCCCTCTGGACCGTATTCTGGTTTCAGTCTCTGGAGATTGTTTAAAGAAGCATTTGAGCAAATCTGCATCTCGCCTGTACCAATTCCCTGCTACTTGCAGCAGCGTAACGGGGGCCTCTCGTTTGTCCTCAGCCAGGTAATCTCGTGGAGGCTTCCCACGTCTCATCAGGCATGCTTGGATGCTTCCAGTAATTGCCCCTGGGACTGCCTAGCTATGGCTTTCTTCAGACACCCTGGTAATTGGTACCACTTAATCCCGGTCTCTCTGCACATTTCCTCATAACCTCCCTAGAGCAGCCCTTCCTGCCCAGGATTGCTGACCGAAATAACACTGCCAGAGCTGGGAAGCAGAAGCTGATGCTTAACTCCAGCCTGGACTCCACCCAGATCCCAGACCTTAATCACCAAACTTCAGTGAGCCATTGATCTCGGAACAAGAAGAACAGTGCTTTTTTACTGAAATCAAAGGGTTTTTTTTTAAGGCAACAGTTCTTTCCTTCTGTCTACTCCTGCTGGCCTCTGAGGTCCACCCCCCCCAACACACACGCCTCTTATCAGCCCTTGCTCTGCCCCACAAAACTGCTCCTAGACCGCATGTGAGATTCCAGTTGCATGGCAACTCAGATGGCCTTTTCTTCAGATAGGTTGCGGGCGGTATTTTTGATACAGTTATGGAATTGGATGTTCCTTGGCAGATTTCTGCAGGATTGGTTTTCCTTTGGGATCTTTTATTTCACTATCATACTATCGTCTTGTATGCTGTAATGACTTTTTAGTTGAACATACACTGATGACCAAACATTTAAAGATATAAAATTTTACACAAAGATAGGAATGGCTGGGAAGGACAAGGAATGTCAATGAAGATATTTATTAAATCCCTCCATCTACTTCTCAAGTTTCAGATTACGTTAAGACAGTTTCAGGTAAGTAGCCGTGTTGGTCTGCAGTAGACCAGCAGGATTTGAGTCTAGTGGCGCCTTAGGGACTAACAAGATTTTTAGTGTATAATCTTATACATTTATACACTAAAAATCTTCTTGGTCTCTAAGGTTCCACTGGTCTCAAATCAAGTGTGCATTAAGGTGTTGGATAAGTACATGGGTCCAAAATAACAGAAGGCAGCACTTCTGAGTTGGTCAGCAAACAATTCCAGCCCGAAGAGAAAGTCTTTCTGTTTTGGTAATCTGACAACGGCCGTTTTACATCTTTTGACTTTTTTAAAATCCAAGTTGAAGCTGCAAGTATTTGGTGTGCTGTAACAATTGGGATCGCAGAGCTGCCGCCTGGGTTCAGATTTGTATGGCACTCGCTCCCGCACTGCTACCTTAGGCTTGAGTGTGCTGCCCCAGTCCACCTTCCCTCCCGTGGGCTGGCCCAGGAAAGTTTTTCCAACGGCTGTGATGCTGGAGAATCCAGGTGGGTTGCAAGACAGCATGCCTCTGAGCACTTGCAGAGCGCTCCTGCCCAGTCTTAGACGCAAGCTCAGGCGCAGAGACTCGTTGAAAAGCCATGCCTGATGCATCAGGAGAAGGAAACGATCCCCCCTCCCCACAGACACACATCCAAGGGCTTTGCTGCTTCCATAGCCTCTGGGGAGAGCCCTCGAGGATCTGTTCCCCAAGGGATGGATGGAAGGCTGCGCTGGGTGGGGTAGGCAATCTGAGGTCCCCATAGTTGCCCACCTGGCAAGCAGAGTCTTCGAGGAAGAGGGAGGGATGGGGAAGGGCGATTCCTGAACCGGCACGGTTTGTGCATTCAATATTATTTGGAAAATGCCTGATAAAGGGCAGCGGTTCTCCCGGAAAGGAGATTGATCCTTGGACAGAGACTTGGCACACTACAGAAACGCCTCGGAGATCCTGTTCAGCCCCTCAATGGTTGCTTTGATCGCTTCTTGCCTGATCTCAGAGAACTGGGCTATGGTTGCCTAGTGGTGAGAGCGAATCACTCTGCCCTTTTCTTTTTTATTAACTGACCGCTCCTTGTCGTGATTCTCAGCAGGTGCGGGGTTAAGCAGGAGCCCTGCCTCGACCCATCCTCTCGGCTTCCTGCTTGGTCTTCCCCCTCCTCCTGGTAGCCAGGTCGTGAAGTCCAGAGTGACCCAGCCTGTATGCGTCCTTTGCCGGGAGGAGCTTCGCTTCGACGACGCCCGTGTCAATCTCCGCCCCGACGGATCGGGGCTATTTAAACAGCGGGAGACTGGACGGGAAGGGAGAGAAGGCGGCGGCTGGGGAAGGGGCTGAGGCCAGCGTCCCAGAGTCTTCAGAGCCGCCTCCAAGCGCAGCCCAGCGAGGCGTCCGTCCGCCCCGCCGTCGAGGATCCTGGCCGCCCCGCCGAGAGCCATGGTCGCCGCCAGACGCGCCAGCCGGAGGCTACGGCTGGGGGGCTTGGCTTTCCTGCTCCTCTTCTCCTCCGTCTCCTTCTCGCCCTCGCTGGGCGACAAGAGGAACGGGCCCTTCCGCATGCGGGAAAATCTCTGGGCCACAGGTGGGTGCTGGCCCCGGTCCGTGGCTCCCTGCTCGTTTGGCAATAGGCCGGGGGGGGGGGCCTTCCCGAGAGCGGAGGCGAATTCCAGCGGGCGCCTCGGAGAAAATTTGGGGCGGGGGCCCAAAGGGCAGCTCGTGGGGCGTTGCAGGAAGCCCCTCGCTTTGCTTGGGAGCACTTTGCAATGGCTTTAAAACTGGGAAGGGGGTCCAGAGGAGGAGGAGCTGCCTGGGCTAGGAGATCAGCCACGTGGCAGATTCCCTGTACCCCTCCCACGCCCTCCCCACAACTGTCCTGACCTGAGATGCCCCCGGGAGCTGCTATTTACCCCGCTAGGGAGCTTGCTTATAACCCGTCAATACAATGGGGTACTCAATGGTTTCCTGGGTCTTTGCCAAGTTGGGGAAATGGCGTGTGCCGGCTGCAGCCACGATCCACGTCAGCCCCAACACACACATCTGCAAATTATTAAAATCGCTGATCGGGGCAGACCTCGAAACAGTGTCACCTGCAGCTGGCATTGCAACCCAGGTCCCCGAAATCCTAGTTCAAGACTCTAACCACTGCGACTCCCGAAGGTACAGTGACCAGTTACCCGGAGGTTTGGGAGGAGGTATGCGGTCCCAGCACTCTCAGGAGGAAGTTTGCCTGAATTGCTTTTAACTATTCACTGTGGGCCTAGGTGATGGTGGGGACGGGCTTGCGTGGGGGGGCAGGCGGGGAGGAACGGAGCACATTCATCCCTACCAGTTCTATCATTGCTTAAAACTTGTTTTCCCCTCTTGGGTGTCATATTTTTGTTGGTCTCCATGATAGGCTGTGACTTGGCTGCTAGAATTACAGTTATTAATAAAGAGTCCAGTGGCACCTTTAAGACTAACCAATTTTATTGTAGCATAAGCTTTTGAGAACCACAGCTCTCTTCGTCAGCATCTGACAAAGATAGCTGTGGGTCTCAAAAGCTTACGCTACAATAAAGTTGGTTAGTCTTAAAGGTGCTATTGGACTCTTTACTGTTTTGCAACTACAGACTAACACGGCTAACTCCTCTGGTGTTATTAATAATAGTTTATTTACACCAGTGAGTGTGCAGGTTCTCCTAGTGGAGTGTGCTTCGATCATTCCAGTTCCCGCCCGATACCATTGCTTGGGTCACTATGGGTGAGTCTGTGGAACAAACAGTGCCGAATATTAATTTGAACAAGCCCCTTTCAGCCTTATAATTCTATAGCTGATCTGACGACGGATGCCCCAATAAAATTCATTATTCTTTAAGGCTCTGCTAGATAGTTGTAGAGGGCTGATTGCTTAACGTTATTAGTCGTTTGTTTCAACGCAGACTGAGGCTGACTGTGTCCCTTAACTAAATGATACAAAACTGCATTTTATTACTGTGAATCTTGTCGTTAAAATCAGCACATGGGTTTTAACAGCCGGGTACAGCTTGTTCCTGCTTTCAGCACTAGGAAGGTGGACAGCTCTGAATAAAAATCTGACGGGGGAATAAAGAATCCAATCTTTGCCCATAATACGCGATTGATGGGAGTCGGTGTAGTGTACTGGTGAGCGTATCAGACTAAGATCTGAGAGACTGGAGTTTAAATCCTTGCTTAGTGAGTGACCTTGGGCCAGTCATACTCTCTCAGCATACCTTACCTCACAGGGTTGTAGGGAGGATAAAATGAAGGAGAGAAGAGCCACGTGAGCATCTTGGAGGAAGGATGGAGAAAATGCACTAGGCAAACAAAACTGAACATTTTGTCCAACTCCCTCACTTGGACAGATATTTAAAGTGATTCCGTATCTTGTCTAGAAAACTGTATCCTGCACACCAGATCCTGAAAATTTCTTAAGTGCAGCTTTTCCCTATGACATTTCTTTCATGAGCAATTCACATTTACTTCTTTGCTCCTGTGAGCAAGCATCCCTGTGCATATAGGTATGTGTGCCACACTTCAAACTATCTTCTCATGTGTGTGCACATGTCAAGACAGGGGGGACTTCTCTAACCAATTATCCTAGTCTGAATTTGTCTGCATTCTCCTAATTTATTTTTTCCCTAAATTCACATTTAGGGATAGTGTTCATTTAAAATTGTCAGTGGAGGGAGGTGTTGAAGAATTTGTTGGGTTAAATCCAGAATAAATTGGCAATTCCCACTGAATCCCCTTCCTGCTGCATACCCCATGTCATTCCTTAGGACCCCCTATCCCCTAGGAGCAGCACTTTGTAGAGATTAGTGGGCTACTGTGAGAGGGGCAGATTCTACTCTGCTTAGGGAAGGTTTAATCTTGATCCAAACCTGTCTACTTTTCAGACATGTAGAAAGAATCTGTCAGTAGCTGTGTAGGTACAAAAGTAAAATCCAAAGAATGAGAACAAAATCCACATCATACTTGCTTTAGGTGCGGCAGAGTGCCATCAAGTCATAGCTGACTTATGGTGACCCCTGGTGGAGTTCTCATGGCAAGAGACTAATAGAGGTGGTTTGCCATTGCCTGCCTCTGCAACCCTGGTGTTCATTGGAGGTCTCCCATCCAATTACTAACCAAGGCTGTCCCTGCTTAGTTTTTAAGAACTGGCAAGATCAGACTTGCCTGGGCTATCCGGGTTTCTTTTAGGACAAAGCAAATACTATGTGTAATTTGGTCCATCCTAACAAAAGGCATTATGTGAATTGTATTCTACTTTTCAGGCAAGAATTGGTTCCCAGTGCAGTTCATAGGAATCATAATCTCATAAAATGGGACAACATTCCATTGAGAGAAGGTTCTTGGGTTGGGCTGAATCCAGGCATAATGGTGGGTTCCCGATTTCTTCCTGGCCTCCCTCTGATTTGACAAGGATACTTAATATATCTATATTGCCTTAATTCATCAACAAAATGAATGGTTTATTTACTAACAATGAATAACATTCACAACCTCCCACCTTCTTGCCAGCCCAGCCAATGTTTTCTCAAATGTGGGCTAAGGCCTGGACTAACGATCACTCTACGTATGATAGAGAGGTTCTCTGGGCCAGCTGTGGTATTGCAATCCAGTGCTTCCTCCTCTTCTTATCCTGCTTCAGGTTCATCACATCAAAAAGAAAGAGAGGCAAATACTATAAACAGAGAGGCCATGCAGACATGGGGAATGGCAGGGTGTTGCGTAACTGAGTTAAAGAAATAAGGGAGGAGGCAACGCCCCGATTCTGCAATGCAGCAATTCTGTCTTCCTAGTCAAAGCATTAGCACTGGATTTGAAGGATATGTGCATGATTATGAGGGGTGATGTGATCTCTAATTCCAATGTGCTTGCAACTGCATTGTCCACCCATATCTACTTGCACTTAGGAAGGAGCCATCTGTCCTTCCCTCATGCTCGGAACCTTCTCTGCTGTGCATCCCCTCCTCAAAGAACATTTTGAATGAATTTTAATGTCATTTGTACTCAGAGTTTTTAAATCCTGCGATCTGCTTTGGTAGCCAAAAGCACAGGATAATAATATGAAATAATAATAGCCAAACAACAATAATAACCATAACAATAAAAGTAGCTAAAAGCAGCAGCAGCAACAACAACAACAATGTCATTGCAGGGCATTTCATGGGAAAGAAAAGTACGATGGGTTCTTCTCACTTACCATCTTCATCCCCGGAAAGAGCTGAGCCAAAGAGTACTCCCAAAGCTTTCAGTCCGGAGCTCACAGATGTCTTGGAGGACATGAAGGACTTGCTGACGAGGGAGCTCCTTAAAATCCTCCTGCAAGAGAGGATACTGGAGGAGAACCGAGGGAAACAGGATCTCAAGGACCAGGTGAGAATGCCCCCAAACATTGTGAAGTTTACAAATCTGCAGTGCATTGTAACCTTCTGTGTGAGTGAGAGCTAACTAGGTGACTGTTGTACATAATCTGTTTGTCTTCCTTCAACATCACACTTCTGTCGCTAGGGCATCCTTTTCCAAGTACCCAAGTCATATCTTCCCACTCCCTCATTGGGGGTTTCAAGAAGAAATGTAGCTGCACAAGTGTGTTGTGGCCTGGGAAGAAGCCAATGCCTCTGTAGCCCGCTCACAAATCTAGAGAAAAAAGGGGAATTGGTAGAGCAGGCTTAATAACAGTTCTAACAGCAGTAATTATCTTTCCCTACAGACCTATCCAACAGGTAGAGCCATAAACTACTCTCATGAATAGGCCCAGTCTCATTCTGTTTAAAACATTCACGTACTAATCCAAACACAACCAGGAAAGTCAAGACTACTGACAGATGTTTCCCTACAATGGGAAATAATGAGTTATGATTAATCTGAACAAGCTTGCATGAAACAGTCAGACTAAATCAGGGCTCGGGAAATAAAAGAGGCTTATAACCCTTCCCGAACTAAGCAGTGTTAGTAAGTGCAAAATGGTATTCTTTGAACCCCGGCTGTCTGTGTAGAGAGAGAAAAATGACAGACAGAGGATGATGTCTTGTGGATGCTCCTGAAAAGAGCACAACTATAAGGAAGCCAAGGTGGCACAAGACAACGACCAAGGTGTGAAACCAACCAGAGAGAATGCATATGAGTTGCCGTCTGGGGCACTTTGCATTGATGATGCACTTAAACTAGAGCTCTCCGAGTCGTCCCCAAAATCTTATTGATAGCATCAAGGCAAAGCATTGCAGCTGACAGAGAAAATGAGTGGTTTATGAGGAATTATTAGCAAAGGAATCCAGCTGATGCCTGCGCCATACATCAGCGCCAGCCCAGTGTTCATCTCTTGACTACACACCATATTCCTACCTTGTAAGGTTGAGTACGCAGCAGACATTTGGCTCTGCAAACATCCATCCCTCTGGGAAGGATAATTTATAAATGATTTCTATGGGAGAAGTTTGCTGCCTCTTGACATCAGGGTGTAATTACACCTTACTTTTAAAATGTTTTTAAACAAAACCCAGATGAGGGGAAGAGGATTTGGAATGAAGAATCATTAAAGGAAAAAGGGGTGATCTAATCTTTTCCTCACCTATTGCTTCTTCCTTCTCCCCTAAGCTTCCCGAATATGATCTTGCTTCTCGAAGCATAACATTTGAAACCTTGCAGTGATGAAGAGGGCTATCTAGAAGGGGAGCAATTTGGAGCCAAGCAGTGGTGTGCAGGGGGAAAAGATTAATCACCGTTCTTCCTACTATTTCTCTGCTTGAAAGCACTCTTTTTTCTAGGAAAAGTAGCCGTTAGACTCTTATGACATGGTTTGTGCACAAAATGTGCCCTGAAATCATGTTTGGTATAGGAATTGGAGCATCTGTTTTACTTGTGGGAGGGAAGCAACAGTTCTAATCCTTGCTCACCCAAGGACATCGTTGTGTCATCTGAGGTTAAGCTGAAAGTGTGATTTGCTCACCTCAAAGGCTGATGATAAAATGGGAGAACCCCATATATGCTGCCTGGAACTCCTTATTGGAATCCCATGGGTGTTAAAATGGGTCCTTGAGTGACACCCTCTGATTTTCTTCCCTTAGAAGTGTACAGAAGGGTATGAATGCAAAGGGTGCCCATGGAGCAAAGAAAGGCATTAGGCGTCTCCTCCATATTCCAAACTTTTCAAAATTATAGCTCTATTATTTGAAGAACACTTTACAGAATATGAGATGTGATTTCTCTGCAAAATTCACAGAAGGGTGAGGTTCAACTGACTGTGTATTTGCATGCTTTTTGTTTTCAGGAATAAGAATCCTACAGGCTACTGCTTACTTTTTCCTTCCTCAACCCTGGCCATTCCTTGTGGCACAGTTTACTATGTGTACTGTGAATTTCTTATGAGTGTGCATGTGTTCCATTACAGGAAACAGGCTCTTTAATGAGAGTGCTGGCCAAATACATTTAAAGAGGACAAAACAAGAGAAACACCATGGACTACTGAGGGAAAGAGAGAGCCCCTGAAGGCCTATCTGGTGAAAGGATCAAAAACTGCCAAGTTCATGGTTTAAAACTGATTAAATCTCATATTGATCAACCCTACGAAGTGCCCAGTGTTGACTCTATATTGAAAATCTTTGCCTGTTCCCTGCAACGTGGCCACTGCTGAGGAAAGCATGGGGAATAAATGTTCTTTTTTGCATCACTGACAGCATTCTTTCCAGGCAGTGATGTATGGTTCAGTAGGGTGGGATAAATGAGAAGAAAGTAAGCAGCCACTAAGGGAATAGTCAAGTCAGGTAGAGGCAGTTTTCTACTGAAAGAAAACTATTTGTTCTAAGTTGCTAATAGCTGTTAAGGCTTGACTGTGATGTAGAAGGAATTGAGGGTTGATCAAGGATAATCCTCCCACACACACAATTGTCCCCGGAGCTGCCATTTGCCCCCTTCTAATGTTTATTTTGTATACGTTTCTCCCAGATGGAGAAAACATACTTGTAGTTGTATAGCGTTTGCAGTGTGCTTTACCTATAGACACATTGCAATCCTCACAACCACCTCTGTAAGGTAGGCCAGTATTACTGAACCCATATTGCAGAGAGAGGACTCAGGCCGAGAGAGAGTGGCTTGCTTAAGACTGCTTGGCAAGCTTGTGGGGGTTCACAGAGCAAGATGTGTAGTGGCTATTTAATGTTTTTAAAGCTGCTGGAGGTCCATTCATTAATCTTCCAAAGTCTTGTCTGGATCGAATCCAGAGACGCAAGAACCAACCTGCTCTGCCCTGGCGCCAGCCTTTTGTGCTCCACCAGACTGAGGGACAACTGCTCCAGCCAGACACAGAATCACACTGTATTACAGAAACGTAGTGTTCAGCTGGCTCCGCTTGCACAGTATAAACAAAGATCTTCCATTATGTCAATTAAGGACAAATCCTTGCATTTATTATATTGCGTGACAGCCTCTGGGTCAGGTAAGTCAAGAGCCCCCTCCCCTTTTGGGGGGAGGATGCTTTTGGAAGGATGTGCATACTCTTAGCACCACTCTTCTTGGCTTCCTGCACGCATGCAACAAGAACAGCAGGGGAGTTAGGTGAAGTCATGCAGCACTGCAGGGTTCCTCCATGGCTCTGACCCCTGAATTGTGCTTCGCTATGGTACATCTCCCTTGGGCATCACCTCCCTGCTCTCTTGGTCTGGATCTGGCTCACAGTCCTGGCCCAGATCCCCAGTGAAGTTGTAACTCTGCCCCACATCCTTCTTTATGACTATGATGTCATGTGCTTGCTGTTTTCTGCCTGGGAGGGGACAGGGTTAAAGGTGAAAGAGTGAAAACTGCTTTTCGAGATAGAACACCTGCTGTGCAATTTTGGTGCCAGGACCTCTGCAAGAACTCAACAGCCCAGAGACCAAAAACCCATCAACAGCCACCAAACTCAAGTTTAGAATTTTATTAACAAAGTCAGATCCCTGCAGGAGCTCAGTCCACTATATGGAGAAACAACATACAGCATCAACCATATATTTTTTTAAAAAATGGAATTTGTTAGGCCACACGATTTCTGGTTCTGAAGAAATTCCATGACCAGGAGAACCCTGTCTAGAGCTGAAATGTTTCAAAGTATTTCAGATGCAGCTTATACACCTTCTGGAACTTTGTTTGCCAGCTCTGATGTTGTGCTTTGGCCAGAAGTACGAGCAGACAGCAACAGCAAAGCTTGCTTTGTGGGGGTAGACTCAGGCATGCATTCCTAGAGTTTTCAAACCTATGGTTATAAAGATCCCCCAGAATTTCAAGTCTGTTGCTAGAAAATTTCTCCTGCAGATGTACTCTAAGCTAACTGACATCCATCCATACTCAAGGCTACAATAAATGCTAGGGATACACTTTAGGTTTTTTTTAAAAAATGTAGTTTTTTACTAAGTTGACTTCCAATCTGCACATTCGTACACATTTGCTTGGCCCACTGAGCAGGGGCAAGAGAGGTCTCCTGTGAGTGAACCAAACAATTTCCTACCAACTCTCCTCATACTTATCCATTCTGTGAGGTTCAAAGTGCGCACAGCAGGCACGCCAAGTGCTACGATGCTGAAACATAAAACACTGATTTCTTTTAAAGGCAACCAGATAAGAAAGTGAAGCTGAACACGCAGGCTCTTCTGGGGGAGACCTTGGCTCAGTGGTGTGGAAAGGCTCCCAACTCTTTCCTACTTCTCCTGAGCTTGCAGTCAGGGCAGAACTATCTAATAGGATGTCTTGGACGGTTCTGTCTCCTTATGCCTCCTCCTTCTAGCATTAGTCTAATGAAGGCTTGCCCTTGATCTTCGTACTAGGTCCAGCGTTCCCCTGCCCACGCTATCCCTACTCCTTTCCCCCTTGCTGGTGGCATTGCGACCTGCAGGAGAAAATGTTTTCCTGCTGTTGTCCAGACTCCAAGGAAGCCCTCGTCAGGGCTCTGCATGAGAGCACATCATGCCCACCCAAGGGCTTAGGCAGTCCACGCTGCAGTCAATATCTCAATAGAAAGAGAAGGCTTCAAAAGTTCAGTGCAAAGTTTTTGTTTTTAGCTGTTCTTGATGGTCAGTTTGAAATCGGGTTGGGAAGAAAGTGTTTTGATTTGTGCCATGTGGGGGTTGATGTACACTTCTCCCAGCATCCCTTCGTCTTCCTCTTCGTCCTCGCACAGGTCGAAGAAGGCTTTCAAGAGGTCAGGGCGGACGTAGTGCAGCAGTATGACCACTGCAGCAATCAGGAAGCAGAGCAGTCCTGAAAGACACACAACAGTCAGCCGTTTGACACTTGCAAAGAGGAATCAGCCTTAGCGTGGGTTGGGAAAAAGTTTGAAAGGCATGTTCAGAAAACATTGCAATGTTCACTTTCAAACATTTAGGATCAGGGAGGTCATGCTCTCCCATGACTGATCCAGTCATTTTGCTTCAGAGCAATCCTGGCTCAACCTAGAAAAATTCATGATTAATTTTCATAACAAGGGAACAAAAGGCCTCACGTAACTGCTGAAGTTCAGGTACTGGAAAAGCACGGGTTTTTTTATTTAAGAGGGGGAAGATTCTGGTTTAGCAGTTTTCTTTTGAAATAATAACCCAAGAATGCAGATGATAAGTATTCGCCAAGAAACCCATATAAGCAAGAATCCAGTCTCCTATTTGCAATTCTGTTCCACACACAAAAAAACCCATATGCAAGTCTCCCTACGACACTGTTCACAGTGCAACCCCTCTGATACTGAATGCTCTTTTGGAAACTTTCAACATATACAATAGTCCAGTTGCCTTCTATGGCAAAAAAATGGCCCAGCATAACCAGGAATGCTGTGGCATAAATGAACACGCTGTTTGGATATGCCTTTCTGGTATCAGGCCCACAAGGGCACTATACTTCCTCCTCAATTTGTAGCTCAAGAGGTTTATCCTCCCTGCATGCAGCTTCTTAGAAAGTGGTGCAACCCTCATGACCCCTTTGTGATACCAGTATGGGGGGAGTGGGGTTCTAGTATTGGCAGCCATAGCACACATTCCAAGAGATGTAATCCATAGCCTCTGAGGTGTCAGATGGGGTCCTGGGACGCACATATCTCAGGTCGCACATCACAGTTGCCTCTCTCAGTGTTCTCAAAGTAAAATTCATTAACACGCTTCCTTATGCAGTCAGGGCTTTAAAGAAGCAAGTATTCCAACTAGCTGTTCAATGTGCCATGATTCCAAGGTCAGAAAAGCCGCCACCAAGAGAAGGTGCAGAGGCAAAGACAGTGGGGAAATGCACATGTCACAATGTGACAGGGTCTGGTTTTGCCATCTTTGCTTTTAAAAAGGTATTTTCAAAAATTCTTCTGCAGAGATAAGCATGGCACAAACCTTTAAGGTAATTGTATATTATTATGACCATCTGGGAAAATGGAACACAAGAACTGCAACTAAAGCTATTTTTCACAAATCATTTGGGCAATTTGACAAAGCAGAAGATCCCTCATGTGGGAATTCTCAGTCGTAATCTAAGGGAGCTATTTTTGAGCAACTGTGTATCTAAGTGTGCTCATTTTGGTGCAATGTTTTTCTTTTGCAATGAGCAAATGTAGCCAGAATCATCATGCTGGGTAAAAAGATAGCAGAGGCACGGTGCCAAGATACATTATTTCTGTGTGAACTTGTTTGCACATACAAAAAAAAAATGTTCCATGGGAAACGGCGGTAACAGAGGTGCCCAGAACAAGGAAAGCAAGACAGCCTGCAGGGGCGCTTGTGACCTAGAGATGAAATGAAAATGTCCCAGTAAACCCAAGCAAAATTTGATGCTGAATTTCAATGTTGCGCCTCTGTTGGACATAAGATGGAGCACTTGATATTTGACAACCAATAGAGTTTACTACAGCAGCCAGTATTTGAAATTGTTGATATAGTCACTGTTTTGTGAAAAATTGTGTTTTGTATCCTGTCTTTGGTTGCTGACATTCCATAGCAGTAGGTGGCAGTCTTTATCCAACACATCAAACTCTGGGTTATGTCTGCCAAAAAACTGTCATTTTTTTGTGTGTGGTGACTACAAGCCAGAGAAATGCAAGCATACCCATCCACATATCTGTGCATGACTGGCCATGCAACGCATCATCCCTATGGCGACAGTCACAGCCTTCAGTTTGGCACTGTGCATGTGCCAAGGAACCAGGAGAACATCTCACTCCCAGAAACCACGTGCATTGTAACCTTCTCCACATACATTTCCCAGTGCATCAAGGCAGGATATGCACACAATCACCGTTCCTGGATTAGGTGCAAATATCCAGAGCAAACTCCCTTATCGGTGCTTGCTTAATTGGACAGGTGGCCCTGCGGGTCTTGGAAAACAAGGAGCTATATTTCATCAATGCTATAAGCTTGTGTATTTGTACAGGAAATTGCCAACACATTTGGCTTGCTCAGTTTGAGACTAGATTTTTTTTTCACTGACATAAGAAGAGCTCTGCTGGATTAGATGAATGGTTCAACTTTTCCAGAGTTTTGTTCCCTACAGCGGTCAGCTTGATGCCTGGAGAGACTCTCCTGTTCCAGCACCCTAGCAGCTGGCATGCAGAGATATACTGCCTCTGAACATGGAGGTTCTGTTTAGCTGCCATAGTTCACAACCTATCCTCTATTAATTTGTTTCATTCTCTTTTAAAGTGATCTAAGCCAGGGGCCATCTGTGTTTAGAGTTTTGGATTGGGATCTGGAAGACCCGGGTTCAGGTTTCCACTCAATCATGCAGCTTGTTGGATAACCTTGGGCCAGTCACTCTACCTCACAGGGTGGTTGTTGTGAGGACAAAATGGAGGGAGGGGAGAGAACCACATAGGCCACCCTGAGCTCCTTGGACGAAGGGTGGGATAAAAATGTACTAAACAAATAAACACATCCCGTAGTTCAAAGATATCAAAATACACATATCATTTTGGCAGGTACTGCAGGGAACACAAATATGAAAATACACCCACATAGCATCACACCTGAAATCATTCACAGCACCTGTGAGACCGTTTCTAGGAATCAAGAAGTTCAGCAAATAGATCTGCACCTCTCAGTCAAAAAAGGAAGCTGTTTCGGATCCTAACCTGTGGCAAGCGTTAGCCAGAAAGATACTCCATAGATAGGCTGCAAGGCGGTGGAACCGAAGTGGATCACACACACCGGATAGTTCCTCACGGTGGAGAAGGAGAGGAGTGCAAAGATCAAGAAGGCCCCCGTCACCAGGGTCATGTAGCCGCCATACACGGGGACTGGCATAGAGAACAACATGTTGGAGACGAGCCATGCGCAGAAAGCCACCCTGTGGGAGAAAGGCAATGCCACTGGTTATGACTGTTTCACCCACTGCGCCTCAGCACGGCCTTGGCTCTGGGTGCAGAGTAGACTGCTCAAAATGCATCAGAAACAAAGGTCGGTCCCATATCATCTGAGCCTAGCTGGAACCACTGTGGTAGCTTTTTGTATACGTGTTCAACAACAGGGTACCATTTCACTCTTGTGCCGACTCTGTGCCTCCAGGAGCTACTAGCCAATGACTGTCAGAGGCAGGGCTTTTTTTCTGGGAAAAGAGGTGGTGGAACTCAGTGGTGGAACTCAAGACCACACAATGACGTCACTTTGGGTCAGCTGGAACAAGGGGGTAGTTTTTTAAAGTTTAAATTGCCCTTGGTAAAAATGGTCACAGGCCTTTAGCCCCGCCCCCTGATCTCCAGACAGATCAGGGGCGGGGCCACCAGCCATGTGACCATTTTTAAGAGGTGCCAGAACTCAGTTCCACCGCGTTCCCGCTGAAAAAAAGCCCTGGTCAGAGGCCACAGTCTTCACAACCAGGGTGACTGAACATTTCTGTTGGAGCATGGCAGCAACACCCCTTTTATCCCAGAACTAGGCTAGACCCCACAAGTTACTGTACAGCACTAAGAACTGGGAGTGATATGTGTGAGCCATCTGAAAACCTTGGCCCCTAAGCCTGTAAGGCAGGAACTGGCACAGCTAAGCTGTTTGGCAGGGAAAACTTAGGCCATACAGCTTTCTCTCTCCACCCACCACAAGAAAGTGCATAGATTTCCCCTGCAAGTAAAGAGCAATCCAGTGAGGCTATCCCAGCTCACCAAGGGAGACTGGGAAGCAGAGACCCATTGATGTCCAGGCTCAATTATATGGATGCTTCTGCATTCATTTTAAACTACATTGTATTGTTTTGCTCAGGGCTTTTTTTCTGGGAAAAGAGGTGGTGGAACTCAGGGCCACACAATGACGTCACTTTGGGTCAGCTGGAACAAGGGGGGGGGGGTTAAAGTTTAAAATGCCCTTGGCGAAAATGGTCACATGGCCGGTGGCCCCGCCCCCTGATCTCCAGACAGAGAGGAGTTTAGATTGCCCTCCGCACCACTCCAGCAGTGCAGAGGATAATCTAATCTCCCCTCCGTCTGGAGATCAGGGGGCGGGGCCACCAGCCATGTGACCATTTTCAAGAGGTGCCAGAACTCCATTCCACTGCGTTCCCGCTGAAAAAAAGCCCTGGTTTTGCTTATTTAGCTGCCAGGCTTGCTTTATGAAGGAAGAGAATGGCATGTGGAGAGGGGAAACTTTAACCTTTTCCTCTCTGTCATATTCAGGCTAGAAAAACCCACCTTTGAACTGTTTTTATCTCTGTTGGGGGCTGGGGGGATGAGTTTTCCTCAGTAGAAGTGAAAGCAGCTCAGGGTGGGGTGAGAAAACAGTAGGGAGAGACCTTGGGTTAAATTTTCCCTCCCCCTCATACAATTCTACTTCTTGATAAAACAATCCTCGTAGCTTAAATTTGCAAAAGAAAAAGGCATTTAGAATAAACACAGAAGAAATCTAAACATGTTCTAATTACTCTCCAAGGCACCATCTTTCCCACAAGGCCATTGGTCTTTCCGATCTCCGTTTGGTCTCGTGCTCAGACAAAGGAGGCTTACTCACCACAGGGTAGCCGATGCATAGTGTCCCGCAATCCTGTACTGGCCGTTTATACCACAAGGGCTGATGTCACTGAACTTCTCTGCCACGTAGAGGATAGGGTTGGGCAAGCCCCTCTGCAATCCCTCCTGAAAATCTTGATAATAGTTTTCCCCAAACAACCAGGAAAAATGTTCATTGTAATTGATGGTTTCATTGAGCTGCCCCACTGGTTTCCCTGCAGAGGGAAAAGCACCCCATTAGTACTGGAGGCAGAGCAGAGTTCAGAGAGACAGGGAAGTACCCAAGCAAAGCTGGGAGGGAGAGAAACCAACCATTTACCCACTTCTGGACCAGGCAGTTGTTGATTCCACACACGTTGGATAATGCACTTCCAATCCTCTTTAGAGATCATTTGGAACTAAAGTTTTCATGTGTGAAACAAAAAATCCACTTCAAAACGATTACTAAAGTGCATTGAAAGTGCATTATCCAATGTGTGCGGAATCAGCCAGTATTAGGATTTCTTCTCTTTGTAGTCTTCCCCCACCCCATCCCTCAGCATTCATGATTGTGTAGAAGTCTTGCACTGTTTTTTAAAAAGGCATAAGCCCATCTATAAGATGCAAAGAACAGCCTACTTCTTATAGGACACGTAACTGCACATGCACATGGGGACACGAGCAAGGTTCAACGAGCCCCAGGGCCATCTCCACAACACATAACAGATACCTGGGAAATTGCTACTGAGGGAGTAGGATGTGGTGGACATTGTGCATGCACAACATCCCAGATTCAGTCCCCAGCATCTCCAGTTAAAGAATATATGTCGGGAAAGACCTTTCTTTACCCAAAACACTAAATGGTATTGCTGCCCCAAGGATGGAGCTTCGTATTATTCTGGCAAACATGATAAAACCAATAAATGTCCTGAGAGCAGGTGTTGTAGCAGAGAATCAGTGGCTGGGAAAGGTCCGACTCCCCTCTCAATGCAGCAAAAATAGTCTTGTGGGCCTTTAAAGTCTATCTTACACTTTGATGGATTATAGTTGGGTACTACTCAGAAGTTTGAGGATAAGTAAAATCCAGTGCACCTCTTCGTTGGACTCCTTCCCCATTAATCCCTGCAGACTCACCAACTAGTGTGATGTTGACTCCCGCCAAGCCAATGTGCACTCCAACGTCTGCATGCACCACCGCTGGACTGAAAGACTTGTAGGTGGTGTTGGCAGTCACCTGCCCGCTCTCCCAGTCAGAGGTGAACTGAACCGCTGCAGAAGGGGGAAAAACTCAGTGAGCATCATACAGCGTCATAATTAGTTTCTCCTTGGCCGTTCTATGAACAATTAGGTTTCTCTGGGAGCTTTCCTAAGGCACTAGTTGAGTTTCACAAAAGCACAGAAGGATGTGTTTTAACCCATTACAACAACCCACCACCACCACCACAGGCAGCATCTAGAATCTTTAACAGCCTAAATCACTGGAGAATTATCACATTCCCTAATCCAGATGTCTACAGCCAACATATCCACCCTCCATTTTTAATTCCTGTATCCATTTTCTTTATTCCTTCACCCTCTTGAAGAAGCTTGTTGGGACTTTTTATAAGGACCACAGAATGCAGGCAGCTTTGCTGAAGTATTTAAAAAAATCCTCACTGGATAAAAGCTAACTTATTTAGTTAAAAAAAACATCCAGCCTCACCATCGGAAGACTAACATACTGCAAGTGCAGTTTTTATGGTGCTCATGATCAGATCTTATGTATTTGTTTACCTGGTTGCCAGAAGAAGAGTTCTGGGAAACCCTTAAGCTAGCTCATTGTTTTTGGTGTGTTTTTTTTAAAGTTTGTGTTATTTTAGAGCCAGTGCCAAAGCAGGGAGTGTGGCATATATTGCACAAGCCAAATAGACAAGTGGAAGAACATGCTCCTGACATTATCTATGCAACACTAACTTGTACAGATAGGAAGAAAAATGAGGTTTGTACCTATTAAATAGGTACTGTTGGACCTAGATAACCTACAATTAAACAAGATTTAGAAATTGCTCATACTTCTGCAGGGGGTAAATATCTAGACTCAACTGTAGTGGAGAATAGATAATGGACACAGAGTTCAGATTTAGGTTAGATCAGATTGTCTGGATCTATCAATCTAGGATATTTTTATCCAGCCCTTACTCCAAGGAGCTCAGGTCTCCTTTTTCTCACAACAACCCTAAGAGGGAGTGTAGTCTGAGAAAGAGCAACTGGCCCAGCCACCCAGGGTTATCTAGTACATTTCATGGCTGAGTGGGTATCTGAATCCAAGTCTCTTAGCTTGGCACTCTAACCAATCAACCACACTGGTATAACCACCCACACCAGACCGTGGGTCCTATCAGGTCCCTGAGTAATGAGGGCAGTGAATGGCAGTGTTTTCACTTTTCAGACTTCTTGGGAAATAATGGAAGAATACGGTAGGCCAGTTCACAAAAGCACCAGCAACCAGCACTGCTTTTCGGGACTGTTGAAGTCCATCACATGACACCCCTCCAGAAACCCTATCTGATGTGGTACAGTCATCACTGAAAATAACAATCTGCTTCTGCTCCCTCCTCCCTTACTCAGTTTATTTCATGGGGGGCGGGGGAGAGGGGGGGTTAATCTGAAAGCCATTGTCTTGGGGAGGGGTGAACATCCTCTAATCATGGCAGGATTTCTGGAGCATATTTCACTGGAGTTTGGAAATAAAGAGGGTTCCAGACCAAGCTGGAAATCCATTGCTACAAAATGCCGTATTTATGACATTTCAGATATTAAAAAGTGTTTTCTTTTCTTTTACAACTCGTGTGATCACATAAATGGGATTGGATTGGAGAGGGCAGCCTGTGTTGCAAACCGGTGCCAGGCTGGGAGAAGCTATGTGTGGGCTCTGAGCGGGTGAACCAATTCAGCTTGCAGTAAGGAAAAAGCATGCCACTCCTGATCTGAAAACAAAAATTAAGGTAAAAAAGGATGCTTACCAACAATTACTCCTCCAATAAAAAGACTCGTGATGACCCGGAGAAGCCAGTAAAGTCTCTGTCAACAAAGGAGAACCCAAAGTCAGTGCTGGAGAAGGGATTATAATTTCCTCTCAGATTTGCCCCTTGGCACAACTGAAGCCATGTTCACAAGAACAGCTGCTTTCTGCTGCCATTACTGCACAAGCCCTTGACACCGATCCCTGATCTCTTCTCATCAAGGACAGCCCCACATCCATTGTCACATCAGATGGTGTTATTGGAAGCCGATGCAACATGTTCACCCGTGGAATGGCTGGCATGACACAAATGGCTTGCCACATAGAGAAGGCAGACATTTTATTCAAGTGGCCACTAAGCAGTGGTTATTTGTGGGTAGGTGTCCACAGAATGGACAAAGGAGAGGCGCCAGGCTTCTGTCTAAATAGTAATACATGCCCCCACTTCTGAATTTCACAATATTTTTACTCCAGTCCTCAAGGAGGCTATGGAGGTTACCTCAGCAGGCTTGGCCCACTGCCTCCTGGCTGGCTTCTCCTCACCACAGAGAGAGAACTAATTCCTTAATTCACAGGGACCGAACAAACACATAACATGTCATTTTCATGATTATTTTTCCTGGCCATTTATTTTTAACAGAATGCAGCTTCCAGTGCTCAGATTTTGAAATGGGAGACCAGTAGAGGGGAAAGAGGGGCTACTTTTTCCCCCTTGGGCTATTTCCCGCCAAAAATTGCCCCTCCCCCCGCACACCTGAACTGCTTTTACTCCCACTGAGGAAAAATAAGTAAAAGCAGCTTGGGGGGGGGGGTGGAAATTTTTGTAGGAAAATGGTATCAAGAGAAAAAAGTTAATTATTCCCTCTTCCCTGTGCTCTCTTTAAGTCACAGCCCAGGAAATAGCATTCTGTTTTCTAAAATGTCAGCAGGAGAAATAATAATTGAATAACATAACTTAGCTGCCTCAGTGTCCCTGTGAGGGCAGAAAGGTGGGGTAAAAATCTTGTAAATAAATGAATGAATATATCTTGCTGTTCTACTCTCTCTCTCACACACACACCCAAGAAAATTCAGTTATAAATTGAAAACCACTGTTGGCCTCAGTTCTCTCTAGATAGAGTAGCATTTCTCTAGAGGTATTTGCATATCTGAGGGGAAAGCCCTGTAAACTTTACACTGACAAACAGTTCAGATTTAGAAGATGCCATTCTGAAATTGTCCTCACTAGAAAGTAGAATGGAAAACATTGCAATATTTACTTGAACATGATCCTCCTTATGGAGAATGTAGCTTTGGGTGTGGGAGCAGAGTAAGAGAGAGAATTCCCTCCAAAATAACCGGCTGGGGCAGGAGAAACTATCAAAAATGGCTGCATGCTCATGAACCCACATGCCATAACAGAGCAACTTCTTCCCTCTGTTAAGCAAGCTGCTGTTATTACAGCACACTGTCCTCCAGAATCTCAATGGCTCAGTTCAGACAGTAGCATGAAGAGACAGTTTATTTTAACATATAGTTAGTTTGTGGAACCAGGATTTGGCTCACAGATGCTCGTTCAAATCCTGCTATGCGTCAAGAAATACGTTTTTATGGTCTTCATTCTTCCCCATGCCTCCCCTGTGACGACTCGGCTGTTATCCTGTTGTGCATTGTGGCAAAAGTGGCACCAGATAGTGAACCAGAAGGTCTGAGTGTTCATGTATCACACAAAACCCCGTAGGTTAAGACTGACAGTGGTTAATAAATCAGCTTCAAAACTACAATTCTGATCCTGGTTGGATGGACCCTAACTTACCACAGTTAGTGGACTGAGTTCAGTCAATAACTCTAACCACAGTTAAATTGAACCACAGTTCTGTGTCATGTCTGAACCAAGCCAATGTCACATGGTAGTCAGCCAATTTTTGTTAGCCCATATGGCATCGGGTTACTTTCTGTGACATGTGCTGAATCCTGCTTGAATCAGCAACCTATAGCATGAGAAACTTTAAATATTTCCAGTGGTAAGGCACTGGTTAGCCATGTTGTACGAGCCTCTAAGTCCACAGTTGTACATCGGTAAATTAGTATGGATTAACTAAACAATTCGGCAAGGATAATAGGGCCTACATTGACGGAAGAAAAATTCCTGGGTTTGAATCCAGGCCTAGTTCAAATAAAAAGAAATTATCTTGTTTTGCTACAAGGAAAGATTTGTTTCAGTCACACTGGAACGCCTCATTACACTGTTTTCATACAGTCGAGTATCTCCTTTCTAGTCAAACAAACCAGGACAGGAAACCCTGCCAATTTGTTACTGCCTGTTTAATCTTGCCAACAACATTAAAAGACATCCTTATGAATATTTCCTTGAAAGTCTCAAGGCAAAGAGAATATTAGGAGCCATTTAAAAAGCAGTTTTAAGGGGGGGGGAATAAAGGGATATGTACCTTTTGCAAAAGGTCAGTACAATTAATGTAAAATCAAAAGGGTTTTTTCCCCCTATTTGAGGGATTGTTCCAGTAAGGGAGGAATCAAAGTTCAGTGTTTGAGCTCTTTCTTTGCACGCAAGAGTCAAGTCTTTGTCCATCTCCATTTAAAAGGTGGAGCAGGCCCTTCTCTGCTTAGAAAGCTACTCTAAGTAGGCTGGACCATATAAGGCAGCATTATGTATGTTCACTTTAAGTAGCGCTGAGTCCCATTCCCCCATTCCTACATAAATGCTAAAAGCAAATATTTTTCTGTGGCTGGTTGTAATGATTATGCATATACACAAATGGCACCTTTCTTTACCAGAAGGGCTTGTGGGATTGCATGGAGCTGTGCCGCACACCGCAATTTGCGTACACATGTCCGTAACACCCACAATTTTCTAAAATTGCATCTAATTAGTGAATAAAAGCAATTGGAACACAGTGAAAGTGAAGCCAACAGTTGGAAAAAAATATATTATTCTACATTGTGGGTCTCTCAATTGACGCATGATTATGGGTAGAGAAGGAGGGGGGAGAAGGTTCCCAAATGTGCCCATATGAAAAGAAGAGCCTAGCAATATTTTTTATATGTAATAGGTTTGTTGATGGAATGAAGAACAGTGCATGATGTGGCAACACAAACTGTGGCACTCGGCATCCACACACCACTACAGCAGCGCTGTACTTCTTTCAGAAAAAAGACAATTCTCTTCTTCTGTATTCAGCTCAGGACATTCCTCCAGTGCGGTAAGCACAGGAGTGTTGTAGAACAATACTTATGGGCTGATTCAAATACGCACAAACATTCCTCAATGAGTGATCACTTGGTGTGCAAGCGCAACGGATAAACTGTTTCCTCTGAATAGGTTTTAGGTGATACAAAACTTTCCCCCCCAAAATGGGCTGATGTTTGCCTTTGCAACCTTTGCAAGGCTGCAATTTTGTGCAAAGAAGCAGGAGGAGGTAAAAGGGTAAAGTTTGTCCTTTCCCTATTGATCATTTTTCTGTCTAACATCACTTGCAAGGTCTCCCCCTCACACCCACCGCCAGGAGGGCTTTACATATAAATTACAAAGAACTAAAATTTTGTGAAAAGAAGAAAAGAGAAGAGGTGGATTGTTGAACAGAAAAAGAAAACTCTAAAGGGGAGATGATTAAGCATTCCTTTCTCCCTTCTTGTCCCTTTACTCAAATCACAGCCTGCTAAAGCAGCTTTTCATTTTAACATAACATGGTGGTTTTGTTATACACGTTAGCATTTAACAGAACAAGAGTACAGTGGCGCCTTAAGCATTAGCGCATAGTAGCGCATAGTGCACTCCTCTGATAATTAAGGGTCTAGCCATACTCACCGCTCTACCACGAATTCCAGGCAGAATAAGTAGAAAGCTGAAGGCAATTACCAAGAACACAATAATTACAATGATGATATCAACGTCGAACACGAAGGGTTTCCTTGTCTGGGGGTAAAAGGGATAGATGCCATTGAAAAGCGTCATTTTGGGGGTGACACCTGTAAAACAGAGATTTCACAGTTAGACTCCTTAGCACCTCCTTGCCTTACCTTTGGGGCTGCTGTATCCCCTACTGCCCGGTACAAAATTCCAATTCCTCCCAGAGCAGGGCGCAGAATGCAGTTACAAGCCATACAGAAAATGAATGCCAGTGCAGTGTCATGGTTAGAAATGTCAATCTAAGGTCTGGAAAATCAAATCCCAGCTCTGCCATAGAAACTTACTGACTGGCCTTCACAGTAACCTACCTCACAGGGTTGTTATGGGGATAAAAATGGACAAGAGGGGAATGTTGTAAGCCTATTAGGGAGAAAAGTGGGGCAACAAATGAAATGAATACATTCTGAAGGTTGTTGTGGATTTTCTGGTCTGTATAGCCGTGGTCTTGGCATTGTAGTTCCTGATGTTTTGCCAGCAACGTCAGGAACTGCAATGCCAAGACCACGGCTATACAGCCCGGAAAATCCACAACAACCATCGTTCTCCAGCTGTGAAAGCCTTCGACAATATAATAAATTCTGAAGATTCCTTGGCTTTCATCTTATTTTGAGATTATGTGCTCTGCATCTTGGTGCTGAAAAACAGCATTCACGGCCAAGCCATAACAGGTGGTGTCCTTGAAGGACGCAGAGCATGATTAATCAAGCAACACTAAATTAAATGTCGGGAGGGGGGAGAAAGAGTAAGGAAGGATTGCCAGGTATCATCCAAGTGGTTTCAGGGGAATTGGAAGAAGGCCAAAAAGCCAGTGATAAGGGGCCACACCGAATAATCTCAACCGGAGCGAAAGGGAACAGCTGCAGAACCAAGTGGCAGCTCAGGCAAGCTGGTAAAACAGGAGATTGCAGGGAACTGTGGTTACGCACAGGGAAACCGGCTGTCCCAGGCAAATGGATACTGCAATCCTGCAGAGATTCCTGGCTGGCATTTCTAATGGCGCCCTCTTCTAATAGCACCTCAAGAAGGAAAGGGAAGCTGTGCTGGAGCTTCAGCCCTGCTAGAGCTGTCTTCGCTTCTGTCCTGCAAGATACCCCGGGATATTTCAGGGGCAAGGACTGAGCCAGCCTCTTGCACTCTTCCCACTGATGCAAGAGCTTGCAAACGGGTGGGCAGAGCACAATCTGGTAGCCCAGGGGGGCATGACCGACTCTTCAGGTAGCTTCCTTTAAAAAAAAAGGAGGCGAGATAAATTGGTGCCGCCCCCTCGAGCTTCTTTAAGCACCGTAGAACAACGGGGGGAGCTTTGCCTTCAGGGTTGCCTTTCTCTCGAGGAAAAGACTGTGGGAAATCTTAATCCGCCCCAAACCGTGGCCTCGATCCGAACCACCTCCGCCCCAGAGATGTCAAAGACCCAAATCACCGACTCCTCTCCCCCTCTAGTAAAATCGGGACTGACCCAAACGCCACCGGAACGGCGTGTGAGCCAAGAGCCCATCCACACGTGCGGATCTGATCCAACCGGGACAGCCCCGGCATCGGCATCCCGCTGAGAAGGAAGGAGTTGGGGGAGAAGAGTGTGGGATGGGGGGGACTCCCGCGACTAACCGCTACTCCGAAGGAAGGTCAGGTCGTGGAGATGTTGGCTGCGTGGAGGGCGATCGTGAGAACGCAGCTGACCCGCAAAGGCAGGTCAAGTGCAACGAGACTGAGGGGGGGGGAAGAGATGTATTCCCACGCACCTCTGCCTTGAAGGGGGGCTGGCTGCAGCTGGATATCTGCAAAGAGCCCGCCTGGATTAGTCCTCCGCGGGCTGAACTGGGGAGACGTCGCGGACCTTGGGAGCAGAGCGCGCCGTCGAGCCGGGGCAGACTCCTGGCGAGAGATCCAGCCCGGCAAAAGACCAGCTTGCCCTTGCTCGTCTTTTGCCACTCTTGGTAGTCTCCCGTCTATAAGTGGGAGACTACCAAAGCCGATCCAGCTCAGCTTCCAAGCTCTTCGGGAAAGAATAACGGGAAGGACAGAGCGGGACGATGCGCTCCTGGGCAGAAGCGAATGAAGCACCGCCACCCGCTTTGCCAAGCAACCAGACAAAAATTAAGAGTTGGGGTTAAAATGCAGGAGGGGTGTGTGCGGATCCCACAAAAGGCAGGCACGCTTCCAGTCCTCGCAGGGTTTTGCCTCCTCCCCTCCAGTCGCCCCTCTCCCCATGAAAGCATCAGCAAGAGGAAAAGAAGGCGACAGAGCAGACAAGAAGAGAGCTGAATAGAAGCCTTCCTCTGACAAAGGATTTCCTTTCCTGGAGAAAGCTAGACCTGCAAGACTCAGGTCCAGCGGCACCTTAAAGACCAACTAGATTTCCAGGATATGAGCTTTCATCCCCTGGAAATCTAGTTGCTCTCTAAGGTGCAACCGGACTCTACTGGGGACCAACACAGCTACCCACCTGAAACTCAACTAGACCTCAGTCTGACGGGGGATGTTGGTCTTTAAGCTGCTCCCGGACTCCAATTTTGTTCCCCGGCTAGAGACCTAACAAGGCTGCCTGCCGGGAATTATGGACTAGACCTGCCGTCTACAAAGGGGCAGGAGCGCTCTGCACTCACTCAGAGGCACGCCCGTAACCCGCCCGGGTTCTCCAGCATCGCAGCCGTCGGAAAAGCGCGCAGAGGACGGCCCAAGGGCGCCCCCTCCTGCGCGGGCAGAGAGCAGCAACCAACCGCTCACTCACCTGCTGGAGGGAAAGAGGTCCGGGGCAGCGCCGTCGAGCCTCGGGGAGCGCGCTGGGGGCGCCGGGCGCCGGGCGGGCTTCTTATAGGGCGGCGGGCAGGTGCCATGCAAATGAGGCGCCCGGCCCCGCCCCTCGCGCCGGCCCCCTGGCCCGCTTGCGACGGGACGGGCGGCGCTGGGCTCAGTTGCAGCCGCAGCCCAGGAGACGGCGGAGGAGGCGCTGGGCAGGCGGCCGGGGGCACTGCAGGACGCGCCGCCGCGGTCGCGGTGAGTTTTTGGAGCCGGCGCGGAGGCAGATACCGCCCTCGGGGGACAGCCCAGGGCTCTCCAGGTCGGAGAGGCTGCGGGGAGGCGAAGCGTCCGCGTTTCAGTGCAATCCTAAATAGACCCAAGTAGGATGCTGAGTAGACCTGCTTGCGATGGCTTTCTGTGTTGCTCGCAGAGAGGAAAGAAAACATCCTCCAAAGGCAAGCGCAGGAAACGCCGCTTCGTTGTTGCTGTTTTTCCTCCGGCTCGCCATCTCTTTCTGGGCAGGGCAGGAGTTGGGTCGCGCGCTCCCGTCTGATCTGCTCGGATCGGACCCTGCGGGGCTCGGGTGGGCTGCCTCGCTCCGGGCTGGCGGGAGGAGGAAGGGGCTCCTCTTGTGGGGCTCCCTCTCTCTCCCCCCACGTGAAACATGACACGCAGGTGAAGAATAAGCCCAGCAGGGAGAAAGAGTCTAACCCAGCCCACTCCTCGCTGGCCGGTTTTCCTGTTTGCAAGGAGATTTATATGCAGAGGTTTTCAAAAAGAAAAAGATCTCATTGTCAGCAGTACAGTCCTCCTTTTATGACTTCAGGCCTCTGACACTTCATCGGGCTGTGTGTGTGGATTGGGTCTTTGAGATCCTCAGATCTTCTCTGTAATCCAAAATAGTAGAGTCCAGTAGCACCTTTAAGATTAAGCAACTTTATTGTAGCATAAACTTTCAAGAACCACAGCTCTTTTTATTGATGCATCTGACGAAGAGAGCTGTGGTTCTCGAAAGTTATGCTACAATAAAGTTGCTTAATCTTAAAGGTGCTACTGGACCCTTTATTATTTTGCAACTACAGACTAACACAGCTAACTCCTCTGGATCTCTGTAATCCATGTATTCTTAGAAGTAGAGCTGTGCTGAACTTTTCTGTATGTGAAGGTTTGTTCTATTTTAGTAATACGTAACATTTCCTTGGCTCTTTTGGTATTTATACCACTTAATATATATTATTTCGATAATCCTTACCACAGCCCCACAAGGGAGGCATTTGCTAGCATTCCCTAGACTGGAAATGGAGAGAGAGTGATTTGCCTAAAGTTGCAGTCCTAAACACACTTACTAAGGATTAAGTACCCTTGAACTTCATCAGACTTACTTCTGATTACACATGCTCAGGATTGCACTGGGGGACCAGTTATTTAGGCTGGGATTAGAACCAGCAGCTTCTGGGGCTGCAGCTGTACACCTTTACCTGGGAGTAAACCCCATTGAACAGAGTAGGAGTTACTTCTGTGTAAACAGACGTAAGATTGCTTTCCATGTTTCTGTGAAATCAAAAAGAGTCCAGTAGCACCTTTAAGACTAACCAATTTTATTGTAGCATAAGCTTTCGAGAATCAAGTTCTCTTCGTCAGATGCCTGCTCCAAACTGGGAAGATACAGAAGAGGAGGGGAGGAGAAAGAAGGGGACATATATCACAAGGGGACAGAATGCAATTAGCGTGGAGGCAATCAAAACATTCCTTTGCTTGGAAACATTTCCAAGCAAACATTCCAAAGGAATGTTTTGATTGCCTCCACATTTCCAAGCAAACATTCCAAAGGAATGTTTTGATTGCTTCCAAGCTAATTGCATTCTGTCCCCTTGTGATATATGTCCCCTTCTTTCTCCTCCCCTCCTCTTCTGTATCTGCCCAGTTTGGATCAGGCATCTGACGAAGAGAACTTGATTCTCGAAAGCTTATGCTACAATAAAATTGGTTAGTCTTAAAGGTGCTACTGGACTCTTTTTGATTTTGCTACTACAGACTAACACGGCTAACTCCTCTGGATCTATGACCATGTTTCTGTGCTATGTCAGCATTTCCCCCTTTCCCTCTTAATTAGTATTGCAGGCTTCTTGGAGAAGGATTTTGCCAAAAAATTTCCTAGCTCCATCTACCCCCAATAGTAGAAGTAGAGCACTCCATGGTGGTGTCATGTTTGGGATAATTCCCTTTGATCTGCGCAATAGCTCGTTCTCTCTGAGAACTGCTTTGCGCCTTACCTGGCAGTGATGTTTTGACAGATACACCTGTGCCAGATGGCTGTTCTTGGCCTAGTTGAGTACACAAAGCAAACACACTCTCTTACACATGTGGGGACATGTGCTCTGGAGTTCTGGTTTGCTAGAATGTGCCGACTAACTGTTCTGGAATTCATTTTGCCCTTTCAGTATTTCCCTGTAGGCAGTGGTTCTCAAACTTTTTGGACCCATTATCACTATATAATGTTAAGAAGCTGCAGGCTGCATATCACAGCCACTTTGCACATTATGCCGAAGCAAACCCAGGTTTGCCATTGAGTCTCCCAGAACCACCTCTCCAAGCTCACCTTCCTCCTCCTCCTCTTTCTCCCACCAAGCTTCGTGACCCACCTCTGAAAGAATTGTGACCCATGTTTGAATCTCAACTCCAGTTTGAGATCTGATGTTGTAGGGAATCATTGCCCAAAGTGTGAAGTGAGAGCGCATCACATGTTCCACTTTGGGGCACACATCGAACACCACAGTTCTAAGCGTGTTTATTCAAAATGAAGTAAAGCTGTGCAGGATAGATTTGGGGGGAATGTAGATCTTTTCGCTGTGAGCAGTAATGTTGGAGGAGGGATTAGTAGTTTTATTTAAAAGTGTGGTCCCATAACAGAGTGACTAAATCTCTTTTCACTGGGAAATCCCAATTCTTCCACCCTTCACTGTAGTCAGGAACATTAACTCCTCTTTTGTGCTTGCTTGGTCATTGCCAGGAACTGGAAATCCCTCACAGGATCACTGCTAAAAAAATAGTATCAGAAAATCTGGGCGCAATATTTGACGGGTAGAATTTTGCATAATATACAGTACAGACTGAATTTCATCACCCCAAACCTATTCAACTGGATCAACAAATCAGATGCAACAACTGGGGAGGAATGTATTGACTCTGTGCACTTTTTGTTTCAGTACTTGGAAAGAGGCACGCACCTCTTTGTGACTCATACCTGATGGTTATTTCAGATTTATTCACACAACATAAATATAGGTACATATTTACCCTCCATCTACATCCTTCCAGGTTCTTTTGTCCAAAGGGTGTGGCGTGCATGGCATGTTTTGTGTGCGTGTGCTGGTGTGTGTGGTGTGTTGCATGTTGCATATGGCATGTGCTCCATGTGTTGTGTGTGTTCTGAATGGTATGTGTGTGCATGTGTGCATGTGTGGTGTGTTTGTGTGTGTGTGTAGTGTGTGCTGCGTGATGCAAAGCAGAGCCACAGAGTCAGAACTGTGCAGCTTCTGTTAGCTTCTGGGTCTGTATCTTTGGCCATGGGGGTAATAGACAGGCTAGCCATACAGTTCAAGAAGATGTCATTTATGTGTGGTTCAGTGGTTCAGTCCCCCAGCGGGGAAACAAACAGTTTATAACATTGTTTTCTCCTTCTCCATTTTAATATCACAACAACATCCCTGTGAGGTAGTATATGATGAGACAGCGTAACTGGCCCCAGATCAGCCAGCATGCTTCCATCGCAAAATGGAGATTTGAACCGGAGCCTCCCAGATTTGCATCCAATGTTTTAACCACTACCTCACACTGGCCAAGGTAAATGGTTTTGCTGAGAAAGGCAGTCAGAGAGAGATCAGAAGTATGACTCTCAGCAGGTACTGTTATGCACTTTTAAGTCCACCGAAGCCAGTGAGTTTATAAGGATCTAATGCTCTTAGGATGGCATTGTTAAAGTCACTCACAACATGTTGGATGCCTGAAGGCCCTTTTAAGAACCTACAGTTCTTTTGATCAGAGGGGAAACAAGCCCAAATAGTCTGGTGCCAAGCAAGAAGAAACAAAAAGGCTGCCCAAAACATCCTTGTTGGCTGAACGGGAAAGTGCCAGGTTAACATATGGCATAATTACTCTGGATAAACTGATACGCAGATTACAACTAAAATTACCATTTAGTTCAGAGTTAACTTCATAGCCTGAGGAAGTACTACAAGAATGCAATTATAGTAATCCCTAAAAAATGCAAAAATAGGTATCAGCAAATACCCTCCCTGTCAAATCTTACTTTCATTGACCATTTGGTTTTAACGCTGGAAGTCTTCATTGTGTCTGCAATGCAATTTTTCGCAGATGGCCATTGGGAGGAGCCGAGCAGTACAGCACCTGCTTGGCATGTAGAAGGTACCAAGTTCAACCCCTGGCATTTCCATCAAAAGGATCAAGTAGCAGCCAGGTGACACACCTGGATGGTAGATCAAGATGGGTAGCTGTGTTTGTCTGTAGCTGTAGAAAAGATCAAGAGTCCAGTAGCACCTGTCTGAAGTAGTGAGCTGTGACTCATGAAAGCTCATACCCTACCACAAATTCCGTTAGTCTTACAGGTGCTACTGGGCTCTTGCTCTTTTCTACATCTAGATGGGGCCATGAGCACCCACGGGACAGGGCGCAGCACCAAGTCACCCCTGTGCAGCTGTTGGATTCTCTTCCTGCAGACTAGAGGAAGGCCCACCTTAGAGTGATCTCCATTTCTAAGGGTGACCACCCTTGGCTCTGACTCTTGAAAGGGTGCCCAACTTTTTGTGCAAACACGTCACTAGCCTAATGTATTAGCATGATCGTACTCTAAGGGTGATCTCCATTCCTACTTGTGTCTTAAGAAGGAAGCTCTGACTCTCGAAAGCTTATACCCTGAAAAACTTCTTGGTCTCTAAAGTGCCGCTGGACTCAAATCCTGCAACTCCCACAAAAGGATTCCTGCAACCTTTTTGGGTTCCCCCCTCTTGGGAGTCTGCTCTGGCCGCAAGTTTTTGCACTGTTTTCCTTTGCAATGGGCAGCTGCTCAACTGTGGAAAATGTTTAGACTCTGCCTTCTCAGGAAGGGCTGCTTCGCTTTGAAGGGCTTGGTATGCACCGCTTTGATACCGCTGGCCCTTGTTCAGCATTTGCTGGACAGTCGAGCTGAACCTTGGGTTAGGGACAGGCTAAAAATTCCTTTTGGAGTGGCTGCGCAGCCTAACTTCATTGCTAGGAAAAAGCCCTTCCTGTAACTGGTAGCATTTCTGAGAAGGACCAATCCTTTCATTTAAAATGCCTGGGATTGAAGCTGGGAACGTGCAATGCTGCTACTCTACCACTGAGCTCAGCCTCTTTTGTGTTGGGGGGATCTCCCAAGCATAGCTAGTCTGACTGGCCCCTAAAGCCAGGCTTAATCGGAATCCAAGTTCATCGTAGCTCTGTTGTCGTAACTGGCAGAATTCAGCCCTGAACACACAACATTCGCGGGGAGATTGGAGGAAACACGTCATGGGTTTCTTGACCACAGACCCTGATGAACAAGATTCCAGATCAGAAGATGAAACTGCCCCATGTCTTTCTCATTGGGGGTGGGAGGTGGAATTAAGCATTACTCTCTTGGGGAGGATGTGGATGCAACCTTTGTAGAGGTGTCAGGTTGTTAACTGGGTTTCTGGTTGTCCATATTTGTCGTTGGTCTCGCCTAAGAAGCTTCCACATAACACTTTTGCTCTGGCTTGGTAGAAGGGTTTTTTTGGTTTTTTTGGACTGTTCACATGATCCTGTCCCCTAATCGCCCACTTTCTAGTTTTCCCTCTGCTTTGCTGTGATCATTCCCAAGCTTAGTTTGGTACAGTCTTTTGGGAAAGAATGTAGTCAAAGTGTGCTGGCACACCATCTAGGTGGGAACTAGCACATTTCTGAAGGTGTCTCCCACATTAGTGCCATTTTTCTCCTGTCACCCCTTTGTGGAAGACTTTCAAAAATACAATTGGTAATTGCTATATCATGACAGTGTTACAGCTCTATAGCAATATAGCATTTACCAATTTATTTAATTCCCCCCACCCCTTGCTGCAGCCCTCCAGAGGGAAGGCAGAACAGTACAGCTGATCTTCTCAGATCTCGGAAGCTAAGCTGGGTTGGTACTTGGATGGGCAACCACCAAGGAAGGCTCTGCAGAGAAAGGCATTGGCAAACCACCTCTCCGCATCTCTTGCCTTGAAACCTCCTTTCTGGGGCCACCATAAATTGGACGTGACTTGACACACACAAGCCGTTCTGTATCATGGTGGGGATAATGGCATCCACAAGTCTGAGTCAACAAAAGTGCAGGGGGAACCGCCTTTTAGACAGTCCATTGCCCTTCAAATGCCATTGCATTCATAGTGGCAGAGAGAGCTCCTCAGAGATTCATTGCTATGTGGCAGCAAACATGGTCACCCAAGTTAGAATAGCATGGAGGGGGATTTGTAAACCAGTAAGTATTTGGCGTCCAACAGGCTAGGAACAACTTACATGGACCTTTTTGGAAGGTTACCATTTTTGATCCCATGCCCAAGAAAGACTGCCTGTTGCATTCCGTCAGCCCTTCCTCATTTTTGCCACAACTGGGGCACAGTACTTTGGCATCACCCATAGGATGAGGCTTCATGTATGAAATCTCAGTTCTGTGAAATATCAGTGCTTGCTTCCTGGGCAGTTGGAATGCCCAGCAATTGCTCAAGGCAACTGAATCGGGTTATAAACGGCAGCATCCCTCACCCTGCCTCTTCTCACAAAGAAACTAGCCTGCATTTCCCACACGCAAAGCAGTGATGCTACAAATCAGGGGAAAGCCCAGCTTTTCATCAAGCTCTTTCCTGCCCAGAGAGAAAGTGAAAAACCTGTTTCCCTTCTTTTGCATTCCCCTCTACTCCCCTCTGATCAGTTGCATCATAGCCCAGCACCTTCCTTGCCCTTATCTTTGCAGATAACGTGAGGTTTGGGAAGCCCATGCAGCCACCCAATTAAATCAAAGCAAGATATTACAGGGCTTGTTTCACGTGAGCATTGCATATGTAGGAAAGTCCCTCCACGGCGGCTGCATGGGGAGTGGGATTTTAATGTGGCATACCCACCCTGTGAATGTATTGATGTGTGTTGCAATTGCAATCTGTTGGCTGTGCAGCAGCTTAACCGATCGTGGGGACCTTTGCACACACTAGACCCGTTCAAAGGGAACGCAGGTCTTAAAAAATAATTTGCAAACAGCAAAAGGGGAGAAGAATGATGTTAACTTGCTTTTTTCTTTATGGAAAAAACGGGGTTTGTCTGGACTGCCGCTCAAAAGGCAAAGCAGGGGAGGAGAATGACAACCTGGAATAGATACGAAGAAAAAGGAAAGAGCCTACATTCCTCTCTCAACCAGGAAGGGGAAGAGAGAGAAAAGCCTTCTGGTGTTTCCCAAGGTTCTTTCCTGTGTCCTCTCAAATATTCTCCACCTGATTCATTTCTAGGCAGGTGGCTTTGAGCACTACGCCCCTTCTTGCTTAATTGGTGGCCAAACCACACATGATGCTGAAAATCTTGCTCATGCCTTTTTTTCTCACTTTTCCTCCAAGGAGCTTAGGCTGCTATATGTGGTTTAAAGGACAAAAAACAGGTCCTATAAAAATATGTTTCACTTTTGAAAATGCTAATAAGAATGCAGGAAGCCTGGTTTCAATTAGCAAAACTGAATGGAGCTTGAAGAGTTAAAGGCCCTCTCCCTTCCCTGAATAGCCCTGAGGCAAATCGAGGCTACAGTTTATGTGATCATCACCTGGTTACTGGAGTCCTTAAGACTCCTGATGCTTTTTCTATTGTTTTCTTCCAAACTAGCTTTTCCTTTCTTAAAAGCTGAACACCTCCCCAGCCTCATTCTTCTCCTGCACACTCACTTTCTCTTCTGTTAGATAATTATATGGTGGCTGGCTGATATCTATCAATTGTGAGATAGAATGGGAGTTGGGAACTTGAAAAGAAACAATGCAAATGGGCTTTAATGGCTGTGTGGAGGTTTCTTCTATCAAAGCTAATTTGCCTGGAGATTGCTCTCTCACACTCCTTGTCCAAGGACCCTTCAGGGCTCGAACACCTTTAGAGGACAGGAGTACTAAGTTTGGAGTAGTGGTTAAGAGCAGCGGGATTCTAATCTGGGGAGCCGGGTTTGATTCCCACTCCTCCACTTGAAGCCAGCTGGGTGACCTTGGGTCAGTCACAGCTCTCTCAGAGCTCTCTCAGCCCCACCCACCTCACAGCGTGATTGTCGTGAGGATAATAATAACACACTTTGTAAACCACTCTGAGTGTGGCATTAAGTTGTCCTGAAGGGCGGTATATAAATCGAATGTTATTATAAGGAAACTACAATTTGGGAAAGAGAAGAGCCAGCGTTGTGTAGTGGTTAGAGTGTCAGACGAGGAACCCTGGCTCAAATCCACTCTCTGCCACATAGTTTGCTTGCCAGATGGTTAGCCAGCCGCTCTCTCTCAGCCTGACAGGGTTGTGAGGATAAAAGGAAAAGCTGTGCATGTTGCTCTGACAACCTTTGAGGAAAGGACGGATAAAAATGTACTAGATACAGAAAGCAATGGGTTAATTGGAAGGCCAACTACTTTTGGGATAAGGCTGCCAACCTCCAAGTGGGACTTGGAGACCTCCCAGAATTACAAGTGATCTCCAGGCTGCAAAGCCTGGAGGAAATGGGTGCTTTGAAGGTGCATCCCAAACCCCACCCTCCCATGCCCCACCCACAAATCTCCAGGAATTTCCTGACCTGGAGTTGGCAACCCTACATCAGGGTGCATGGTCTCTTTCTGGGAATCTGGTGTGAGACAGCATATCTGCTGATGCTCCCTCTAAGCTATAAGAGCTTTAAAAAAGGACTGAGTTACACCATATCCCCACCATATCGGACATTACAAGTGAAAGATGTAGATGGGCCTTCTCTAGAGCACAATTTGATGCATTCCCCTCTACAGTTTTGTATGGGAAATTCTCCCGTCTGCCTTTGCAGCAGCGCTGTTATCCCTGTTCAAATAAAGTGGTTGAAAATATCACACACATCCTTTTGCACTGTGAATTCTATCAAGAAGAAAGGATACAATTAATTATCCCACTACTCTATAGATTTAAACCATTAGAGTATTATATGGTTTTTAGTCCTGAAACCCTTCGGGTATATCTTTTAGAGGATAGCCAGAGAACTGTATCTTACGCAGTTGCAAAATTCTGTGTGATAGCACTCAGAAAGCGGAATCATTTGACAAAGGAAATGTCAATTGCTGGGAAGTGAATTAATGAAGTGAGTGAGTTTTACTGTTAGATATATATACATATATATGATTTTATCTTTTATGTATTTACCCATTTTAAGTATTTAAAAACTGCTCTTTTTATCTGTACGTTACTTGGCTGGTGTTGTGAGTGTAATAAACCTTTGATTGATTGATAGCATATCTGCTGTCCTGCCAGTGTGCCTCTTGGCCTCCACCTGTGCTCATTTATACATCAATAAATCAAAAAATACAAAAGCACCATTTGCTCCAATGTTCTGGAATCACCTTCCAGAGGAAATGAGGAGATCTACATCTCTCCTGTAGTGTTGGACAGCCTGCAGAACAGGATACTTTAAAAGAACCTTTGGCTCCTCGAGATGAGGGCTGCGCAGGTGCCTTGGATTTTAAAGCTCCCCCCTAACTCTGATGGTTGTTTCAGTGTTGTTGTTTTTATAATTGCATTATTTTGCGCTGTCTTTACTGTTATCATCACCCTTAAGCCCCTGCCGTCTGGCAGAAAGGAGGGCTTATACCTGTTTATAAATAAAATAAATAAGAAATAATTAGCCTCCAGGGCTCACCTTCCCAATCTGGCTAGTGCTAGCCCTGGAACTTCACCTCTCTATAGCCCGTGATTCTTCTCTTGATTCCCCCGGTCTGTTTCATCCTGATCTTTCCATTCTGGTGATGCCTATCAAGTTCATCCTTCTCTCCTACTTGCTTCAACTATGAATTCTTTTTTGCTGACCCGGTTGCTGATTGTGACACTTTTTGCTTGGCCTTCCTCCTGCCTCTTCTCTCAAGCCTCTTTCCTCTGTTTCTCTGGGTTGCCTCATCGGTTCTGTTCCAGTCGTGAGGATCAGATTTCTCGTCTCTTCTCTTCCTTAGGTTTGGTTTCCCTCCTTCTTCCATTGACTTTTCAAAGGTCTTCTTTCCGCTGGTTTCCTGTGTATCTTTCTGTATTCTCTCTGTGAGGCCCCTTCGTCCACTCTATGGCACCCTCTGTGCCTTTCCTGCTCCCAATCACTGTGGTTCCTGGCTTCATTGGGCTCCTTCATTGGTGCATTTATATAGCTGATGAAAGTCACATCTTCATGCTGTAGTTTAATAGATGGCCTTCCTTCCCATCCTGCTCCTTTTTCTTTGTGTGTCTGAAAAGACAACCTGCATCTGATTTTCATTTCATATAGCACATTGTCCAGTGATTCTCAATCAAGGCCATAGGGGCAGCCCTTTCCAGGAGAAGATCTAACATGGTGTAGTGTCAAACTAGGATCTGGGAAGCTCGGGTTTAAATCCCTGCTTTGCCAAGAAAGCTTCCTGGGAAACCTTGGTATCACAGACACTTGTCTGACTACAAGGTACTGATTAAACAAAGGAGGCCTCAAATTTGCTTTATATTATATTTCCAAAATGTGTGCAAGTTCTTGTTGTTTCATCCATGAAGAGATATTTTTTTAAAAAGAGGTTGTGCAGATGCCTGGAACCCAATCTGAACAACTTGGTCTAGAAAGTACACCACTTTGATACATCTATTTGCATGAGAAAAAGTTTTAAGCTGAGAAAGAGACTCATGTCATACCGTTGGAGATGGAAAATCAGAGGATTTTTGTGTGTTCATACAGGTTTCACATCATTGAGCATATATTGAGCCAGTTTGGTGTAGTGGTTAAGAGTGGTGGGACTCTATAATCTGGAGAGCCGGGTTTGATTCCCCCCTCCTCCGCTTGAAGCCAGCTGGGTGACCTTGGGTCAGTCATAGCTCTTCCAGAACTCTCTGAGCCACACCCACCTCACAGGGTGATTGTTGTGGGGATGATAATAATAACATACTTTGTAAACTGCTCTGAGTGGGTGTTAAGTTGCCCTCAAGGGCGGTATATAAATTGAATGTTGCTGCTGGTATTATTAGGTAGCCACATCCAGAAAGACCTCTGAATCTCTCATACTTGAGTTGTGCGCGACTATCTAATCTTTCAGAAAAGTGCTTTGGTGAGGTTTTTTAAATTCTATACAATCTTTTAGATCTAAGATATATAGGATAAGGGAGTGTGGCATATATGCTTATCTGCTTCTGTTATCTTTAACATATGGAATGATTTTTTGCATATTTGTGATCCCTCTATATTTTATTATGTCAAGATTTATTTTAAATAAAAGTCTTAAAAGGCAATTATGAGCAATTTTTGGCTAGGATACATAGTTTTTCACTTTATACCTGGAATAAAAATAAACTTCTGATTCCTCTTCAGCTAGAAGGCTGGCTGCAAAAAGAGGCTGAAGAAGAGAACACCCCTTTTAATACAGAGGTTTGGAGATTTGAGCTTTGCTTTGAAGTAGACAAAGAGACTCTTTTGTTTCCACTTTTTAAAAGTAATGCTCTCCCCCCCACCCCGCAAAGAGAAATAATGCTCCTCAACACTGGGACAGTTGCTCTTTCTCAGTCTAACCTAGCTCACTTGGTTCTTGTAAGAATAAAACGAAGGAGGGGGAGAACAATGTGGCATGCCACTTTGGCTCCCCCCGCTGAGCAGAAAAGCAAGGTATAAATACCTGGTGGTGGAGAGTGCCCTCGAGTCATAGCTGACTTATGGCAACACCTGGAGGGGTTTACATGGCAAGAGACTAAGAGCCAAGCTACAAGTGACGCCTGACACAGGTTGGACACTTGTCAGCTTCCCTCAAGTTTTGATGGGAAATGTAGGCATCCTGGTCTTGCAGCTGTAATGGAGAGCCAAGCTGTAAAACCAAGATGCCTATATTTCCCATCAAAACTTGAGGTAAGCTGACAAGTGTCCAACCTGTGTAAGGCGTCACTTGTAGCTTGGCTCTAACAGGTGGTTTGCCGTTGTCTGCCTTTGCAACCCTGGTTTTCACTGGAGGTCTTCCATCCAATTACTAACCAAGCCTGACCCTGCTTAGCTTCTAAGATCGGACGAGATCACATAAATAAATATCTACAAGTTCCCTAATGGTGTTCAGAACTGGGGGGGGCGGTCATTTGCATTTTTGGTAGCCCTTTCTTCCTGCTGGCGACAGCTTCTGACTGCCTGTGCAGTTATCTCTACGTTGAGAAAAGAATCCTAGATATCTCTCCCAGGCCCTTAAAAACAAATTGGTAGCAAACAGAAATCCAACTTCCTTAAGCAGTTGGTTGAAGACCATCAAGATTAAAGAGCTCATGGAATGTATGCCTGAGATCTGTGTCTCATGTGCATATGTCATAAATATAATGATATAAAGCCATCTGTGCACTGTTTTGATATCTTAATTTTTAAAAATGTTGTGGCTTGGGGTACATTTAATGATGACATTACATAGTTGATGGGTGGTAGTAGACTGAAGTTTAAGAACCAGCGACAGTGACCAACTACAAGGAATGAAGGAGCTCTCCCCACCTGTTGTGAGCACTTTTCAACAGAAGTCTTAAAATTTTAGTATTCAAAAGGCTACATAAACACAGGCCCTGTTTTCAGCTGGAGTGTTCCATGTGGCTTTTTGAATCTTGAAAAAACAAAACAAAGCAGGCAAAAAAACAAAACAAGGCAGGCGGGAATGAGACGTAACCCGCAAGGTTACGTCTCATTCCCGCCACAGTAATAACTATTTCTTGATATATTTTTTTCTCTCACCCTCCCTTTCTATTTTCCTTGAGGGTTAGGTTATGAGTTTTCTTTTCTCCTTTCTCTCTAGGGCTATAACACATAATTAGAAAGAAAGAAAGAAAGAAAGAAAGAAAGAAAGAAAGAAAGAAAGAAAGAAAGAAAGAAAGAAAGAAAAAGAAAAAGAAAGAAAGAAAGAAAGAAAGAAAGAAAGAAAGAAAGAGTAGCATGCTGGAGTAGACCAAGGGCCTTATAGACTAGCTGCTAGTCTATAAGGCCCTTGGTCTACTCCAGCATGCTACTCTAGTCTAGTCTAGTCACTAGCATCCTCATTCCATCAGTAGCCAATGAAAGGTCTCTTCCAAGACAACAGTATTTCTCTCCTGTGGACTGCTAGCCAGCCTCTGGCAGTCGGAGGCATTCTGCCTCTGAATTCACAGGCTTCATTCAGCTGTCATGGCTAATAGCCAGCAATAGATTTATCCTCCATAAATCTGCCCGCCACCACCTCCCATAAATACATCTAAGACAGTGCCCATCATTGTGTTCTGCCATTAAAGCAGTGCTTCCTTTTGTCTGTCCTGACTCTACTGCTAATTAGTTTCAGAGTGTTATGGAAGAGGAAGAAAGATTTATATCTGCCCACTTTCTCTACACCATGCTTCGTATTCTGGACCTCTGTCATACTGTCCTTTCATTCCCTCTTTTCCTGAAACTAAAAAAAGCCCCGTATAAGTCAACCCTACTATCGGGAAGGCTGCAGCCCAGCAGTCCCAACCTGCCCTTTCTTTTAACATCTTCACACACGTTAAACACTTTTGCAAGGGATGGGTGAGAAAGGTATATGTGTACCCCCCTGAGCACACACAAGTTGCACCATGAAGCATCCTCTAAATATGTCAAGAAGGAGTCCTTTTTGTGGGTATAATTTCATAACTGCAGATAATTGTGCCTGCAGTGAAGTGCTGGGCTCGCAGACTATGAAGTGGGGCAAATGTTGTCATTCCTTCTTACAGTTAATTATAGGAGAAAAGTCTTGCATATAATTATTTGCAGATACAAAATTGAACAGGCAGGAATCAAATGGCTTGAGAACAAGATCTTAAATGTGCATTGTTCCTGTTGTATGCATGTAGGGTAAAGGGTTTGGGGTCCGGTCCCCTCCTCCCCAAACACGCAATGGTTAAAAACAGCCATAAACCAACTGTGCAATGTTTCTTTCCAAATTATGGATCTAACTCCATAATCTTTTTATGGTAATCTTTTTATGGCATAGTTAAGCGATCCATGTTTACAACTTGTTTGTATGAAATTGGGCCTAAGAACAAGCAACAAGTTTTGCATAAATTTCATATGACTATTTCAGCAGGATAAAGGTACTGTAGCATAGTGGTTAAAAGGTAGTACTAAAATAGAAGAAACCTGTATGCATATCCTGCTTAGAAGGAAACTACACGAGACGACCAGACGCGTGTCGGGTCCCACAAGGTTCCCTGGGTAGTGTAGTCTTACTAAGAACAGCCACTCGATGCAATTCTCTGCTGGGGGAAGAACGATGGGAGGGATTCTCACTCTTTCAAAAAGCATCAGTTCGAGTATTTCTCTGGGAGCTTGGAGGCGAGGGGGGCATAGCAGGAGGCAAGAAATCCAGGGCGACCTTTTGCAAGAGAGAGAGAGAATCTGCTATGTGATTCTCTACCAGGGAGAAGAGCGGGGGGGGGGGGGACTCTCTCTCTTGCAAAAAAAATGATCCTGGATTTCCTGCCTCCTGTTACATCCCATCTCCCCCCCCCCCCCCGCCCGCCCTCAAGTTCCCGGAACAACAACTGAGCCGAGGCTTTTTGAAAGAAAGAGAAACAAAATCCCTCCCATTGCTCTTCCCCCATAAGTGCCATAAGTGCATTAATTCAAACTGTGTGCAAACTACAAATAACATAAACCATTACTCTGCCAGAGTAATGCACACAGTTTGAATTAATGCACTTACGGCACTAGCACTTTAAAATTTATAAAAATTTAAAATATTATATATATATCTTAAGGATTATTTATTGATTGAGTAATGTTTTATGTTATTTGTAGTTTGCACAGTTTGAATTAATGCACACAGCATTAGCACTTTACATTTTTTTAAAATTTAAAATTTTTGATAAGAGAGTTATTTATTGGTTGCTCAGTTTCCAGCGGAGTGTTCGCCTCTTAATAGTATAGCTTTGATTTGGAGACAGCCCCTTCATGGTTTGTGTATTGTCCAAATTGCCTAGCAAGCAGCTGGCTACATGAATCACAGCCACATGGAAATTCCTTGCACTTAGGTTTGCTAGCCTCCAGGTAGTGGCTGGAGATCTCCTGGAATTACAACTGGTCTTCAGGCCACAGAGATCAGTTCACCTGGAGAAAATGGCTACTTTGGAGGTGGACTCTATGGAATTATGCCATGCCAAGGTCCTTTCCCTCCCCAAACCCGTTTCTCCGGGTTTCACCCTCCAGATCTCCAGGAATTTCCCAAGTTTGAGCTGGCAAACCTACAGTTGCACTTTAGGAGCTATACCAGGCCCCCTCAACTGAGCTGAACGTGGAGAAACTTTTGGAGTTTTGAGAAAAGTTATTGGATGTCACCTCAAAATGGCTGCCATGGTGGGGCAGGAGTCCAGTCACAGAATGACTGCCTTAGAGGGAGGGAATGGCTTCTTTCCTTTGGGGAAATGATTTTTTTCATTTTGAGAAAAGGTAATGGAAGTCACCACAAAATGGCTGCCATGGTAGGGCAGGGCCAATCACCCATGGAGTGGGTGAAGTGAACTGAAACATGTCTTTGCTTTAGGGGAGTGAGGCTGTTTGTTTTCAGTTTCCAAAGAAAGGGGAGGATTTGGTAACCTGCATGGCCATAGGGTGAGTTTGTAAAGGCCAGAGACGTAAGGAAGTCTGTGTCCATGGCCAAGTCAAGGTAGGGTTGCCAGCCTCCAAGGGAGGTCAAGAGATCCCCTGGATTTACAAATGATATTTACATTACAAAGATCAGTTCCCCCAGAGAAAATGGCTATTTTGGAGGGTGGACTCTATGGCCTTATACACCACTGAGTAAGTGTCAGACTAGCCATGGAGAGACAAAAGTTCAAATTCCTGCTCAGCCATGAAGGTGAGTGAGCCATTTCTCTCAGACTAACCAGCTTCAACAAAAGTTCAAATGGGACAGCCATGTTCTTCACCCCAGTCTTAACAGAGGAAGGGTACAATAAAAATGTGAGAGAATCTATTTGTAGGTGTTTTGTTTACTGCATGCATTTCTGCACCACTGTTCCGTCAAGACATTGAAGCCTGTTTGGAATTTGAAACTTTAAAAGACAAAACAAGCAGTAGAGATTATCCTGGTCATTTTTGGCTGTTTCTTCAGGAGTTGATGGTATGAATTCCTCTGCCTGGGTATCTCTTTTGCCTCCCCCACAGGGCACAGGTTTTAAAAGTATGTTATGAATTGTTGGGCCCTGACAGATCAGAAAAAAATCTTTCAGTCCATTTCTTTGGGGGAGATAAAGGTTTGCCCTGGTGTGGTAAAAAATTGCCACAGCTACATGGGTAACAAGTGAAATTCATTTCCAGTGTAACTGTTCTATTTTGGCTTTCAGAAAACACAGCACTGGAAAATGCAGCTGAGCCCCGTGAGTGGAACTAAAATGCAGCATCCCGTCTTGCTTTGCCTTGTCCTCATGAGTTTGTGGCTCTCCATTGGTAAGTAAGCCTGATTTCCTCAGCCAGTTAATAATTCAGGGACAGTTCCCTTTTTTGGAACTCTTCCTTGACAAAAAGGGTGGCAATCTGAGTTTTTACATGCGATCCTATGGTCTGCCTGTCATGTCCATTTTATATGAGAGGCTTCCATTTCTGACGGGTACCTTTGGCGTGGACTATAGCATCGACATGAAATAGTAGCTAAAAGGTGAAGCAGTCCCAGCAATCCTGTACCACTATTAAGATTCTGAGATGCCACCAGGTCTGGATGAAACTTTTTAAAAATTGGTAACCTTGAGGTTTCCATTTAAAGGACGGGGAGCTTATTTTCAGATAAATGGCTTCTCAGACAAAATTCCCCCTTCATTGCTATTGTGACTATGAACATGGAAAAAGTGCTGGAAGAGGTAATTTAAGGCAGGGCAGACCAACTTCTTAACTTGGAGGCCTGAATCTTCTCTGGCCAACCTGTGTGGGGACTGGATTCCCACCCCAGCCCTGATCTCACTACTTCCCTCCATCTTGAAAATTGGCTGGGGAAGGTCTAACCCTGTGTTGAAATGTTGCAATCCCATCTAGCAAGGAAGTGGGAAAGGCTACCCACACCAGCTTGGGAAATTCCTGGAGATTTGGGGAGGAATTCAGCCAGACTGTGATGTCCATCTAGGACTTCTGTTTCTCCTAGACTCTATGGTATACCATAGAGTCTGCCCTCTGAAGCTGCTGTTTTCCTTTAGGGAAATGGATCTCGGTAGTCTGGGGGATGAACTGTAATTCCAGGCCCCATTTTTAGTTTGGTAGCCCTAGTATGGGTGGGGAAAGTTTTAAACGTTTGAGAAAAAGTAGATTACTGTAATGCCTTTACGATGTCCCTTTATAGCTCAGGGTTTGAGTCAATAAGGCCTAACTGCCATTGAGCCATAAAACCCTCCCATCTCACTCTCTGCCAGTAGCTCCGTTTTCATATCTGAATACCCACCAAAGTAAAACAAATTTCTGGGTTTCTAAAATGATCTGTGAACTGAGAGGTAAATTTCCTTGTCATTTTTCGCATTGTGTGATGGGTGGTATTGATGTTGGTTACTCCAATGCCATATGGCCAGCATGGTGGACTGGTTGGAAACACCCAGGTTTGAATCCTCGCTCTGTCATAGAAGTTTGTTGGGTGATCTTGGGTTAGTCAGCCTAACCTACTTCACTGGACTGTGACGATAAAACGGAGGAGATGAGAATGATGTCAGCCAGTCTGGGCCCCCACTGGGGGGAAAGGTAAACAATTACATAGTTTGTCCGTATGGTATTCCCTGGAAGAAAGCCCTACCCTCCTTCATTGAGCAGGGAGATGCTGGAGGTGGGAGGTTCTCTCCGAAGGCTGGCAACTTACAAGTTCCTCTGAATCCCTTTTACAGCATGACCCATGATAACCTGGAATGATAAATCTGCCTGCTAAAAGGCACTCACTACATTATCATACATTTCCTTGTTGGAAAAGGAAGGAGAGAGAGACTTGCCGGGTTGATACAAATGTTCACCAGTGATATGAAAATATGACACTGCCTTATACTGAATCAGACTATTGATTCATTGTGCTCAATATTGTTTGCTCTGGCTGGCTGTAGCTCTCTGGGGGGCTTTCCCAGTACCCGCTCCCTTTTAACTGAAAGTGCTGAGGCATCGGGCCTGGGAATCTTCTGCATACAGCCCTTCTTTTTTCAGCCTGGGGCGTGGAGATCTCCTGGAATTACAACTGATCTCCAGGCCACAGAGATGAGTCCCTCTGGAGAAAACGGCTGCTTTGGAGGGTGGACTCTATGGCATTATACCCTGCTGAGGCCCCACTCCTCTCCCAACCCTGGCATCCAGGGGCTCCAGACCCAAAGCTCCAGGAAGTTCGCAACTTGGAGTTGGCGCCCTAAGAGTGATTGATGCCCTTTTAGTTTTGCAAAGGCCGCAGAGCTAGTCCATCTATTTGGCAGACATTGCTGATTGCTGAGGGCGGCGGCTGGGTTGGAGGCAGTGTCAGAAGAGACTCGGGACAGGTGCTGGCCAGGGCTGGATCAGCCACAGCAAGAGGCAGCCCCGGGCAGCAGTGCCAGTCTCAGCACTGCTGCCCAAGCGCACTACCTGATCGGCAGCAACACTGGTGGAGGCCAGGGCCTGCTTGCCCAGTCTGCCTGCCTCACCCCAGCCCATGGAGGAAAGGCAGAAGGAAAGGGAATTGGCCACCACCTACATGCTGCCCAGCTAGCGGTGGTGCCTTCTTGCCTGTGCAGGACAAAATCATGGGCTGCCTAGGACACCAAAAAAACCTTAGGCCAGCCCTGAAAGCCCATATCTCGAGACTCTGCCTGTTGCTTTACAAGCAGTAGGTTACTCACTTTTCCATGTAGAGTGGCCGCTTAAATTAGTGACGCACCAGAAATCTTTCTGCTGCAGCTTGGCTCAGAAATTTAAAAACAAACACACAGACGGAGTGTGTAAATCTTTAGGAGGAGGTGCTGATATTCCCGCCTCCTGATTCAAGTACTACTGATGAGTGATGGCTTTTCGGTTCAGGGGTGGTTTGGATGTAGAGTGTGGGAGTGAAAGACCCCCTGGTTTCCAGTTTGGATTTGGGAAATCGGTTCACCTTCGCTGCTTACTGGGCAGGGTTAGCCCTGCTCCTTGCAACAAAAAAACAAAAAAATGATATGGCAGGTGAGTCAGGCTGTGATTTGTGAAGCACACTGTAAACCTGGCAAAGCAAGAACACCGGCCTGTGCTGTTGGATGAAGCCACACTTCCACTTGATGCAGTTCTTGAGAGAGAGAGACTAGAAAAACCCTGAAATGGCAGCTCTTGAAATGGCAGGTACTGGATTTGGACTTCCCAGCACCTAGACAATTTCCTTTTTCCAGTAAGCAACTGCTGCCAAGCGTCTGGAGTGTGTTGTTTCAGTTTGTCCCTCCTTGGTTTTTAGTCAGTACACATCCCTCCGATCTCTGTTACCTTCATAAGCCAGCCATAGCAAGCAAGGAGCCCTTCACTAATGGAGGAGAGAATGGTGTTGTAAGCTGCTTTGGAACCCCATTGGGGAGGAAAGTGGTGTATAAATATCTAAGTAAATAAACAATGTGATTCAGTCCCTGTTGCATGGAGAATATCTGCACATGCATATTCTTGGAGCCTATATGAAAAAAATGCCATGAATGCAATAGAGCGATCAATAGAGTGATCTGCAATGGCTCCTTAATCACAATAACAGCAACAACATTTGATTTATATACCACCCTTAAGGACAACTTAATGCTCACTCAGAGCAGTTTACAAAGCGTGTTATTATTATCCTCACAACAATCACCCTGTGAGATGGGGTGGAGCTGAGAGAGCTCCGAAAGAGCTGTGACTGACCCAAGGTTACCAGCTGGCTACAAGTGGAGGAGTGGGGAATCAAATCTCGGGGAAGCAAAGGCTCCATCATCCCAGGGAAGCATTTCTGGCCTCCATGTGCCCACTGGAAAGAGAGCAGATCCTAAGTTGTTATGAAAATCCTGCAGTGTTCCAAATAATGTTGTGTCCTAAGTGGTGAACTTCCTCAAATGCTTTATCCCCAGGTGCCCAAGAGAACCTCCAATGGGAAATTCAGCGTTACGATGGTTGGTACAACAACCTCATGTATCACAGTCACAGTTCCACGGGTAAGTGTGTGGCAAAGCTTTCAGGCCTCCAGGGCTGCTGCGAATGCCACCATCGGGGCCTGTGGTTGGGTGCACACAGTCTTGTTCATTCAGCATACCAATGATCGGGAAAATCTTAATGTGAAATGGACAGGGTGAGGCCTTGAAGGTTATATTGCATCTGGCAATGCAAGGGATGAAGTCAGAGGAGAATAAGGTTGCCAGCTCCATGTTGGGAAATTCCTGGAGATCTGGGGCGTGAAACCTGGAGAAACCTGGAGAAAGTGGGGTTTGGGGAGGGAAAGGACCTTGGCATGGCATAATTCCATAGAGTCCACCCTCCAAAGTAGCCATTTTCTCCAGGTGAACTGATCTCTGTGGCCTGGAGACCAGTTGTAATTCCAGGAGATCTCCAGCCACTACCTGGAGGCTGGCAACCCTAGCGAGGAATGACTACAAAGCACAAACGGAACTCAACTAAGCGTGGATGGAATTGTTGTTATAATTTTCTTTTGCCCCGTAGCTTAAATAGACTGATTCTCTGAACACTTTATTCCTGATGCAGATGAAAGTCCACTGGGGCGCTTTTCCTTCACACAATGAGGGGGGAAAGTGTGCTCCTGGAACTTCTCCTTCCTTCAGATCTCTTAAAGGAGCAAAATCCCTGTCTTCTGGCTGGAATGCCTCTGTTCAGAAAAGGGTCACTTTCCCCCAGATGTCTTTGTTTTTCAAGCCCTTGTCTGCCTCTGGCACTCTCCGTGTTTCCTCTCGCTTAAGATGGCATCTTCGCTTGACATGTTGATTTCCTGCTTCTAGGATCACGGCTTTCACGCCTGCTCCCACCTAACTATGCAGATGGCGTCTACCAAGCCCCGCAGGAACCGCATGTCCCCAACGCACGCAGGCTTAGTGATGTGATCGCAAAAGGGGAATCAGGATTGCCCTCCAACAACAACCGAACCGTTCTCGGTGTCTTCTTTGGTAAGCCAGCAATTTCTCTTCCTGCTCAGCCACCCGCCACTTAGCCAATTTTTAACAAGAGCATCATGAAAAAAAAATCTGCGTACTTAATGGAGAATAGAATGGCTTGCTCTGATGTAGGCTTTCGCTCTTGTGCCAAACCCTGACCAGCACAGCATTCTGTCTTCCATGTTCTCTCCATATTCTATTCTTCCGACTTCATTTCTAGCTAGGATCGCTGAGAGCTTTTTCAGATGAAGCAGAGGTCTTTTCTCTGCTATGCCTCCTAAGCATCTTTAATGTGTGTGGTGGGGATGGAGTCTTAGATCTTCTCCAGGCAAAGCAAGCCCCCGGCCCTGTGGACCTTCCCTTCAAAGATGGGTGGGAGTATATTTAGTGTAGAAAAATGCCTCATTTCTCTTGGTAGACTTTGTCCCAACAGTAGGTGTTGTCTGGTCCTTTAGATCTCAGCTGCAATCTCAGAGCTACTTTGGTCCATGTGGGGATAGAGGTCTATTTTCCCCCCAGACACAAAACAGAGCACACAGGTGAAATGAGCCAAGTCCTGCCCATACCTGGGCCATGAACACATGAAGCTGCCTTATACTGAATCGAGACTCTCGGTTCGTCAAGGTCAGTCTTGTCTACTCAGACTGGCAGCAGCTCTCCAGGGTCTCGGGCAGAGGTCTTTCACATCGCCAACTGCTTGATCTTTTTTCTGGTGCCAGGGATTGAACCTGGGTCTTTCTGCATGCCAAGCAGAGGTTCTCCCACGGACCCTCCCTGCAGCCTTACCTCTCTCCAGCCTGATATTCAGAGGATCATTCTCCCAGCCTGACCCCAATACCAGCCTGGAAGAAAGTTGCTTCATGTTGCAGAGTGTAGAGAAGAAAGGTTGGCAAGGGGCTAAAAGATCTTGAGTAACAGGAGCTGTCCTGACCTGGATAGCCCAGGCAAGCCCAGTCTCATCAGATCTCAGAAGCTAAGCAGGGTCAGTCTGGGTTAGTAATTGGATGGGAGACCGCCAAGAAAGACCAGGGTACTTATGCAGAGGCAGGCAAGGGCAAACCACCTCTGTTAGTCTCTTGCCTTGAAAACCCCACCAGGGACTACCGTAAGTCGAAAGCATGACTCGACAGCACTTTTCACCACTGGCAGGAGCAGGCAAAGTCCATCCTGTGCTTGAGGTACTCAAAAATCATTGCCCGTCAAAATGATTCCCCTGGAGCTAGGTAACCCGGTGCTCTGACTTGATATAAAACAGTTTCTTAAGGGAATGGGCACGTAAGAAAGGCATTACAACATGTCTCTCTTTATGAAAATTGTCCTCTCGTGTCTATTTGGGCCCTAAGTCCATATCTCCAAGGGGTGATTGCATTTGTTGGTATGACTTGAACATCTGTCAATCGGAGCTTTGCCAGCTATTTCATTCTTGTTCTGTCTGAGTCACGCTTGGGAGTTTAATCCTTCAAAGTCAGTTCAAACACGTTGTAGATTTTCTCAGAAGCCATAAACTCCTTCCTGATGAATCAGAGGGAAAAGGGTTTAGATAATTGTTTCCTTCCTTCGGCCCACTAAGTCAAAACTTGTCCATCTGCACCAGTTAAGAGGAAATCCTCGGGTCTTAAAAGATAAACACACAAAAGTTATGCACAGATCATTCAGTGTAACTGTTTGCAAAGTGTAGGTTGAATGTTATCCCTTCTTACAACTTCTTCTCCCCACCCCCCCACCCCCACCGGTGATGGCCACAAGGGATGAGTACTGGGAGTGGGTCAGTGATGACAATCATGTCTCTGGAGGAGAGGAATTTATGGGTGAAGACAGACGTAATGTTGAGAGTGCCATCTGAAGAGCCACAATTTCTACTGAAATTCGGTCCAATGAATTCATCGGGGCTGAGATATATTTAGCAATAAATGGCTGATTTGCTGGGACTGTTGTTAACATTAAGAACATAGAGTCTTGTTCATCCATGTAGGTGAACCCCTTAAGAAGGTTATGTCTGTCTTCATCCGTGTGAGTGAAGACAGACATAATGTTCTTAGCAGCAGTCCCAACAAATTAGTCATTTAATGTCAAAACATTCCTCAGCTCCAGTGAGCTCACCGAAGTGGATTTCATTAGACATCGTGGCTCATCGGATGCCTTTCTCGATCCGTCCCCTTGAAGGATCAATTTAATGTTCTTTTTTTCCCCCAACTGTATGAATTCGTTGCATTGAATTTCACGGACACTGTATCTCTTCAAATACCAATGGTAATCTATTTCCAACCAGAGCTCTCCCTTTGGCTATCTGGGCAGGTTTCCACGTGCTCGCTGAGATCTTGGAAGCTGACAAGCCAGGCTGCCCTGCCGAATTCTTAAACTTGCAGATCCCTCAAGGAGATTCAGTGTTTGACTCTGCAAAGTCCGGAGATGTGGTTCTGCCTTTCTTGCGTATGCAGTGGCTTGCGGGAACTGGCCAAAGCCCGAATAGCCCCCGGGATCAGGTGAAGTACCCTGGCTGCTTTTGCTGTGTATATTTAACTTCTTTACTTATTTACACAAATTATTTCACAGGGGAGATGGCCGTTGAAGCTGGCCAGTTCTAGAGCCATAGGTTGCAGACCCCAACTTATCCCGAGTTTTTTACTATTTTCAGAATCTTTAACAACAGAAGCACATGAAAAGAGTTTACTGTCCCCTTAAACAGTAGCAGATTTGTGGATCAAGCACCCTCTGTATCAGATGCATGACAGATATGTTGTATAGACACATGGATATAGAAAATGATAGTAAGCAGTGGGGCTATCAGCTAGTGACATCTTTATACAAAGCTCAGATTCATTCAAAGTAACCACAATAAACATTCACAACATACTTTTTAAATTTCATGGCCGTTTGTTTGTTTTTTTTATTTGTACTCCACCTTTCTACCCAATGGGGACCCAAAGTAACTTCATATAATTCTTCTCTCCTCCAATTTATCTTCACGATAATCTTTTGAGGTAAGTGAAGCTGAGAGGGTGTGACTGGCCCAAGGTCAACCAGTTCCATGGCAGAGTGGAGATTTGAACCTGGGTCTCCCAGATTTTAGTCCAACACTATACCACACTTTGTCCAACCACTACACCATGCTTTGTCCTTCTAAGCAACACCCGATTCTCCCCTCCTGCCTTTTACCACCTGTCGGCTTTGTGACGTAGGTGAGGTTGAAAGAAAGCTTTCTGTACATGTGTGTGTGATATATCTGTTTAGAGAATTAGAGTAGAATTGATCTATATATCTGCTCTCTCATCAGATAAATGGTGTTACGGGTTGGCTGGATGGCAGTGCAATCTACGGCCCATCGCAATCCTGGAGCGATTCTCTGAGAACTTTCTCTGGAGGGATGCTGGTTTCCGGAACTGAGCAGGGCCTGCCAAGGCAGACACAGGCGTCAAGTTTGATGTGGAAGGCTTTGGATCCAGCCACTGGACAGGGTGGACCACGAGGAATCTTTGGTAAGGAAGTTTTTTGATCCCACTTGGGCATGGGAGAAAGACAAGATATAATTATTTGAAATGACTGAATAGATACTAATCTCAGGGGACAGCTCTTCACTCTGAGAGGAATTGGAAGGGAGAATTCCCAGCGTGCACCTCTTCAGTGTGTCCACCTCAGGACTTCTTTGGAAGCTTAACACAAGCTCTGATGTACCTCGTGTTTCCGCAATGCCATGATTTCATTTAAATAAAATAATAGTAATAATAACAACATTCGATTTATATACCGCCCTTCAGGACCACTTAATGCCCACTCAGAGTGGTTTACAAAGTATGCCATTATTATCCCCACAACAAAACACCCTGTGAGGTGGGTGGGGCTGAGAGAGCTCCAGAGAGCTGTGACTAGCCCAAGGTCACCCAGCTGGCTTCAAGTGGAGGAGTGAGGAATCAAACCTGGCTCTCCAGATTAGACTCCCGCACTCTTAACCACTACACCAAACTGCCAGGTCCAATGGGCTGACAAAGACAGGTCCAATGAGCTGACAAGCATGTGGTACAGTCTTCATGTTCATGTACTCTTTCAAGAATACATTTGAGTGTCAATGGCGAAGGTTGCAGGGCCAAAATACAAATTATAGGGTAATTATGGAAATTTAAGCCAACAGCCCCCATTTTTGTTTTAAAAATCATTTTCAGAAGGGCAATGGGGAACAGCAGAGTGTATTTAACTCTTTCCTTGCCCACCATTTCCCCACTTCTGAATGCCTCTAAACACTCTGCTCCCCATTTTCATATATTAGTTGTGTGAGAAAATTTAGCTAGACATTTTCCATAAGGAATTTTTATAGGTAATACCTCAGATATATTCTGTAGTAGTGCAATCCTGTGAAAGGACTGTGTCAGCAAATCTGAATTGTTTCTCAGAATTTTAGAGCAAGTTTAGTAAGCTCCAGGGACAATGCTCGGTCACAATTTCTAGGGTGAAATCTTACGAGGCCCCGTAGGTGAAGGACCACATTACCCAAGCTGAGAAATCAAGCAGCTAAGTATGAAGTTAGCCCTGTCCAAACCAATTATGAAGGCTAACTTTGCCAAGCCAAAATGGTAAAACAAAACAGTTAAACTATGTTTTTATTTGCCTTGATGCTTGTAAGCAGCGCAGCGTGTTACTAGATTGTTTACTGTCTGTTCCTGGTCTTTGTTTGGCACATACACCGATTGGATTAATGGGTGTATAGGGTAGGGGGTTGATAGGGGGTTGATATGCAGAAAAAAACTGTCTTAGGGCATTGTGTTGTATTAGATCAATTGAACCAGTTGCTCCTCATCAGACAGGACTGAATCCTTATCAACAGAAGAGCTTCTTTTGGAAATGAATGTGACAATAATCCTTTTCTGGTCCTCCTCTGGCTGTTTTCAAACTCTTCACTACCAATGGACATTTCTGTATAAGGATTAAATACAGAAGTTGTCCTAGGACAGGGAAGTTACATTTTAAGAATCATGTTAACCTACTTAGGTAGCATCCTCATAATGACCAGAACAGGTGGCTTGGGCAGGAATGCTCAGATTGAGTTCCAAAGAGGTGTCAAAGAACAGATAAAGAATTTTTTTCCCCAACACAAATCAGGAGCAAAGCCGAACAGGATCTGAAAGGGTCCAACCTTTGACACATTGTAGGTTTTGTAGGCGGATGAGAACGATGAAGTTTAACGCTTAGTATTTGCATATGGATGGGATGATGTGTCATCCCTTCTGTTATTCCAAATATTTTATTGTTTTATACGTGGTTTATGATGCTTTATCTGTTTTATTTGTTAGTCAATCTGTGACCGTATAGATAACATGAGGTGGAATGTTTAAAAGTCAACAAACTGGCCACGTCCGTGTATTTAGTTTTCTAAAATCACGAATAGAAAAATGAAATCTCTCAGGCAGCCTTCTGTAGCACAGCTGTTCCACTTCTGGATATATATATTGCTTCCAGGGCTGGCCATTCTCCATAGGAAATTTAGTAAGAGCTCATTCAGACATGAAAAATAGTAACATGGTACAATCGGCCTAAGAGAGTGCTACTTCCATCTTCAGAAGGAAGAACGTACCTTTGAATGCACCCCCTGAAATGAATATTTTAAAAAAAATCCATGAATGTAGAAAACTAGCACATCCAGGAACGGTGTGGAGCAAAACTTTTCTCCTTAACACAGTACCTTTTTTTACACGAAGGAGCGTTTAACTATGAGATACCTCAGTGTGTATGCTGAAAGGGTCTTATTGCAGGATTTCTGAATTTGCAGTTCACCTCTTTATATAACATCACTCCAGTTCTGGTTTCTGTCTCAGCCCTTTTGACCTCTTGCCAGGGCTTTTTTTCTGGGAAAAGAGGTGGTGGAACTCAGTAGGTCGCCCTCGGCGAAAATGATCACATGGCTGGTGGCCCCGCCCCCTGATCTCCAGACAGAGGGGAGTTGAGATTGCCCTCCGCGCCGCTTGGTGGTGCGGAGGGCAATCTCAACTCCCCTCTGTCTGGAGATCAGAGGGAGGGGCCACCAGCCATGTGACCGTTTTCAAGAGGTTCCAGAACTAAAGCCCTGCTGCCTCTTGCCAAGTCCCAAAAGACATCAGTTCCTCCCAGATTTCTTCCCAAAGCAATGGTTCACTTTTTTGTGTATGTTCTCTCTTGTGTTCCTTTTTCTAGATTTTGGAACTGCCAGAGGGAATGAGAACCCGTTCCTGCAAGCCATGAGCATTGCCTGGTTCCGCTACCACAACCACCGGGCACAAGAGCTTGCCAAGCAAAATCCCAGCTGGTCTGACGAGGATTTGTTCCAACATGCACGCAAATGGGTCGTGGCCACTTACCAGGTGAAGCATGGAAACACTGATAAATACTTAGGCGGTTGTATAGCATGTACGTAGCACGTCCGTGAGCTCCAAGCACAAATGCTGTTGTTACAATCTTGTGACGACCCTGCAAAGTAGATGAGCATAATTGGGAGGTTGAGAAGGTGAAATGGAGAGAGGGTTCCTTGTTTAAAGCCAACTAGGGAAGCTAAGCAAGGTCGGCCCTGATTAATATTTGGCTGGGAGACTACCAATGAAGTCCAAGGTCGCAACAAAGGCAATGGCAAACCACCTCTGAATGTCTCTGAATGTCTCTATGTGGGTCACCATAAGTCGGTTGTAACTTGATAGTAAAGAGTCCAGTAGTGCCTTTAAGACTAACCAACTTTATTGTAGCATAAGCTTTCGAGAACCACAGCTCTCTTTGTCAGATGCAGCCGATGAAGAGAGCTGTGGTTCTCAAAAGCTTATGCTACAATAAAGTTGGTTAGTCTTAAAGGCGCTACTGGACTTTTTACTATTTTGCAACTACAGACTGAAATGGTTAACTTCTCTAGATCTATAACTTGATGGCACTTTACACCGCCACTGAGTTTTTGATTGAGACTTGAACCAGTCACACACACACACATCAAAAATTCTCTTATCTATGCAGTGTCAGTTCTGGTAAGTAAGCAAATATTATTATCCCTAAATTGCTGATGGAGCTGGAAGAGAGAGAGAGAGGCTTGCCTAGACCAAATTCATACCGCTCGGAAGATTACTGTGTGACTTTGGGCTCTAAGTCTTGCTCTCCAAGTCTCCCTCACAAGGTTGTTGTGAGAACAAAAGGGGGGAGCCCTGGACATTGCCCTGAGCTCTTTGGAGGACAGGTGGGATGAAAACAGATAACTAGAACTGGCTCTTCTCGACTGTGTTTGGGCCCTTCTCAAGGCCTGTTTCTCGCTTTCCTAGAACATTGTGCTGTATGAATGGCTGCCCATCTTCCTGGGAAAGAACGTCACAAAATATGAAGGTGAGGTTGGGACCCCATTTCTCGGAGCAGCGGGAGCGTCTAGGGCCAGTGCTGCTAGGGACTAGGGCTCTGAGAGTGACTTAGAGCCAAGCTACAAGTGACGCCTGACACAGGTTGGACACTTGTCAGCTTCCCTCAAGTTTTGATGGGAAATGTAGGCATCCTGGTCTTGCAGCTGTAATGGAAAGCCAAGCTGTAAAACCAGGACGCCTACATTTCCCATCATAACTTGAGGTAAACTGACAAGTGTCCAACCTGTGTAAGGCGTCACTTATAGCTTGGCTCTTAATGTGAGATGATGCCTGAGCACTTCTCTTGTTAAGGGTGACCATATCACAACATTGTGGAGCTTCGCCTGGAGTGAGCACATGAGTGCAGTGCAAAAACCTGTCCATCCCAGGAGCAGAGCATGAACTTAGCTCTCATGAATACCTCCTTGGTCGTTTCTAGGCAACCTGATTCTCCATTGTAACCACCCCGTGTCCTCTCTCCAATGCACACCGCACCCCACCACTGCAGACCCGACTGTGCATAGTATTGATTAGTGGCCCTTGTGTCAGTCAGAAAGGCACCATGACCCCTCTCTTGGAGACCATTTCTAAATAAGCAGCAAATTAAAACTTGGCATTTGAGGAACTTCAAGGGAGAGTGGGGGAGGGAAGACAAAGAGCTGTCCCAACAAACCAGCATCTGCTCTACTTTGAATGTGTCTGAATCTCTCTGCATGAGACATCTAACATGTGAAGAACACGTGTCGGGAGATGCAATGTTAGCTGGGAAGGGTAGTTTAAAAAGACAGAGCCGGCAGCAGGGCAAAGGCTTTGCAATACACTGGAGCTGTGTGAAGGGGCTGTGAAATGCCGGAAGGGAAACTTCAACCCATTATAACCTGTCTAGGTCCAAGCCTGGCCCTGGAAGGCAGCTGCAGCCAATTTCCATTCCTGGCTGCCCTCTGGTTGTGATCTCACACTGGAGAGGTGAAATTGACAGAGCCTTAGGGGAGACCAAGATGAAATTAACAAACCCTCTGAGGAGCAATCTCAGCTAGCTCTGTTTTTTTTAACTACTCTTCCCAGCTAACATTGCGTCTCCCCACACCTGACGAACATGTTCCGAGACATCTTGTTTAGAGAGACTCTCAGTCTTCACTATATGCTTTTATTAGGAAAACGATTAATCCAGATTGGAATCCTAGTGGACAGAAGGATTCAGAAAGCAGGCGGCATTCCCCACCAGCCAACCCTCCTCTGTAGGTGGGGCTGCCGTATTTCTAGGTGGGGTTTCAGAGAAACAAATGAGGAAATCAATACTGTAACCAACAACATCTTTTATCATCCTGTTGCCAAGCCCAACCTGTAGTTCAGTGTCTTACTAATAACAAAGTCTGTTTCTCTGGAAAAATGTTCAGGTGGGGATAAAGCAGAATTTAAGGTGGGGTGATGCACCCCGCTGCCCTCACCTTAACGGCAGGGTTACCTGAGAGCCAGAGCTCAGCCACAGGTGTGTCTCTGTATATTGCAGATTACAAGCAGCATATAGATTCCCGGATTTCTCCTGAATTCCTGGCAGCTTCCGCACTCTTCCTGGCTACCATGGTCCCTTCCGGCGTTTACATGAGGTGAGCAGAAAACACGGCTTCCTTTGGGCCGTCTTGTGCATTGGCTGATACTTTGGTCAGACTCAGCGAGCTCTTGGGGTCCAGTCCGAGGAAGCTAATATGTAGTAGGACTGGTTGAAAAAGATAAGTAGAAGCAACTCCAGTTGTTTGCCCATGCAACCAGGCCAGTTTCCAGCCACAGTTTATGGAGGGTATAATCTACTCTCCAGTTCACCAGACATGTCATTTGTCTTCAGGGCTTTTTTTCTGGGAAAAGAGGTGGTGGAACTCAGTGGGTTGCCCTCGAAGAAAATGGTCACATGGCTGGTGGCCCCGCCCCCTGATCTCCAGGCAGAGGGGAGTTTAGAGATCAGGAGGCAGGACCACCAGCCATGTGACCATTTTCAAGAGGTTCCGGAACTCCGTTCCACCGCGTTCCAGCTGAAAAAAAGCCCTGGTTGTCTTGCATCAGATGCTAGTAGCTTGGTGAGGATCTGTCACACAGGCTCCAGAGATGAGAGTTTAAAATCAGTAGAGCGAGTGTGATCCAATGGTTAGAGTGTTGGACTAGAGAGATACGGGTTTAAATCCCCTCTCAGCTGGGAATTCTGCTGAGTGACTTTCAGGCCAAACATTCTTTCAGCTTCACTTACCCCCCAGGGTTGTTGTTAGGGGGCTGATTCCGCACACGTAGGATAATGCACTTTCAATGCACTTTATCAATCGTTTGAGGTGGATTTTTTTGTTCCGCACATCCAAAAATCCGTTCCAAATGATCTATAAAGAGGATTGGAAGTGCATTATCCAACGTGTGCGGAATCACTCGGGGATAACTTATGCATTCTTTCCTAACCTCCTTGTAAGAAGGGCTGGATAAATTAAATGGGTCGAATAAGATATTGGGGCAACTTTTGTGGATGTACATGCATGTAAGCTGCTTTTTTACAAAATTACATTAATAATACCATTATTTTGGAAAAGAAAGAAATACAGTCAGTTAATACAAGATAATGAATGATCAGCAGAACAACTATCAGGATTCTTTTCTTCAAGACATCTGTGGTAAATTCTAGCCTATTAAGGCCATCCCATAATAGATTTTAAAAGAAATCGATTATTCCACAAATCAGTAAATCAGTTTTTCTCAAACTTACCCACCAATCCAATATTTTCCTGTCAAAATATTTAATTTTGACATAAACGTAATGGCCCAAACTCTTCTAAACCATTCCAACAGTAGACCCTGACTTTGTCCGGAAGGAATACAACGCATGCTGTTGCAGCAGTTAACAAATCAATGACTCATTCCAAAATTTGAATAAATTAGTATTAGGTAGCCAAACAAACATGACTTTAAGGATTAAAACATAAAACTTCCCTCTATGTTTCTAAATATGTCTGAGATTTCTTAGAAACAAGGTCTTATCCTAGGGCAGAGCCAAAACACATTTGTTAAATCACCAAGTCTATTGTTGCAGTTATCTTGTATGTTGTCATAATTTCTATTTAATCTACAAGAAGGCATATGCAATTGATAATGGGTTTTTTTAAAGTTCTCTTCACTCAGGAAATGTCTGACTAAAGAATACTTCACAGATTTAATTCCACTTTTCCCTAGCTATAATAAAATCTATATCCTTGTCCTGTTGTTTTTTTCTTGTCCCCCATAAACCCCACCATAATCTGATTCAAATTGAGGAGGAAATCATACGGTCTGCTTATTAAACTCTTAACTATGTCTGTTTCCATTATCTTTTCCAGTCTTGGCCTTCTCATCCCCCTCTCTCTTTTTTTCCTGTTAGAAACTCATCTTGCAGCTTCCGAGATGTGATGAGCATAGACGGCTCCACCTCTCCAGCGCTTCGCCTTTGCAACACTTACTGGAGCCGAGAGGTAGGGCCTTGTTTCTTGCAGGGCTGTCTGAGAGCCATTAAAATGCAAGTTTTGACTAAAGGCTCATATTCGAGTCCTAGAAATAGACAAGCATGTGGAGCAAGTTGTTTCTAGTGTTGGTAGGCAAACGTCTTTAGCAAGATGCCACTATTTCAGCAAAGCCCGGAACATGTGTTCTGTAGGACTGTGCTGGCTTTTGTCATCTGTGAGCTTTGTCTCCTGGGCCAACCCGAAGATCTGAATTGGCGGCTCCCTGCACTGCTGCAGCTGGCAGTGGACATCATTTGCCAGTGCCCTGATATTTTATGCTATGTATTTCTGTTTTGCTCAGAATCCCAATCTCCAAACAGCTGAGGATGTCAGCGACTTGTTGCTGGGGATGAGTTCGCAGATCGCTGAACGGGAAGACAATATTATGGTGGAAGATCTCAGAGGTAGAGTTTTTCTTCCATTTAAACGGCTAACATTTCTCAGAGTAGGGTATGTGTGTCTCTTTCTGACCGTTCAAAGGGGCCAGATCTTCCTCCATGCACACTTAGAAAGTGAAGTTTGCTTATTTAGTCAGTGGCTGAAATCTGAAAGGGGTAAAACTTCAAACAACTCACCTAGTCTCCCTTCCCATGATAATGAAACAGTCCAGTGAACCCGAAGCGTCCATCTGTAGGAGAGGTAGCACCCTGTATTTACTCTCTGGGCTTACCTCCTTCTAGTTGTCCTCTACATGGGGCGCAGTGATCATTTACTGTGTTCCATTGCAGGATGTGATCAGGCCTGATGCAAAGCCATGGCAGGAATATTTTTCCTCACAGGAGGCTGTCTGCTGCATCTCTGCATGAGTCATTGTTCTAGACTGGGAGGCCCTTCAGAACAGAGGTTCATGCGGATAAATGTGGCGGCCTCCTCAGAAGCAGGCAATACTCTTTCACCCTCTAAAATTAAAACATTATGAGGTAAAATAACGAAGCCAGCCTTCAATTTTAATTCAGAAAACAAGTTGTACTGTGATAACTGGGATTTTGAGAACGGCTGCATTTGCCAATGGCTAGCAATCCCTCTTGGATGCTTCTCTTCTAAAAAGGATGCCTGCCTGAACACTCAGAGAGAGCATTAACAGGGGCCCTGCAAAAGTCACAAGTGTGCTTTGCAGGGAGAGATGCTTCTGTTTTGCTGCCGCTGTGCACACCCTGCTTATCTTTGTTCTGCAGATTACTATTACGGCATGGTGAGATACTCCCGTACTGACTTTGTGGCCAGCTGGATCCAGCGCGGGCGGGACCTTGGTTTACCCACCTATAATAAAGCCAGGAAGTTCTTCCAACTTGACCCTGCTAATGAGTGGCACAAAAGCAATGCTGAAATCTTTCAGAAGAACCAGACGGTACTGAGCTAATGTTCTGGGAGAAAATAGGGGGGGGTATGCCAGGCAGTAAGAGGATCCTCCACAATCTGGGCTTGAGGATGGAAGGTCTTCTCAAGGACAGTTGCTCTCGGACTTCTGAGAGCTGAACTACAAGTGACAAAAGGCACAGATTGGACACTTGTCAGCTTCCCTCAAGTTTTGATGGGAAATGTAGGCATCCTGGTCTTGCAGCTTGGCTCTCCGACTGCTGTCCAATGGACTTTTCAACTGTCACTTGTCCAACATTCCGCCAAGCTGCCTACGGGCCAAGCTACACATGACGAATGACACTTGAACAGCAAGTGTATTTCTCCCTGTTCACTTGCCCTCCAACTCAATCCACTTGCCGTTCAAGTGTCATTTGTCATGTGTAGCTTGGCCCTACATTTCCCGCCAAAACTTGAGGTAAGCTGACAAGTGTCCAACCTGTGCCTTTTGTCACTTGTGGTTCCGCTCTGAGTGTCTTCATTCTACAGGAGCCTGTTTGCAGGACTGCAAGGGCACTAACGGTTGAGGCAGATGATGCCAGGAAACACAAAGACTTTCCAGATCAGACCTTTGATCCATTAATTCCAGCATCCTGTTTCACACTGTAAAACGGTTGCCTTGGAATGCTAGCAAACAGAGTGTAGATGCTGAGGCCTTTTTATGTTGCCTCCTAGCACCGGTATTCTGAGATTGACTGCCTCTGCATGTGGAGGTTCCCTTTAGTCATCTTGCCTGGTAGTCATTGATGGACTTCTCCTCCATGAATATGTTTCATCCACTCTGAAAGAGGTGAACACCAGTGGCCATCGCTATGCCCACTGGCTGCTCCTTCCACTATTGAATAGCTTGCTGAGTGAAGAAGTACTTTCTGTTGCCCGTCTTGGACATACTGCCTGGCCCACTTCCCAGTAACCCTTCTCTGACAGTCCAATTTGAACTTTACCTTTTTGTTTTTAGCTGCTCGAGGAACTCGCGGCCCTGTACAGAAATGATACAGATCGCTTGGAGTTGCTGCCTGGGGCTTTGTTAGAAGCTAACAGAACCCTCTTCCAAGCTATTGTCGAGGACCAATTTGTCCGCCTAAGAGACGGAGACCGGTTCTGGTTTGAAAACACCAAGAATGGGTAAGAGCCAATTGGCTTTAATTTATTCGTTTATTAGATTTCGTGCCTGCCCTCCCCACAAATGGGCTCAGGGCAGGTTACAACATTATATACTAGTACAGTTAATTAAAACCTTTGTGAGAATGCTCACTGGAATGCAGTGCATGGCACCAGGCCAGTTCGCAAAGATGGGGCAGGAATTTGTGACCCCTGGCTCCAGTCCCTGGAAGCTCCCACTAACCCAGTGCCAGCTCCTATGTATCTGCATGATACCAAAGGGGCCTTCAGCTATGTCTCTGTCTTTGGCAGCTGCAGCCTTCTTCCAATTCCTTTGTTTGGAGGGTGGGTAAGCAAAATCGGGCAGTGATGGCCATTGTAATGTCACCAGGAGTGAACATCTCCATTCCGGTAGTGTTGCTTTTAATGGATGTGGACCGCCCCCCAAAGTGGTGCCTGAGCCAGTGATAGACATAAAGAAGGCAAGAAGGACCTTATCTTGGAGGTGGGGCAGGATAAACACAGTGAATAGAGTGATTGATCCAGTGGGTATTCCTATTGCCCCAACACAGTTTCAGCCTGACGTTGGACACTTTTGCCCTTTACAGCCCAGAAAGTCTTGTTGCCTGGGTGGCTTGCTACATAGCTTAGCATCCTGCATAGTCTGAGGGCTCCTGGTTCTAGTCCTCACAGCTCCAAACACAGTTGCTGAATTTGAGAAGTTCTTTAGTAGACTACCTAATGATGAACAGGGAAGACCTCAATTTGGGACTTCACGAGCGCCTTTTCTTGGCTTTCCCCCAGGTTATTCTCTACTGATGAGATTGAGGTCATTAAAAGCACATCATTCCATGATGTTCTTGCTGCTGTTACCTATGAGAATTTAACCAAAATCCAAACAGATGTGTTTCTTTGGAACAACGGTGGGTATTTATTCTTTGCAGTGCTTTGGTTTGTTTGTATTGGGCCACTTTGTTTGGACTGGTTTCCCAGGATAGGGTTGATTGTCTGAGAATCTTTCAGATTTGAGCTATTGAACTTTTTATGCCTTCAAGATGAAAAAATTCTGTTTTTACATTCACTGCTCTGAGCCTTTTGAATGGGACAGATGAGTAATTCCTTTTTCAAAAAGCTCGGAGTAGAGTGTGGATGGAAGACACGAGCAGCAAAATCTGTCGTTGCTGGTGTGTTGGTTCTTCCCCACACCCTTCCCTGAGATGTTTGCTTTGGGAGCATTTTTATAATGACATTCCTTCCATCTTGGGGCAAGCGAGGTTTGTTTATTTTAGTATCAAACTCAGAAATCTCCTGCCTCTGCCATTGCGGCGGTTTCCAGAATTACAACACAATGTCACCTCTGCTTTCCCATACCTGTAAATCTGGATCCACTGAGATGCAGGTCTACCTTCCACAGCAAAACCTAGCACTAAAACAGAATCTCAGTGGCTCTTTAGCTCCCAACCACGATGGGAGCAGAAATGAGACCACTAGTGAATGCAAGTTACAGTTTTGTGAAAAGTATAATATTAGATGGGTAATCTTGTTGGCCTGCAGTAGAATAGGAGGATTTGAACCCAGTGACGCTTTAGAGACCAAGAAGATTTTCAGAGTGTAAGCTTTCAAGAGCCAGAGCTGGTTTGCATAGTCTTCCAGTTTTCAGAGGAACATTCTTGGGAGAACAAGAGACTACATTAGGTTTACACGGCTGCTATCCTCTCTTTCTTCCCAGGAGACCCGTGCTCGCAGTATCAGCAGTTAACTACACAACTCCTGCCCCCCTGCATACCCCTAACCGTCTTGGATTACTTCAAAGGGAGTGGAGCTGGATTTGGGATTCTCATCGTTGCACTCTGTTGTTTCCCTTTAGGTTAGTTCCGGTTTGAGTTTTTACTTTCTTGCAAGGCAAATTCTGTACCACTGAGCCACGGCCTTTCCCTAATGGGCGGTGGTGCTCTCTGGGTGGAGGAAACAAGACACCTGCTAGAGCAGTTGCCAAAACTTGCCCTGGTTACATATAAAGCCAAAACATGCCCGGCTAAGAAGGGCCCAGTTAACGTGACTTAACCTGCCACGGAGTCTTGTGGTCTTGTTCTCTCCCCAGTGAGCTTGCTCATTGCTTGGATTGTTGCTTTTGCCCGGCGAAGAGACTTCAAGAAGCTGCAGAAGAAGCAAAGCCCCAGCGAGCGGTCAGAAGCGGTTTCAGAGGGAATACCAGGTGAGGCACTTCCCAAAGACCTGCCCCGGCAAGGAGGCTGAACAGCGCTTCTCCCCCTCCTTCCTGGTCAATGCCTGCCAAGCACTCGTTCTTACAACATTATTACATGCTCCCTACTTCTTTCCAAGAAGGTCAGAGGACTTTGTGGCTCCCTCTCTTCTCTCAATCAAGAGGTCGCTGAATTTATAGCTGCATGCCAGCGTCGCCTCGCTCAGTACTTGGAGTAGCCAAGATCCCTTGAATTTTGTCCCCTCCCTCTGCTGTCATCTTGGTAGGGCTCTGTTCATGCAATCAGGAACCCACTTTTTCAATATTTTCAATAGCACCAAGAGACCACCCCCCTACAATATTTATTACTATGTACTTCATTTATACCTCACCTTTCTCCCCAGGGTAGACCCAAAGTGGCATACATTGCTCTCCTCTCCTCCATTTTATCCTTGCAACAATGCAGTGAGGTAGTGTCATGGATATAGCTAGAACCATTGGGGACAGTTGCTGGATATGACCAAGAAATTCATTCAAGATGTCTTTGCGCACAGAAACAGGGCTAGCCTGGCCCCATAACTAGACAGGCCACAAAGGGAGTCTAGAGTCCTAGAATAGAACAACCTTGGAGAGGGGCATAAAACAGTTGTATTGCCAAGTGTAGATTAGAAGACCTATCTAACTCATAGCAATATATACGATGTACCAAGGCCCAGGTGGTATGTGGGCCTTGGTACTAGAGTATCTGAAAATGGCAGGAATGTCTAACTTTATAGAAACTGGCAGTATTACTCAAGGAGAGGTGTACTGGCGGAGGGCCAAAAGGTATTCAGATGTATGAGAAACTTGTCATCTCTAATTTTACATAGACTTTGTTAAGATAACAAGTAGCAAGAATGAGCTAAATATTGAAGATGTTTCGAATATGGATACTCTTGTTTGACGTATGAAGCCATAATATAATTAGCCAAGAATTTGAGTCTTTGAAGATAGACAGCTATTGCTGTCTGAACCCCTATAAATATGAAACGCTAAACAGATAGAGAGCTTCTTAGAAGCAGCTTCTTGTCTGTGACCTTCTCATCTTTGGGTAAGGTATTTTTTTTGTATTCACATAATTGCTCTCCTTAATGGTTTCTGTAGTTGTTATAATGGATGGTATGGTTCTTGTTCATTGAATTGTTATCAAGAATACTAAATAAACATGTTGTAATAATAAAGGCTTAGAAGGGAAGCAGAGATCCCCTCATTGTATTATTTGTATACTATACCCAGTAATGAACCTAAGACGTTATCTGTGGTGTGCCTCTTGCCAGGAATTAAATTGTTTGATATAGGAAAGCTAACCAGATGCTCAAGGCTTCTTAACTGCATGCCTACCTCAGAATCAAGCCTGACGAGAGTCATCCAGAACAGTAAGTTGGGCTGAGAGCTTCTGACCGGCCCAAGGTCACCCAGCAAGCTTCCTGGTAGAGTGGGGATTTGAACTTGGGTCTCCCAGGTCCTAGTCTGACGTTTCAATTGCTACACTACACTGGCTCTTGGGTGCATGCAGAGCTGTGTACACATAGTCTTTTTTCTGACCTTCTGTTAATGTATGCAAGTCTAGGTAGGGCCTACCATGTGCATTCATTGTCCCTGTTTGAGATGATGGTCCCCAAAGGGCTACCCTGACTTGGATGGCCCAGGATCTTATCAGATTTCAGAAGCTAAACAGGGTCAGCCCTGGTTAGTACTTGGATGGGAGAGCACCAAAGAAGACCAGGGTCATTATGCAGTGCAAGAAATGCAAACGACCTCTATTCAGTTCTCTTGCCTCGAAAAGTCGCTGGGGTCACAAGTCGGCTACAGCTTGATAGCACTTTACACACACATACAAAGGACTCTTGTTGGGAAGATCTGACCTTCATGTGCTTCTTTCCCCCAGCTTTTGAATGGCAAGATCCCAAGAGCTCTGCCTCCCAAGTTTACCTCCAGCTGCACGAAGACAAGGTCATCAAAGTGCTAGACAGTAAGCTGGCAGTGGTCCGAAGCATCAATCTGAGAAGCCAGCAGCAGGTGGAGACGATTTTATCCAACAACAGAGGCAACAAGGCCTTGCTCCTGAAGATCCCCAAGGAATATGACCTGGTAGGCAGCAAGAGTCATGCAGAGCAGCGCTTCCCAAAGAGGCAGGCTTGGCAAAGATCCTGCATCTCCTTCCATCTTTAAAATGCAAACGGCAGGCTCGTGCCACTTCCCTACACTGGGCTGGGGGTTGGACTAGATGGTCTGTATGGCCCTTTCCAACTCTATGATTCTATGATTCCATTTGCCTCTGGGACTGTGTGGGAAAGAAAGGGGGGTTAACTTCTCAGTCCCCATTCAGTTCAGATAACTGAAACCAGCTCCCTCGCTCTCCCATTTGTGGTGTTATTATTATTTTTGTTGTTGTTATTTTCAAAAATGTATACAAATATATTTTTAAAAGTTATACCAGTATTGATAGATAAGTCACAAGTGAGAAAAATAATCAAATGTATTCGCCTACAGGGAATTTTTTTCATGAGTTCAATAATGCAATTCTATTTCTCATCTAATGTATCAGGATTGCTATAACTAACCAATATTTTTAACCTTGTTAAGCAGTAAAAATCCATCCACTTTTCCATCAAATCCTTTTTTATTTTGGTTGTTTTAATGGTTTCCATATTTCTGCTAGAATAAACCTAGGTAAAAATAAGGTATAAAATACAACCTTGTGATGTTTTACCTCTCTGTCCCTATTCAGTTTTGATCATTAAACTGGCTCCCATGCTACTATTCGCATTTTAAAGGGGAAATAAATTGCATGTCTTTTAAAGTAACATCCCTTCCCTGCCCCTGCCCCTCAAAATGCTAAGTAACAACACAAGAAGCCCAGTTTCGATTACCAAACCCAAGTAGTGATATTATTTACAAATACAAACCAACCATGCCTGCTGGTTTCAGCAGCAGCACCCAACCTGAGCTCTATCACCTTGTTTCCTTAGGTGCTGATGTTCAGCGGAGAGGCAGAGTGTAGAGACTTCCTTGGGCACCTCAAAACCTACTTAGAGAGAAGCAGGCTGACTCTGCACATGTCTGAGATGAAGGAACAGGAGTTGCTGAAGAAAGCTGTTACCAAGGAGCAACGGAAGCACATCCTGGAGATTTTTTTCCGGCATTTATTTGCCCAGGTATGCTCAGAAGTAAGATGATTTAGAAAGAAAGAAAGAAAGAAAGAAAGAAAGAAAGAAAGAAAGAAAGAAAGAAAGAAAGAAAGAAAGAAAGAAAGAAAGAAAGAAAGAAAGAAAGAACAATCGTTTGTTCATCTGTCCATTTGTTCATTTGAACAAACATACACACACTTTGGCTAGCTGAGTATTCAGCACCATGGCTGGAGGATGCCAAGTGTGCAAACCAACTTCGCTATCTTCGCTAAATGCTATCTTCTTTCTGGTGCTAAAATTACTGCCCTACAAAACAATATCTAAAGGCATAATGGCACACTGCAATGTTTCTAGGTTTGCCCCAGTAGGTTTGCCAACTCTGAGTTGGGAGATTCCTGGAGATTTGGGGGCTAGAGCCTGGGGAGGGCAATGACCTCAGCGGAGAATAATGCCATAGAGTCCACCCTCCAAAGCAGCCATTTTCTCCAGGGGAACTGGTCTCCGTAGTCTGGAGATGAGTTGTAATTACAGGAGATCTCCAGGCCCTACATGGAAGTTGGCTACCCTAGCCCCAGGTCCTGTCAACTCAGATGTAGGGCTGGCATATCTGTGCATGAGACCCCAATTTGTATCAAAATTATATGGAGAGAGATCTCTCCTGTATCTTTTCCCCAACCTGAAACAGCATTGGCAGCTTCTATTTGCCCCAGTGGGGAAACTTATATGTACATGTGAGAGAAATAGTGGCTTTCCAGAACTCTTCAATGAGGCTTTGGGGAAAGCATCATGGCTGATTCCGCACACATTGGATAATGCACTTTATCAATCGTTTGAGGTGGATTTTTTTGTTCCGCACACGAAAAAATCTGTTCCAAATGATCTATAAAGAGGATTGGAACTGCATTATCCAATGTGTGTGGAATCAGCCCATAATTAAGGCAAGATGGTATTTACTAATTTTATTATTTACTTAAAATATTTATATCCCACCCTTCTAAAATGACTGGCTATCAATAGAATTAAAAGAAATACTCCAAGAATTAAGCAGCTCAAATCAGCTGACAATTAAAATAATTTATCAATGTAAAAACAACAAAACATGCCATAATTGTCTCCCACTGTCAACAGATGGGTGTATTTAAATTTCAATTCAGCAGCCTGACCAAGTTTTTAAACAAAAATCTCTTTGGGAAAATTAAACAAGTCCTTTCAAGTTCTTTGACAAGGAGATTTTTATATATGTTAGCAACTGTTATCTAGACTGATGCTTTGAACTCTTCTCCCAGATCTTATCCTCCATTTTCACAAAGATTTGTTTTGTTTTTTAAATTTCTGTATCTTCCCTATTCACTAATATTCACTACAGACCTCTCTTCTGCTATGTGCCAGACCTTCTGTTCCATAGAGATGTATTTCCATGTTTCCTTCTCTTGCCTTTAAAAAAAAGTGCATGCTGAAGCAAAATTAACTGTTTTTTAAAAAGATTGCACAAATAAGCTCTGGGCAAATCTGGCACCATTTTTTTTTAAAGTCTACTTGGCAAATGTAGGGGACTGGGAGAAAAGGATGTGGGCAAGTATTGTAAATGGGCTTTGAGTATAAAGGTGGCAACGTAGCGTGAAAGGAACTTGTACTTTGACAAGTTCAATTTCCCATTGTGGGGATCAGTATTTAGTGCTGTTGTTTGTTGAAGACTAAGGAAGTACTCTCAATTCCAGTAATATCAAATAGAGTTTGCAAAACTGTCTCTATGTGAATAATCCCATCAATGTTCTACACCGTTGAGAAATAATTGGGCCCTTGATGACTTTTCCAACTAATATTTGCAGGACAAACAACTCTTCTCTCTTCTGCAGGACAGGGCAAGGCACCAAGAGAAGAGAAGAGTTGTTTGTAGATTGCCCTGTAGGAGTGCTAGACAGTTCCTGAAACCTCTTTACGCTTGCTTTTTTAGGTCCTGGACATTGACAGATTGGATGCTGGAGAACTTAGCTTGGAAACATCCGAGAAAGTCAAGGAAGCCTTGAAATGTGAGCTGAGCCGGGCTGAATTTGCAGACGCGCTGGGGCTGAAGCCCCAATCCATATTTGTGGACTCCATGTTCTCTCTCGCGGATAAAGACGGCAACGGATATATTTCCTTCAGGGAATTCTTGGATATCTTGGTGGTCTTCATGAAAGGTGACATTTTGTGATGCCAACTGGAAGGATGGGATGGGACAGGCCCATTGTCAGAACATCTGGAATTCCATATGAGCAAAACATTCAAAATGTTTGTTACCCAAATAAAACATGCACATTCCTTTTTGACTGCCTACCTTCCTGCCAAGTAAGAGATAGCAGTCTACCATTCTTGAAATATATTAATATAAGTACATTCCTAGCCTGCCGTTCCTCCAGTGAGCATAGGGCAGCATGCATGCATCTCTCTTCCTCCATTCTATCCTCTCAGCAGCCTTTGAGTTAGCTTAAGCCGAGAGAGTGATTCACTCAAGTTCACATAGCAGGTAGGGGTTTGAAGCCTGGCCTCCCCGGTTGTTGGGCTAAACTAGATGTGACAGCATCCTTGTGGCTGCCAGAAGGATGCGGACACCATTTTTAAGTGATTTTAAAAATGCCATGAGGGTCCAGTCCTGATGAGGCCCCAGTGCAGCTCTCATGTGCCAAACCAGCTGTGCAGCAGGGTGTGGGGCTGTTTCAGCATATGATAAGGCTGCAGGGGGAAATGAGAACCTCAGCGAGGTAGTTTAGACTGAGTGAGAGTAAATGGAGTCCAATGCCCTTTCTACAGTCACCCTCTGAGGACAAAGGAAAGGCTGAATTCCTCTCTGAAATGATCACAGAGAGGGAGAGAGAGAGAGAGAGAGAGAGAGAGGTGAATTCAGAAGCAACTTCTGGATAAATGGTGTTCTGTGATAAGCTGTGTTTATCCTGATTTTTTCCCCTTCATCTCTCCCAGGATCTTCTCAAGAAAAGTCCAAACTGATGTTCACTATGTATGACATTAATGGAAACGGCTTTCTTTCCAAGGAGGAGTTCTACCGGATGCTGAGGTATGTCCTCTCGTCTACTGCCTTAGGCAAAGAATCGTGGGCATCGCAAACTCCCAGGTCCCCCCCCCCTTTGGTTGTAATGCTGGAGAAAAATCTGATAGGGGTAGCGTTCTCCTGGACTCCAAACCATTTCCCCTGCTGAAGTTTTGCGTCTGTTTTTCTAAGTCCGGCTTCAGGTAGTCATAGTCTTGATCTCAACTGCTGAGGGAGGAGATAGGTTGCTTTGCTCTGAAAGACAGAGGCACAGGATGGACAAACTTCCATATCTGAAAAAAATGTGTTTCTTTATCAGCAATTCAAGCTTAGCCCAGGTACTGAGCCAGCACATTCTAATTAAAGCACAGGGTCAAATTCATATAACTTACATCGGGGTTCCCCAACGTGGTGCCCATGGGCGCCACAGCAGCTGTGGTCACTCTAGGTGACTGCCTAAGTTAGCCTAATTGATGGGCCAGCCCTGGTGGCATCACAAGCTGGCACTAAGTCCCCGTGCCTGCAGCTGGGCTGCTGCTTCTGACACCTGCTAGTAAGAGTACAGCCTTCCCCTCCCCCTCTAACAGCAATCAGGGGCAGACGCTGGGATATTCCTCATAGAATCATAGAATTGGAAGGGGCCTTACAGCCCCTTTAGTCCAGCCCCCTGCCCATTGCAAGAAGCTTCTCCTCATGAGCTACTCCTACTAAACATTACCCTATTCTGGTTCTGGACCCTCCGCTGAACCTTTTCTAACATGACGGTCTGCTGTGCTCCCCTCGGTTCTAGGTCCTTCATCGATATCTCTAACAACTGTCTCACACGGGATCAGACTGAGCAGGTCATTGAGTCTTTGTTCAGAGAGTCGGGCTTCCAAGATAAGGAGGAGCTGACGTGCGAAGATTTTCACTACATGTTGCGGGACCATGACAACGAGCTCCACTTCACCCAGCTCTGCATTAAAGGTCAGCAAAGAAGGAAGATCCAGATAAGACTCAGAGAGGTGTTGTGTGTCTGTGTGTCTGTGCTCAATAGTGCTGATGCCATTGCTCTTCTACAGCAGTTTGGGTGTTACGCAGGCACTGTCCTGACCACCTCTTTGCCTATGGGAACACATTTGCTGCAGAAATATGTTGATGTGGTGGTCTGTTGCCAGCCTGACAGCCATTGGCTTAGATGCCATGATGTCAGAGCAGCCTTGGGCTAGGCAATTTAATTTAGAAATTAATTTATTATTTGATTAGTCACTGCTCAAGATCATTTGATCATAGGAACTCTGAAAAGGAAAGGAAACCAGCCAAATAAGTCAATCCCTTCCCTTTCTTCCTCATTCCCAAGCCTTGATATGTTCTTGATGATAGATTAAATTTCTTTTCTGTCTCCCAAAGGCGTTCCTGACAGATTCAGACAACACATGAGCAATCGTGTCTCTTTCATACAAAAGGACAAAGATACCAAGTAAGCTATTTGCTCATCCACCAATCTGCTGGCGTCCCTGTAATATTCAGCTTGCATCTACGGTTGCCAGACCCTTACTCAGAGTAGCCCTTCCAAGAGAGTTAAAGAAAATAATCATGTCCCCTGCTGTTATGAAACATCTGCACTGTGTTCTTTGTTGCAGTTGTTGTGCAGTGACCTCCAACACACAATGCAAAGCGTGCTGTAAAAGAAGTGTTTTCTTTTGTCCGTCTTGAGTTTACCATCCACTAGTTTGGATGGGTATCCTGTGTTTCCAAGTATTACAAGGAATGGAGGAAAAGTTCTCTCTAGTCACTTTCTCCTCCATGAGAGAGGGCTCTCATGAAGAGAAGCTGTAGCCGAAATGTGTGTGTGTGTGTTATGTGCTGTCAAGTCACCTCCAACCTATGGCAACCCTATGAAGGAAAGACCGCCAAACTGTCCTATCATTGGTTGTTGTGGGTTTTCCGGGCTGTATTGCCGTGGTCTTGGCATTGTAGTTCCTGACGTTTCGGAACATTGTAGTTCCCCACAAAAGGGAAATGTCAGGAACTACAATGCCAAGACCACGGCAATACAGCCCGGAAAACCCACAACAGCCATCGTTCTCCGGCCGTGAAAACCTTCGACAATACATTGTCCTATCATTAACAGACTTGCTCAGATCCTGCAAACTGGAGGACGTGGGTTCTTTTCTTGAGTCATGCCATCTCATGTTAGGTTTTCCTCTTTTCCTACTATGTAGGGAGCACAACTAAAATGAGAAGCAGTTTTTCCTGGGAATCTGGGACACTGCTTTTAGAGGGAGTCCTTGGCCCTATTCTGATGCACTAGAGCAACTGTTTTCTGGCGTGCAGCTCACTCTTTAGAGAGCATTGAGAAGTCACAGATTATCATTCATTTAAAAAGTTTCTCCTTTGGATTGTAATGACCTGCTCCCTTGCAGCATGTTCCGAAACCAGGAAGGCTTCTCAAATACAGGCCGAGTAGCACCACATATGGAATGCATGGGTCAAGAACTGCGGAAGCGGCCAGGCAAGAAGTAAGTGTATTTTCACAGAAGTTGACATTATTCTTTGATAGAGCCAGAGCTGGTTGGCATCTCTTCATGCTAAGCCTAGGACGTGTCTGAAGCATAGCTAGGAATGTGCATTGTACATGTACAAAGCTGTCTTATGTGGAGTTTGGATCCATCAAATTGGATGCACCAATGGGCACCAGCTCTTTGGTAGAGACAGGTCTTTGCCAACACTTGATATTCTTTAATTGGAGATGCCAGAGATTGAACCTGAGCTCATCGTCTTTGTGTGTGGAGACAGTGTACGCATAGCATGATGTATGAAGCTGCTTACATGCTCGGCAACCCAGAAAGGAAACAAGCCACAGGGCTGGGCACATGCAAATAGCCTCAGGGAGAATTTGCATTTTCTGATTTATCCTTGGAACGTGTGCCATTACATTTTGCAGAATTTCCCTATTGCTCTAGCTGCCCTCAGACTTTACTGTTTTTGCCTGTGGCTCAACATTCTTCCGAGGGCTGTTATCTCTTTCTGTCTGACTCAATGGGAGACAAACATTTCACTTGCACGGTATTAACACTGTGAGAGTTGACTGGCTTATCAGTAACTGTTTGGCTTGGGGTCAGTTTCTTAGCCACAGAGCAGGGCAGGCCCTGGTGAATGTCTGCGTGTGTTGCTCTTTCCATGGCGATAAAGCATTTACAGGTGGAGGAAGCCTTCTAACTAGATCACCTGCAAGTGTCGTACACGGATCTTCATTCAGTAGTTGAGGAAGTGGCGGCTTTTGAGCTGTTTTAGATTCCTGAACAGGCTTAAGGAACTGACATCTCAATGGCTCCCATGCTATTAATTTATTTTGTGACAGTCACCCTGTATGGTGGCCTGTGAGGGCCTCTGGTGGTTGCCAGCCAAGAGCTCGAAGTACTTTGCTGACTTGGAAATAAGTACAGGCACTCCATCTAGGTTCACACATATCTCTTTGTAGCAAAAAAGCAATATCACTCTTTCAAGCAGGTTTACAGCACACGCACACACACAATTCATATTTCCTTGCTCACTAGGATCCCTCTTTCCAGCCCAGCCTGCTTGGATATTTTCAGACTCCTGCTGTTTGGGGGGGAGCTAGTACTACCACTTCACCACTTTGCACAAAAGGGTAAAAAACCAGGGGTCCCAGGGGCACTTTAGTGACAAACATAATTTATTCCAGCATAAGCTTTCTTGAGACAGAACTCCCATCATCAGAAGCATGAATTCTGGAATGGAGTGCGTTTGGTTCGCTGCAGCCTCTGATTGTGAACTCTCTGAATCATAAAGGCTGATGCATAAATAAAATCTGTCAGCTTTTAAGCTGCCACCAGACTCCTGCACAGACTGAGATGGCTAGCCCTCTGAAATGCAGTTGCATTTCAGCAATCTGAGATGTTAGATGGTGGCTTTTATTTGTTAACAGACACCCTCGTCAATTCGTCTCTTTGCACCCCCGTTTACTCGAATTTTGACTCATCCAAAAAAAAGTTCTTTCCCGTCTTCCAGGTCATCTGTAAGTCAGCCGCATCTCTACACCGAGGCTCGGAGGGAGAAGTACCACAGGGGCCTTGTTCATCAGAAGATCCAGCAATTCAAACGCTTCATTGAGAATTACCGTCGCCACATCATCTGCGTGGTGATTTTCTCAGCCATCACGGCTGGCGTCTTTGCAGAGAGGGCTTACTGTGAGTTACCAGACAACCTATCGGTGCACAGCCAGCCACTAGGCCCGGGACCTAGAATGGCCAGCCAAGGCTCGAACTCCACATCCTCACACAATGAGGAAGGAGAAATGCTTGGCTCCAGGGGAGGCGGACTGTGGCAGCCACACCTAAGAGTGCCACGTACGTATCTGCTTGCGGCACAAACTAACGCCAAAGTAGTACTGAGACCTGCCTGCAAGTAGAGCTTTATTAATAGGTTACAAGGGAAGTTTGTTGACCAAACTTCCTGGCCCTGCTGTAGCGGCTGCTTTCGTAACTTGGGCTTGTAGAGACTGGGTTATGGCGAGAACTGTTCTTAGTCCAAACGCTGTTGCTGTAATAGGGGGAAAAGGTGATGCACCCCCACTGTAACCCCAAACCTACCCCATCTGGCAGCTAACCAATTATAGCTGCTTCAGATCCTTGACAATAATTTTGCATTGCAGCATGTAGCTAAACAAGGCACAAAAGCATGTCTGTAAATCAAGTGTGCAGAAAGAGGGTAGAAGCATGTAAAATACCCTCCTCAGCATTCTGGCTTCTACCACTAACTGGTTTTGCTATGTCCCCAGACTATGGATTTGCATCGCCACCCACTGGAATTGCCGATACGACCTTTGTGGGCATTCTCATCTCACGGGGGGCAGGTGCCAGCATCTCGTTCATGTACTCGTTTATCCTGCTCACAATGTGTCGGAACCTCATCACCTTCCTACGGGAAACATTTTTCAATCGCTACATCCCCTTTGATTCTGCTGTGGACTTACACCGTTGGATTGCAACTGGGGCCCTGATCTTTTCAGGTAGACTTTAGGACTCACAGATGCTCCCTTGGGGCCACCTCCCAGTTCAGAGGTTTATTGCTTTGGTAGATGGAGTCTTCCTTCAGTCACCATGGCCACTGATAGACCCAAGAATCTGACGAATCCCCTTTTAAAGCTGTCTATACTTGTGGCCATCACTATATTCACTGGCAGTAAATTCCACCTGGTCAAGTGAAAGAAGTATTTCCTTCGGTCTGTCCTGAATACATTGCCCATTTCGTTGGGTGCTCCCAAGGTCTAGTATTATGGGACAGCCTGTATCCTCTTTCTTCAGCAGAAAGGTAGCCTAGAAATCTAATACATAAATATTCCAGGTGAGCATTCAACAACTACAAAACAGCTCCAAAGATATCGATAAAGACAAAACAGACATGCAAACCCTGTGGGAAGGGGGGAAATCCTTGTGTTACTTGATCAAATCATTTCCTTATTATGCATATGCACGGATGGCAATAATGCCCGTCTCGAGTCACATTTCAAAGAGATGAAATTTCTGAAGAAACTGACTCAAAAAGAGAAGCCAGCTAGCCAGTCCTGAAGGCAGAGACACATCTTAAATAGATGTTCTTTATACAGTTGTTTTCCGTGAAGAAGAATGAGCCGTGTATGTAAATACATCTACATAGTGAATTGAAGACACTTTGAAAACTGGTTAGCCATCTAGGGTTCCCCCAAAGGAGGCTGGTAACTGTAATTTTGTTGAGGGTGTAGATTATTCTTTGCAACATGTTGTAACTCCATCACAGCACTACAGGCCCCATGGTGTTTGAAACTGCTTTTTTTTTAAGTTAGCAGTGTAGACACTTCTCTCTCTTTCCCTCTCTCTTTCGGCATCCTGCAGTCCTGCATACTTTGGGCCACGTCGTCAATGTGTACATCTTCTCAGTTACTCCCCTCAGCGTCCTGTCATGCCTCTTCTCTGCAGTTTTTATAGATGATGGGTGAGTAGCAGGCAACTCAGCCCTTCGTAAGGAAGAGCTTTTGAGTTCCTCGAGGTATTCTAACAGTAGCATCCAAAGTAATAGCTCCAGGATGGGAAATACCTGCAGATTTGGGAATGGAGCCTAGGGAAGGTGGAGTCCGTGGAGGGGAGGGACCTCAGTGGGGTATAATGCCATAGAGGCCACCCTCCAAAGCAGCCATCTTCTCCAGGGGAATTGATCTCTGTAGCCTGTAGTAGTAGTAGTAACCCTACTAGTAAGTATAGTGTCGGTAGCATCTTTATTGTAATGCCTGCTTCTGCATTGTTCTGTTCTACGTTTTTTGTGTCAATCACGACATTACATTCTGTCCTTTCCCACCCCTTTTCTCCCAGGTCCCAGATACCCCCTAAGTACTACTGGTGGTTTTTTGAGACAATTCCAGGTAAGACAAAGGGAAAGGTGCAGGACTGACTGACAACACTCGTTGGCCCTTTAACCTTATCCTGAGTTTCACTTCGCTCTGTCTGTCTCTCTCCTAGGCATGACCGGGGTGCTGTTACTAGTCATTCTTGCCATCATGTATGTCTTTGCCACTCACTACTTCCGGCGAATTAGTTTCCAGGGGTTCTGGATCACTCATCACCTCTATGTGGTTCTCTATATCTTGGTAAGTCACATCTGAGCTTTGCCGGATAAAACTGCCAATGTGCCAAGCAACATGCAAAGAACTCACTGCTAACTGTTTGCAGATTCCAAAATAAGAAAGTGAATGCTCTACAACAGGAATAACTTAGGCTAACGAATCTACTTTAATTTGTTCCAGTTGCAAAGCGTAGGTTGGGGGAGGGGAGGGGCTTATAAAATTTGGCACGTCTTTTTTAACAGATGCTGAGGAAGGGAAGAACATGTAACACATAAGGAGATACAAGTATTCGGAGCATAAGTATATGGAGGGAGAGTGCAATTACATATATGAACACAAGAAATCCCTTTATACCAAGTCAAATATTTGGGAGGGGCTGTGACTCAGTGATAAGCTTCCTTTGCATTCAGATTCAGTCCCTAGCATCTCTATTTTTTTGAAAAAAGGATCAAGTAGGAGTTGATGTGAAACACTCGTTGCCACCATATTTACAGAAAAAGATGCCATACCGTGACTGCGCTGTTGGGTTAATGTGTTCCCCCTCCCAGGTTATCATCCACGGTAGCTATGCGCTGATCCAGCAGCCCCGTTTCCACATTTATTTCATCGTCCCGGCTCTCATCTATAGCGCAGACAAACTCATCAGCCTGAGCAGGAAAAAGGTGGAGATTGGCGTGGTAAAGGCGGAGCTCCTCCCTTCAGGTAACGTGGGATCGTTGACCATTCCTACTGAACTTCTACGAGGGATTGGCTCCTGGCAGAGTGATGCCGGTACCTGTGTGCCTATTGCTTTTCCTCACATGGGATGGCTTGGCCTGTTTTCCACATCTGCTTCCTTAGAGCTAAGCTACAAGTGACGCCTGACACAGGTTGGACACTGGTCAGCTTCCCTCAAGTTTTGATGGGAAATGTAGGCATCCTGGTCTTGCAGCTGTAATGGAGAGCCAAGCTGTAAAACCAGGACGCCTACATTTCCCATCAGAACTTGAGGGAAGCTGACAAGTTTCCAACCTGGGTAAGACGTCACTTGTAGCTTGGCTCACTATTTCATCCCTTACAGTGAGGTTCCTTTTGTCAAAGTGGATGGATTTGTAGTAGCTGTCAGCCATTCACAGCAAGGCCTTCTGGCTCACTCTGTGATCCAGGACAAAGGCTGTCATCTGCTTAAATGTTCAAAGGACCGGTGCCTCTAGCCAATAGAACTTTACCTTAGTACTATTATGTCTTTGTGCACAATTATATAATGCTATAACGTTGCCTGCTGCAACTATGAAAGATGCAGAGCCTCTGTCCATTCAAAGAGATGGCAATCAAGCCCAGGTCTCTTTTTAAGTCCATTACTGTGTTGTTGCAAGGAGAGCTCATCAGTGCAGTCACAACCCAGAAGGACATCCCATTCTTTCTTCCATCCTAATGCATTTGAATAGCCCTGACCTGGATAGCCTAGGTAAGCCCAATCACATCAAATCTTGGAAGCTAAGCAGGGTTGGCCTTGGTTAGTAATGGGATGGGAGACCTCCAAGGAACACCAGGGTTGCAGAGGCAGGCAATGGTAAACCAGCTTTGTTAGTCTCTTGCCATGAAAATCCCATCAGAGGTTGCCATAAGTCAGCTATGACTTGACAGCACTCTCCAACACCACCAATACACTTTAGTACATTGCTTCAACTGTGCCTTCTCACTATGCACAGTCCCTATTGCCCAGCACCCATTCCTATTAAATCACTGTCCCTATTTTTCCCCTATTACATTTCTATCCCACCTTTCCTCCACAGAGCTCTGAGCACCATACATGGTTTCCCCCCCATTTTATCCTCATAGCAATCCTGTGCAGATAGGTTAAATTGATAAGAACATTAGCCTAAGGTCACCTAGTAAGCTTCCTGGCTAAATGGGGATTTGAGCCCAGGCCTTCCAGCTCCTAGCTCAAGATTCCAACCACTACCCCCACTGGCTTTCACACTTGGAGGGATGCTTTACTAAAAAGTTGTTAGCATGAGCAGCTGGAGCTGTTGTTCTCCAGTGTTCAGCTCCCTCTCCATTTGTGTGGATCCAACCAACCTCCAATTAGCCTTCCCCCAGCCTAAGGATCTTTCCTCCAACTTAAGTGGCTCTTCCTCCAATGGAAGAGCCTCTTATTCTGGAGGAAGATCTTGGACCTTCTTGGAGGATCTGTCCCAGCATCCTTAGAAGTTACAATTGATGGCAGATGCTCAGGAAGCCCGTTTCCCCCTCTACCCTCTTGCAGGGGTCACTCACCTCCAGTTCCAGAGACCCGAAGACTTTGACTACCGGTCTGGGCAGTGGGTACGGATCGCCTGTCTGTCCCTGGGGACCACTGAGTACCACCCCTTCACTCTGACCTCTGCTCCCCACGAGGACACGCTGAGCTTGCATATCCGAGCAGCTGGGCCATGGACAACCCGACTAAGAGAGCTCTACTCCCCAGAAAGCGTAGCAGAAATTGGCAAGTACCCCAAGGTAAGGCTGCATGTGGTTTTCTTTTATTTCCCCCTGCCTAGAGTTTAATTCAGGAAAAATCGGTGCCTGGGTTTTCTAAACAGAAACATGCCGTTTGCCTCCTCAAGCTAATCCCTGAGGTCTATTATTTTTTCCCAGTAGTTAAAGATCTGAGAAAGACTTGCCCAAGACCTCCCAATTGGGGTGTTTTGGGGGGGAGAGGGTTAAGGTAAAACCCAAGGGTGGCATCTCTTCTCTCCAGATCTCCCACATCCCAGGCCAAAATTTTATCTAGGAGCCAGTGTGGTATAGTAGTTAGGGCAGGAAATTAGAGAGCCCAGTTACCCATTCAACTATAAAGGATGCATATTGATTTCGACACAGAAACAGATTATAAAATTCTGACTCTGTCAACCCAGCCTGTTGTCGGAACAATGGAGGTTACTTCTTCACCTCTGTTTCTTGCAGCTCTACCTAGATGGGCCTTTTGGAGAAGGGCACCAGGAGTGGAACAAGTTTGAAGTGTCTGTGCTGGTGGGAGGAGGCATTGGGGTGACGCCATTTGCCTCCATCCTCAAAGATCTGGTCTTCAAGTCATTGGTTGGCTCCAAGATCCCCTGTAAGAAGGTGAGGTTGAAAGGACGGGAAATGCTCTGGTAAGGGACTGGTACAGCTCTCTGAGAACCTGATGTGCCTCTCAGAAGGAGGGGCAATCAGACACTAGAGGAGGTGGGAATTCCCATCAGGATACATGTAGCTTATTAAAGCATATACATTTATCCAGCAAGGCAAAGAGCAGCTCCCTAGAGCCATTTCGGTGTAGTGGTTAAGAGCGCGGGACTCTAATCTGGAGAGTCGGGTTTGATTCCCCACTCCTCCACTTGAAGCCAGCTGGGTGACCTTAGGCTAGTCCTAGTTCTCTGGAGCTCTCTCAGCCCCACCCACCTCACAGGGGATTTTGTTGTGGGGATAATAATAACACACTTTGTAAACTGCTCTGAGTGGGCATTCAGTTGTCCTGAAGGGCAGTATATAAATTGAATGTTGTTGTTATTGTTGTTGTTGTTGTTATTTCAAGCTGGCCAGGAAAAAAGTGTGGAGGGGAAGGTTTAAGAGCCCCCTCCCTATGTGCCATAGTACATCTCCTGAATTGTCCCTCAATGTACCTGGGAATTTAAGTGCAGCACAGAACACCCAGTGCACAGGTCCCAAGGGCATACATGGGGTGGACCCGTAAACATCATGTAGTCAAGCCATCAGGCCTTCCCCGTGGGTGCTTTAAACTGTGCCATCAGCTACGGGGAACAGTCTTCTTTGTTCTTGCTGGACCACAAGAGTGAGCATCCCAAGTTGCACTGTCCCTCTTTCTAGCCAGGCAGGCACCAGGACTGGTTTCCCTAACTTAGGGATTCTCAGTACGGCTGATCTTCAAGAACTTGTACTGTACTTCTTTGGATCAGAGCACAGCTTAAGAAAACTCCTGTAGCTGATGCTCTGCTGAGATGAGCTTGAAACTCACAAGCGATACTTCGCTTACTAGGCTTGGCAGATCCAAGGGGACTTCAGCTATGAAGTTCTAATGATGAACGCCTACATTGGCTCAGCATAAGCAATTCTCAGGGATTGATGGCAGCTCAATCCAGTCCAGGGTTGAAAAGAATGAGAGGAGTTAGAAGGAGAGGAGGAATTCAGATACATAAGAACAGATCCAAAGGTCTGTAATACTGTTTCTTTGAGGGTGCCGGCGATAACTGTCTCTCTCCTCTCATCCTTCCCAGATCTATTTCATTTGGGTGACACGAACGCAGCGGCAGTTTGAGTGGCTGGCCGACATAATCCGCGAGCTGGAGGAAAACGACCAGCGTGAACTGGTGTCCGTCCACATCTACATCACTCAACTGGCAGAGAAATTCGACCTGCGCACAACTATGCTGGTGAGTCCTTTGCAAGCCAAAAACTCAGGACTCCACAATGCACTGGGCCCTATCTGCTTCTCCAGGAATGGTCAAAAGTTGCATCTCAGAGCCAAGCTACAAGTGACGCCTGACACAGGTTGGACACTTGTCAGCTTACCTCAAGTTTTGATGAGAAATGTAGGCGTCCTGGTTTTACAGCTTGGCTCTCCATTACAGCTGCAAGACCAGGATGCCTACATTTCCCATCAAAACTTGAGGGAAGCTGACCAGTGTCCAACCTGTGTCAGGCGTCACTTGTAGCTTGGCTCTCAGTCCCTTTTGCAGAGGCTGGCGTTCCTCCTGGCCCAGTTCTACTCTGGTTTCTATAATCACAGTGGCAGACTCCAGGGAGAGCGGTAGCGTTGTTCTCTGTGCTCTGACTGCATTCTCTTCTTTTTCTTTCTAGTACATCTGTGAGAGGCACTTTCAGAAGGTCCTGAACCGGAGCTTGTTCACAGGCCTGCGGTCCATCACCCACTTTGGACGGCCACCCTTTATCCCCTTCTTCTGTTCCTTGCAAGAGGTCCATCCAGAGGTCAGTAGCAAGAAAGGGCAGAAGCATTCTGAGAGCAGCCAGTGCACGGGGAGTGATAGCAGGCAAAGAGGCAGAGCCCTTTTAAGGAATTTTGCAATTTGCAAGGGCTATAAAGGGATAGAGTTAGCAGCATGTATCTTAACCTTCTGCCCAGCCAAGTCTGAAACTTTCCTCCAACAGAAGAACCAGTTCTGCTAAAAGTCTCTGCTCCCCACACTATCCGTGGCCCTGATATATTGCACGTTTCTTCCACACACACACACGAGTTCCTTTGTGAAGATAAAGTACATATTGGGGGATCAGATCTTTGTTCCCCACTATTTCATGTTCTTTGGCACTGAGAGTGTTTTTTTAACTGGAGCTACAACTGAGGCAAAGCCCATGAACTCATGAAACTTCCTTATACTGAGTCAGACCCATGGCCTGTCCAAGTTGGTATTGCCTACTCTGATCGGCAGCTGCTCTCCAGGGTCTCAAGTAGAGGACTGTCCCAACACCTGCTCCCTCTAACGGAGACTGAACCCGGGAGCTTTCTGCAACCTCTTTTAGCTATGACACCCCTCCTAGCTTGGAGCTCCTCTCGAGGAGGGGCATGAATTTTGCGGCTCACTCACCTTTTACAGCGTTCGTCATTCTGAGAGGTTCTTTCCCTTGCTTTCAGGTTAAGAAGATCGGGGTGTTCAGCTGTGGCCCTCCAGGCATGACTAAGAATGTGGAGAAAGCCTGCAAAAAGATCAACAAACGGGATCAGACCTACTTCGTGCATCATTATGAGAACTTTTAGGCCTCTGGCTGACTCTGCCCCACATTTTTGGGGATGGCTGGCATGCAACTGCTTGTCGTGCCCACCCATTCCCCTTGCTATTTTTGTAACAGACACATTTCCAATGAGAGGGAAGTTTGGAGGGGTGACAGTCATATTTTAGTGCCTTGAGGACAAGGGTGCTTCTGTCCCTACCAAGAATGTCGGGGCCTGAGAAGTTCTTGGTAATTGCCCATACCAATTGGGAAAATTTGCCCCCAGACCACATTTGGAGAACACCCAGATCAATGCCATGCTCAGATTGTTTTAACTGACGGTACGGAAGTCACCTCGGAAGCCCTTGATAGACATATTTTAAAATAAATACCCTATTTACTTGAGACTATTCCCTTCCTCCACAAACGTCATCAAGAAAAAGTGGGGTCCATCTTAAATTCACATGCAAGTTATAGTTACATGCAGTAATTAAAAACCTTTTATGGATAAGCTTTTTTTAAAGTGATCATCATAGGTTCCAGGTCATCTTACTTTGGGTAGATGCAGTATCCCAATGCTACAAAACCTAGAAGAAGAATCTTCTTAGCCTGTGGCAAGGACAGGGACAAGAGATTTGATGTCCAAAAGACTCACAGAATATCTGTTACAAATATATAAATGTTTGAAACAGGGTTTGCCTTCCCTCAAAGAACTTTGTAGATTAGGGTTGTGAAAGCATTTACGAACAACCCATAACCCTCTTTCTACAACCTACAGCTGCCAGGGTTCCTCTGCTGGTAGTTAGGATAGTTGAACAATGTTAACTGTGGTCATGACTGTAGGCTAGAAGTATGCCCTGGGCACTATGGAGAAGTCTAGCAAACTTTGGGATACCGTATATAGGCTTAAAAACTAGTTTAATAATTAGGCAAAGCAGCTAAAGCTTGGGTTACAATTTGCACACACATGCACCCGTTAAAGCAGTGGCCTGAGCGTCTCAGAGTGTGATGCAGGTACAAGGATGTAGTGGCTTCTCCTGCTTGTGTTGAATGTGAGAGATGACTATGGAACTGACAGGGAGAGTCAAAGTCAGCCAATCATTTGCCTTACACACCTATGGTTTTTTTCCTTCTAGCAATAGGAATTTCAGAAAACTGAAACTCGCTGTTCTAAGCTAAGTATCAGTATATCTTTTAAATATGGATCTTCCACAATACTGCTGAGTTTTGAACTTGTTTGTTTTGCTCTTTTAGTTAACTGTAAATGAATAAAAAGAACCGAATTAAGAACTGCTAATAGTGTTGAGAGATTTGGTAAATTATTTAAAGCGTAAGACACTGGCCAGCGTTGCCAGCTCTGAGTTTGGAAATTCTTGGAAATTTAGGGGATGAAGCCTGGCAAGGAGAGGGTTTGAGGAGGGTCCTCAGTGAGGTATAATGCCGTAGAGTCCAAAGCAGACACTTCGTCTAGGGGAACTGATCCCTGTTGCCTGGAGGTGAGTTGTAAACCTGGGAGATCTCCGGCCACCACATGGAGGCTGGCAACTAGAGGTGGGCACGAACCGATATTCTTCACGAACTGGGCCAGTTCATGGTTCACAAAATGGCAGTTTGTGGGAGCTCATTTCTCACGAAACGTGACAAATTTTAGCCCGGTTCATTTGGTTCATATTTCGGTTCATCACTGCACACAGCCTGGCATCAATCAATCAGTTTCCAAGGCAACAGGGGGCATGGGCTCTCTGCAGACCTTCTGCTGACCCTGGAGTGACGTTTTCACAAACCAAACGAACCAGTTGGTGCCCAGTTGTCCATGAAACAGTAATAACCTTGTGTTTATATATCACTATCCAGGAAGGATTAGTGCCACATTCAGAGCAGTTACCAAGTCAGTGTTGTTATTATCCCCACAAAAGACAACGTGTGAGGTGGGTGGGGCTGAGAGATCTCTGAGAGAGCTGTGACTGACCCAAGGTCACCCAGCTGGCTTTAAGAGGAGGAGTGGGGGAATCAAACCTAGTTCTCCAGATTAGAGTCCTGCCGCTCTTAACCACTACACCAAACTGGCTCTGTACCAAAAGGCAAACCCAATACTCCTACACCAAAAGGCAAACCCAATACCCACTTCCACATGAAAATGTATCTTTAAAAAAAACCCAAAAGCCTTATTTTGTGCCTCCACCATGGAAGACATAGCCTATGCAATTGTTCCTGTATTGGAGCTGGCTCACTGACAGGTGCATTCTTTCATGCACGTGAGTTTTAAAGATATGTAAAATGAGATGTGCACCAAAATGTGTTCCTCCCCCTCCAACCAAAGCTCCTGAGTCTTTGTCATCCTCCTCTCAAAAGATCTCAGTATGGCCTTGAGCGAGGCCCTTCCTGAGGTTATGTCCAGGGGCAGCTGCTGACTCATGAGAATACATCTCAGTTTGGGCTGAAGCCACATTACTAAACTCCAGGGCTCTCTCCGGGATGGCAGGCCTATAATTATTGGCTAGAAAGAGACCGACGGGGTGTGCTCAGGCAAGGAGCTTCCTTCTTGCTTCCGAGCAGCTGTGGGGGGGGGGGGGGCGGTTAGCAATTACATACAGGGAGCTATCCAGAACCACCCAGAATCAGCGCTGTAATCCCCTCCAATCCCTAGGGCTAAAATGGATTGGGAAGGCCAAGACGAACCGCTCAGATGCAGGCTGTTTTCTCACGCAAGGCTTAAAGTGTTTCTGCTCCAACTGGTAGGCAAAAGCGACAGGGCAGACTGTTTCATTTACACAACAGACAACAAGTATCTACTTAGAAAACAGAACTGAGCTATTGGTTGAGCAAATAGACAGTCTGCATACGTTGCTTTTGCTAACCAGCTGGAGCGGAACCGCTTAAAACCATACACCTGAAGTTTGCATCTTCCACCTATTTTCTCTCAAGTTGTGAACATCACACCAAACCACAATTAATACAAACTGATGAAGTGATTGCAGAATGGGAGTGATATGCATGCTCTAGCTCCTGAAAGTAAACGAGCTGCGGCATTTTGCACCAGCTGGAGTCTCTAAGTTGACTTTGAGGGGAGACCTAGATAGAGTACATTACAGTAGTCTAGTCTCCATGTTACTGTGGCATGAATCCACGCTGCTCTAAGTTGGGAAAAGGCCTTTTTTTGCTGCTGCATTTACTTGCTTGTCCCTAGGCTTTTTACTGAGTCAGCCAGGGTCAACTGAACCCCATCGAATGTTGGAAGCACAACATCCTTCAAAATCTCTGCTTTTCCAACCATCATTACTTCCATCTTGTCTAGGTTCAATTTCAATTCGTTTTCAACTATTTGAAGACAGCTGTCAAGCAGCAACTCAGTACCTCTACAGCCTCCCCAGGAGCTTGGGATAGCAAGATATAGAGCTGAGTATCGTCTGCATACTGATAAGTATGCAACTCCATAGCTGAGAATAATTTCTCCTGAAGAGGTTGAATAACATGGGGGATAAGATTGCCCCACAAGATACTTCCCACACTGAGGATAGCTGGTCTCCAATAGCAATCCTTTGAATCCGTCCCATGAGGAATGATTTAAACCTGTCCAAGGCACATCCTGATACCTACTTCTGCCTCCAAATGCCTTAGCAGGATGGCATGGTATATTGTACTCAAGGTTGCAGATAGATCCAGGAGGAGCAACAATGATGTATGGCTTTTGTCTACATTCTGGTGTAGATCATCAACTAGAGCCATTAGAGCCATCTCTGTCCCATAGCCTGGCCTAAAACCAGACTAAAAAGGGTCCAGAGAACAAGAGTTGTCCAATAAGGATTGGAATTGGTCAGCTTACATCTCTCTCTCAAGCACTTTGCCCAGAAAGGTCAGAATAGAGACTGGGCAATAATTGCCTACATCAACACTTTAACCCCTGTATCCCATCCCATGTGGTTATCTATTAAGAAACTGCGGTTGTTCTATACACCATCTCAAAGATACTTAATGAAGGTAACAGCAAACTTTTCTCCAGGAATTTCCCAACCCGGAGTTGGCAACCCTACTCATCTTCCAAATCTCCATGAGAAGCTATAAGTCAGCTGGGGCCAAACTAACTACACAAAAGATCCACGATGGAAACTCCCCGAGTCTTTAACTACTAAGAACACAAGGCGAGCCCTGCTAGATCAGACCGGTGGGCCATCTAGTTTACCATCCTCCATGTTCAGAGACAGTAAACCTCAGAATACCAGTTTCAGGAGGCACCATCAGTGCACCTTGGTCTCTATGCCCTGTTGTGGTGTGTGAGCAAAGTGCCGTCAAGTCGCAACCCCAGCAAGGGGCTTTCAAGGCAAGTGAGAAGCAGAAGTGGTTTGCCATTGGTTTCCTCTGCAGTCTTCCTTCACAGTCTCCCGTCCAAGTACTGACCCTGCTCAGCTATACTATACTACCTTCCCTCCCCTATGCCGTTGTTGACCCACCAGAATAACTGGTCGGCCTCTGTATGGGACAGGATGCTGGACTAGATGGACGACCAGTCTGATCCAGCATGGGTGTTCTTTTGTTCTTATCCTGTTTCACATGCGGTTTGCAAGTTGCCCCGGAAGGCCAAGAAATGGAGCATGGGGTCAAGGCTTTCCCCTGATGTTGTCTCCCGGCAGAGGTTTCCTACCTTTGAATATGAAAGCCCCTTTTACTCACCATGGTTAGCAACCGTTGATGTACCAGTCCTCCGGGAATCTAACTCCCTTTTAAAGACACTTACGCTTTTTGCCTTCACGACCTCCACTAACAGTGAATTCTACAATTTATCTACTCATTTCCTTTTGCTTGCTCTGTAGCTATTAAAAATACCCATGAACGAGGTCCTAATTGGGACTAGACCTCATGGGTCGGGGGTAGAGTGTTAGCCCTTCTTGACAACACCTTTTCTCTTATAGAAATAATTTCTTGAGGCTGCTACCAGTTCCCAGCTTTTTTCTGCCCTACAGGGGATAACAAGAGTTTTGCCCTATGCTGAGGTCCTGATATGCATATTACTTTTTTAATGCCTTGGGCACAATGTATGTAAGCTACAGACAAGCAGCTTCCTAGCCAGAATTTGCTTCTCCTTTCCTGCACTCTCTCAAGCCACAAAGTTTCCAGCTCCGGACCCTGACCTCAAAGCATTTTTCTCAATGGGCTCTTGTAGATGACCCTGTGCCACATTTATAGATGATGACAGAAAGGAAAGTTATAGAAAGATAAAAGTCTGGATTCCTGGCAAGGTGAGCCAAGGGGTGGCAATTATTGCCCCTGGTTGCACAACATTATGAGAAACAATTCCCCGCTTGCAATTTTAAAGCTCTCTTTCCCCTTGGCAACATTCTGCACTTGAACTCGTGAGGAAAGTAAACATGAAGTGAAGGCTTTGCATGCGCTCTTCGAGGTCTGAGCAGCTTTTCCGTTTGTATACCTTGGGTGGCTCCTACCTCAGCTCTGCAAAGAAGGATTTGCCCTGGGGCTGCAACCTCTGCTCTTACAGGGCTGGATTGTCAACAAGGAAATCCCTTGATGGCATTTCGCCATCGCCTTGCATCAGAAGAACTCTGCTTTCTCCCCTCCACACCCCTTCCAGCACGACCCCCCAGTACTCATCCCCAGAAGTCATGGCTTGGGATTGCATGTTTTGTTTCTGGAACTACATAATCCAAAAACTGAAGAGTGTGAACAGGTGCAGCAGGCTTTTCCCTTACCAATGAAACAGGCACAACCTCCACTCATGCATCTGAATGAAAAGGGCTTCCCACAATGGGCTTTCTTGTAACCCTAAACTCCAGCACCTCCAATTCTGGAAAATAAACACTGCCTGCACTACACAACCACCTTTCCCCATACAGAGATTGCTGTTCTTTCCTAAAGCCCCAGTTTCTCTCATTTGAAATATTTTTCATCCACCACTTGCCTAAGAATTTAAGCTTCCGTGACGGCCAGCCAGCATACACATGCATGACAAGAGTTGGGGTGGACTTACACACGGCGCGACTGTTACACTGCTTATGGGTCCACCCTGGGCCTCTCCAGCACTCCTGTGCAGGACTTTCCCTCTTGAAACTTAGATTTCAATGTTCATACTTCCAAATCCAAGACAAAACACTTCTAAACACTTCCAAAATCCTATGGTGACACACCTCAATAGAGTGCATTTCCTGGGCTGCCAGCTCCAAGTTGGGCAATTCCTGGAGATCTGGGGGGATGAAACCTGGAGAAACCTGGAGAAAGTGGGGTTTGGGGAGGGAAAGGACCTTGGCACAGCATAAGTCCATAGTGTCTACCCTCCAAAGTAGTTATTTTCTCCAGGTGAACTGATCTCTGTGGCTTGGAAACCAGTTGTAATTCCGGGAGACCTCCAGCCACTACCTGGAGGTTTGGCAAAAACAGCAGGGAGAAGCCCGGACAGTAGTAGCTAGAAACAACAAGTCCGGGAATAAACCATTAGCCAACAATTATATTGTATAATTTTCCTTTTTAAATAAGTGCAAAGTGCAAAAGTGCAGAAAGTGACTTAATAAATATACAATTCAATAAATACAATCAAAATCCTTTTCCTATGTCCAAGTCATTATGGTAAATACCAATATCCAGCGAAACTGTGATAAACGCCACAATGGGCTCAGTCGTAAATGTCCAGACGGTCACAAAGCTAAAGGAAAGGGTGACTCCAGTCCAAGTTGCAGGAACATCCAAAATGTGCCGACGGGATTATGCGAGCATATTATACAATTCCCGTTTCGTATGTATCACACTTCTTCTGGGCACAATTAAAACTGGACTGTAACAAAAATACATCTGTATTTTATAAATATATAAAAATATATAAAAATATATATACATAAATATATAAAAAATATAAAACCCCTATTACAAATATCATTATTTCATACATATATACACCTTATACTCACAGGTCACCATTTTACTAATTGCTCTAAAGTGACTGCCGTCAATATTCCTTTTTATCTCAATCCATAGCGAGCATATATCAAATGACATGGACAAGAAACATACAAGAAAAGGGCTTTCTTACATGCCCAGGGTAATGTATTTAAGAAAGCCCTTTTCTTGTATGTTTCTTGTCCATGTCATTTGATATTGTATATTTATTAAGTCACTTTCTGCACTTTTGCACTTTGCAGTTATTTAAAAAGGAAAATTATACAATATAATTGTTGGCTAATGGTTTATTCCCGGACTTGTTGTTTCTAACTACCCGGAGGTTGGCAACCATATTTGTATCTGTCAAAGGGAGTTGTTACTCTTGCATGCTTACACCTTGGAAATCTTGTGGGCCTTTAAGGTATGACTGGACTCAACTCCTGCTCTTCTACTGCAGACCAAGAGGGCTACCCACCTGAAACTCTCCTCAGCAGAGACATCCCTCCTCTTCTCCCTGCACTTTTCTACACTGTAGTAGTTTCAGGTGAGTATACCTGTTGATCTGCAGTAGAAGAGCATGGTTTGGGCCCAGCAGCACTTTAAAGACCAGCTAGAGTATAAGATTTCAAGAGTCAAGCTCCCTTCATTAGATACAAGGAGTGGAAAAAGTTAAGGAGTCTTTATAATCCAGGCAGAGAGAGGGAGGAATATTGCGAATTAGAGTGTCCGGAAGCTAGCTATAATACATGTCGTAATTAGCTTGATAGATCCAGGGCGTGAAGTGCAGAAAATTAGCATCTGTAGTGAGAGAAAAATCCACTGTCCCATTCAACCGGCGGGGGGGGGGGGGGGCGGTGTCCATTGTTCCAAATTTGTAAATAAACTCAGTTTCAGCAATCTTGCATTGTAATTTTCTTTTGAAGTTTCTCTGTTTGAGAACTGCTACTCTTAGGTCAACGATGGTTAAATCGGGACATTGGATTTTTCTTCGCAGCAGAAATATGGAATTCCCTAGATTTATAAAAAGTGGTACATGCATTTTATATTATTTAAACACTAGCTCAAGCACATTTGGATTTTTCAGCAGCCATAAATAGTCGTTTAATGAGTCCTCTTCTTTGTAAAGAGATAATCTAATTATACTGCTGGAGTTTCCAACAGTGTGCTAAGAATAGGGGTGCCAATTACTAGCAGAACTCCTGTGTGTTAATAGTAGTGTTATACATAGGAATCCAGCTGGTGAAGCTTCTCCTATCACTGCATCTTCAAATTAGGGAAGCTGCACCTGTTGTACTGCAAGCTGCTATATAGTTGCCAAAGGCACAGAAGAATCACCCTTGTCCCCAGCAATTAAGAATAAACAATACGATGAGGGTCTAGATTTAGAATTCTAAAACAGGCAGCACAAACTTTCTTCTGTATGATTTGCACACGCACAAGATTTCCAGTTTTGTTGTTATGTATATGAAAAGACATTTCCAAACTTGAATCATGTAAAAGATACATATGCTTAGACGTATATCTAGATCTTGTGTACACAGTACATAATCTTAATTGAAATTGCTATAAGACAACATGAATGAGTTGTAGATATCTGAAATCTAATTATTTGTGATTTTAAGGGAAGGTTTGGCATGTATATTTATTGTACTTTATTGATTTTGTCTACAATATTACAAGTGCTTTATATGTAATTATATTTATATGACTGTAAATCCATTTTATGGTTTTATATTTGAGTACACGACTTTTAGTCATACTGAGGTTAGCCCAATCCTGTTAGATCTCAGAAGCTAAGCAGGGTCAGTCCCGGTTAGTACTTGAATGGGAAGTCTACAGTCACAACGCAAAGGCAGGCCATAGCAAACCACCTCTGTTCATCTCTTGTTTTGATGCCATAAATGGTCTGCGACTTGACAGTACTTTACACACACACACACACACACACAACTGTAAAGCTATTTTATGGCATTACATTTTAGTATCTTAGTTTCAGTCGTGTGATAGCAGTTTGCTAACACGGAAATAAATTTGAAGATTCAACCAAGGGAAAATCAAGAATTCAAACAAGGAAATCTTGATTGAAGGGGAAAGTCCTGAGTTAACCCTAGTCTCATGGATCATACAGATAGTCCAGATTTCTAAGAACTAGTGAAATTTGAGCAGCGCTCACCCACCTGTAGCTAGAGATCAAATTATTGATGCTGGTAGAGCTGACCCCCACAAATAGTTCTAAATTTTGACAGTCTTCATCAACTCCAATGCAACCATGAGCTATATCAAAGGCTCCTGAAACCCAACATATCCAGTAATGCTATCTGCAAACTGTGTGGGCAATCACTCAGGACAGGAAGAAGTGCAGGCTGAACCATGACAAGAGACTGGCCGCATTCAAGCACCATGAAAAACTTGGCCACAAATGGGCACCAGGACAGCTCTCTTGCTCCCTCCCACCCACCTCAACTCTCTTTATGCACGCAGAGCACAATTAAAAGGTTTCCGAACTCGGAAGCCTTCACCTTTCTCCAATTTGCCATGGAGACCAAATTCAGGCAGCTGGGCAAAGTGGAGTTTGTTTTCTCCCCTGCTCCCAAACCTGGATTTAGCTCTGCTGGACAGCATTCTCCATATATCAGCCGTACATTACATACAGAGCATTTGATCATATGATCATTTTTGGTAATGGGTTTATTTAACAAGTCAGGGCTCTGAACTCAGGGAAGTAGGGCCTGGTTTGGTGGTTCCCCGTCCCATCCAGCCCTGACCTGTTTATTTGAAATATTTTTGCCCTTTTCTAATTTTAAACCCAAACAAGGGAAAATGCCATTAAATACTAGTGCCAATATTACCTCGTCATTGTATTCTTGGCCTATTTACTTTAAATAGCTCAAGTAGCAAATATTTGTTCAACAAGGTGTCATGGATGAGCACAAATCACAACAGAAGCTGTCATTCTCTCATGTGTGGATAGATTCGGATAACCATTTTTCCCTCATGCCATGCGCTAGCCAAGAGGCAGGAATTACACAGAGCTGTCTGAACAAGTAGAGCCCACACCGGAGCTTTTTTTTGTGACCATTAGCCAACAAGACAAAAGTAATGACTACTGAAGAATTACACAATTTTAAAATTGACAATGAGGAAATTGAAATTGTTCAAGATTTTCTATTTCTTGGTTCAATCACCAACCAAAAGGGAAACTGCACCCAAGAAGTCAGAAGAAGATTGAGATTTGGAAGAGCAGCTGTGAGGCAACTAGCAAAGATCCTTAAAGATAATGTCTCTCTGGGGATCATGATCAAGATAATTCAAACTCTGGTATTCCCTATTAGTATATATGGATGTGAAAGTTGGACAGTGAAGAAAGCTGACAGGAAGAAAATTGATTTGTTTGAAATGTGGTGCTGAAGCAGAGTTTTGTGGATACCATGGATGGCCAAAAAGACAAATAAGTGGGTTCTAGATTAAATCCAACCTGAATTCTCCCTAAAATGACAAAACCAAGGCCGCATCATAAGAAGACTCTCTGGGAAAGTCAATAATGCTAGGAAAAGTGGAAAGCTGTAGGAAAAGAAGACCCAAAACGAGATAACTTGACTCAGTAAAATAAGCCACATCCTCCAGTTTGCAAGATTGGGACAAGTCTGTAAATGATAGGATGTTATGGAGGGCTTTCATTCACAGGGCTGCCATAGGTCAGAAACGACTTGACGGCAGATAGCAGATACACAGCCAGCTAGAATGGCACACATTATCCAGGGCATTATGGCTATGGAGTCTATAACCACCCTATGCCCACTTGCTTTCTATTTATTTTATTCTTTATTTTGCAAAATGTATACAGTCTCTCTGCTCTCATAAGGCAGCTAACCCCTGACCTGGATGACCCAGGCTAGCCTGATCTTGCCAAACCTCAGAATCTAAATACATTTAGCCCTGCTTAATACTTGGGCAGGAGACCACCAAGGAAGTCCAGGGGTGCTACGCAGAGGCAGGCAATGGCAAACCACCTCTGAACATCTCTTGTCTTGCCTTGAAAACCCTACAGGGTCACTATAATTCCCCTGCAACTTGACAGCACTTTCCACCAACAAGGTAGCTATCATTTTCTATGACTTGGGAGCTGAAAAAGCAAATCGGCCACCAATGGGGAAAGAACAGAATGTTCTGCATTCACACTGGCCAAATTTATCTTTGATCTGTATTAAGGAAGAAAGCCACCCATGCTTACAGTCATCATATACCAAAGCAGCTCAGCTATACTTCTTGCTCTCAGCAACAGATCAGGCAGTGGTACGAGGGACAGATGTTGGGGAGGAAGCCCAGAGCCCCGACACAAAGGCTCTGTATACAGGTTCCCAAAGCAGGTGGAAGATTCAGAACTGAAGAATGCATTACTATCAAAAGGGGGGTGGGGCTCATTCCATTAGATCAATAAGTCCAGAATCCGAAACCACTTAACCTCAGTGCTGGCAGCTAGAAACATTCAAGAAATGGTATTCGGCAGCACTATAAAATGGCTGCCATGGATGGGGGGATCTTTTAAAATAGTTTAGCCTAGAGGAAATATGGATGACTTCAGTTTTTCACACCGTACTGAACATGCCAGAGTTTACTAACGCATATCCAATCAAAATGGATCATAATGGGAGGTCTCAGCTTCCATCTGCATGTTTTTGTCAGGAGCAAGGAGGCCAACAGAGGAATCCAGCTGAAACCAATACAGGGGAGTCCATAAGTGGGTGTACAGTGGATTTTATTTGGTGTGTGAATGAATGGCTTATGAGTACTGTGAGTGCTAGGAAGAGGACTTGCATTTCTCTGGCTGGGTGTCAGCAGGTAGGAGGCAAACTTTCCTCCTTAATTCTCACCCCAAATAGAGTGACCACTTTATTGACAGAGATCTGTGTGGCAGCCTCTAAAACGAACCAACCAACCTTTGAGAAGAGCACTGCAGATATTCTTTCAAGTTGCAGCCACCAAACCAAGTTGTGCACAATGGAGGACACCAACCTTCATGGCATCTTCCTAACCACAAAACTTTATTTCCAAACCAGCACAATAAAGCCTTCCTTTACTCCAGCTGTCCTGGGGAAATATATCACAGGCTGCAACAAAAACACAAATCTACAAAATAAATCAAGGCAGGCAGGCGATGAAATCAAAATGAAATTGTGAAAAACACCTGTACTGTTGCATTGAGAGAGAACGCCAGAGGATCTGTTGCTCTGTGAATGTTTGCAAAGCAAAAGAAAGTATGACTTTTCTCCTCCTTCATGGCATTCATGATTGACCACTGACTGGAGGCAAATTTATGATTAATTATCAATGAGCCACTGGTCACTCAATTGGTACCTGTTTAAAGAGAAACTATAGATTTGAGGCAGGGAAAAACACTTCAGAAGAAAGGAGGCAGTTGAGACATGACACACAACGCAGCGCAAGCAGAACAAGGCGTCATTATAGTAAGAGAAATCACAAAAAGGGTCTAGTGGAAGATGTGAGCCCAACATGTTCTATGCAACGTGCCTTGCATAGAACAGAAAATGCAGCTGAATGAAAACAACTGTTATGAAAACTGCTGCCCACATTTACTTTCTAGTTAACAAAAGGAGAGCGATTTGGATGCAAAAAAGAATTTATTTGATGCAAGTATTTTCTTTCCATGTTACCCTGAGTTTTAAAACAAAAATTACATCTCTTAAGAGTATTTGCGGCAGCTAAGCCATGCAGGACTTAGCTCTTTCTATCAGACCTTGCTGGCATGAACTCCATTTCCTTTCAACAGCTCAATTTACAAGTAGCTTGAGCCAGGACAGTATAGCCTCACTCTTCTAATATTCATTAGTGACAACGAGTGGTTGAAGGTCGTGAGGTACTCCAAGAGATAAACACATCAATGATGGAATTGCAAGAGCTTGCTGACCCAGAGTTATGTAGACAGGAGTAATTTATGAATACGTCATCCTATGGAAAGTAGTTATAATCATGCAAAGCCTTCTTTTGGAGGTGAAATTTTTTGTACTCTTGAAATGTAATGCATGTCGCTGCCATCATAGTTATGCCCCCCCCCCCTCAAACATACACACCACTCTTCACATTTTAGGCATTTCTTTTACATATCAAGACCAGGGTACAGGAACAGTAAAAAAAACGAAGGTATCAGGACACCATATAGCCACATGGGGTACAATGCACATTCACAAGACTTTGGCCTAGTTCCCGACACCATAGTTTGGCAGTACACGAATGAGAGTCAGGCCTGCATGATAATCCTCTCCCGCCATTTCTGCCAACCTTGCTCCTCTTTCATGCTGAAATTTCACTTGCTTTTAAGGCATACTGAAGGTTGCAGTTACATCAGAACCAGAGAAATGTAGGGCTTGCCTTCTGAACCAGAAACGGAAATAATGATGCAGCAGCAAAGTTATGGTTTGCCACCAAACATGACAGAAGGGGGATACATGAGGCATGAGGGGTGCATGGAAGGGACACACTAGCCTGAAGCTTGTTCACATAACACCACATACAACATTGGTCATTAGATCTCATCCAGCCCTTTCACGGGGGAGGTTGGTTTCATGCTCAGTCCCTACAGGGAAGTGTTTTCTGCACAGAAAATGCACATTGCATGCACTGCATTAACAGGGGGGGGCATGAATTATCTGAGGCACAGAATCTGGGGGCATCTAACAGCAAAAGTGACCACAAGGCATAGCCTTTACTCCTTCAAACTGCAGTTACGTAATTTAGTACCCCGCATTGTTTTAGAAAATGCACCTCCTTGTATGTACAAAACTAACAACATGGCTCGTCAAGAAACTGCTTCCCTAATGTTAATGCATTTCAATGGGCTTAGACTGGAGTCACTCTGCTTACGATTTCACTGATGAACTAGTACAGCTCAGCAAATGCTGAACCATGTGATTCTTCCAATGTATTTCAGCTCTACATCAATCATTGTCAAGCGCCTTCTACTGATTTTATGGCTCAGCTGATTTCAACATCTGTTCTAGTCTAAAGAGTTTAAGAATTTTTATTTATTGCTTCCTATGTAATTTTACATATTTCTGCAATTTTAAGGCAGGGGAAAACCCTTAAACAGTAAGTGCTTGCCTTCAGTGTACTCCGCCCTTATAACATGAGAGAGGGAACGGAGTGCAGCGTTCTTGATTTTTCAAGGATTCTGGTCACTGGGATCACACTTCAGCATGATTTTTATCCCTATGCACTTTCTGGTTGTCTCAAAAGCTTCCAGAGCTTTTTCCAAAGGAAAACGATGAGTCACCAATGGCTGGACATTCACTTTCTTAGACGCAAGCATGGCGATCGCCATGGGCCACCTGTCAAGAAAATCGAAATAAAGATTTGCAGAAGTCCCATCTTTGGAAGAGCCTGTAAGCATGGAGACACAGGAGGACTGCAATGGTCAACAGAATAAAACTGTATAATTTTTATTACTGTTGTTGATTGTTTACAAGCTGCCTTTCTCATGGAGATTAAAGGCAGATTACATACTACAAGTGAATGAAATATAATCAATAGTTAGGCCATTCACAGAGCAAAACTACAATATGATCAATAGTTATGACGTTCAATGAAAACAGATATACATTTGAAAACTAGCATAAAGCCAAACACAGAGACGAAACCTTTCTGAATTAAAGTGTAAGTAATTAACATGACATCTTTAGCAACATCAAACTACCTAGTAGGAGCGTATCTACATCACCATTGGAACGTGAAATACCATTACATCACTTCCTACACTATCAATTTATTTTCTTCAAGTTTAGTCATTTTGAACCATAGCTTTTAAAACTGCATTGATATATTAAGAATGGTTTGATTTAATTTAAAATTAAAAGGGTATCCCAGAGGAAGTGGGATGCACAAAAAGTAGTACGTTTCCCAGAAAAAAGATATTTAAAGAGTTCTTAGAGGACAGTTGTTAGAGCAGTCCGAGAGTCAGCTTTTCAAATCAATTCAAGCTTTGCTAAAATAAATAAACTTCAGTGGGTTGTACTGATGAAATCTGACCCTATAAGTTAAAGAGGCAACCATACAGAGTGCTGGGGCGTGGAGATCCCACTGCTGACTGTCAGCAGTTTGGGGTCAAAGGAGGAGGCGACACCCAACCAGATGACTGGGTGGTGCAAAACCTGGCCATGGGAAACCTTTCAGGATACTATAATTGCCCAAGAGCATGGAGTCAATAATTTCCCTTCACATAGAGATTCTGAAATAGAAATAGCAAAAAAGGGTAGCTCTGTTTCTGTCGTATTGCAAGAAACAAATCTGTACCACTGACTCTGCACACACACATTCAGTTAAGTGCTGCTTTAAGATTCTCCAAAGGAACTTCCTCATGTGTATTTTGGGGAAAAAATGCAAGCCTTCCATTTTTCTTCCTCGTGCATAACTTAACAGGACACTGTCTGCCCATCAGGATCCTGGCAATTACTCACGTGTTGCAGTATCGAAATATCCCTTTGATGTCCACCTCCCGTGCAGCTGCGCTCACAAGGGGCACAGTGACCATTTCGGGGCCCATCCCGATCAATACCAGAGTCCCTCCAGAACGGGTTGCCTGCAGAGGTAATGAAAAAGACAACTCGATAAGGAGTAATGCAAGAGGCATCTATGCTGCCTAGGCCTCCAGAAGAAGACAAATATTAACATAAAGATACCAGAGAGCTTTTACTGAAGAAAACAAACTCATGAAGAGAGATAGCAGCGTGAGCCATAGGCAGACCAAATGAATGACCACCATGTCAATCCTAGGTGTATGTGAAGGTCTTTGTGGAAGGTGAGACCCAGTTTAGGCTCAGCAGGGGGTGCTGTTCCCCCCCCCCCTGCCCACGATCCTCCAAATGCTGAGCTCTCAGGGGCCAGGAATCTGCTTCATTCTTTTCTGGCTTAATGTTAACTACTGATAAATAGGGTGTGGTACAGAGATAGGACCAGGGAGACCCAAGTTCCAATCCCTACAGAGTGACAGGCCCACAGTGACCCAGTGTCGGCTTAATCTGTTTCACAGGGCTGCCGTGGGAATAAAACAGGGAGGGGAGAGGCACATACAGCACCCTGAGCATCTCGGAGGAAAGGCAGGATAAAACTGTGATAGATAATGGCAGGCAACAGGCTGTCATGGGTTGTAAAAGAAATAACACAAGAAGGAGCTCAGCACACATCTGCAGCCTCTCTTTTGAACAGGAGCACATATCCTCTGTCCCATCAGTCTCACAAAATTAAAAGAAATGCACAAATCTCAGGAGGGGGATTTTCTCTCATTTCTGTCAAGAGCAATCATCTTTCCAGAGAGATTCAAGATCAGCCTAGATGGACCCAAGAGTTGAGAGACACTCACGTATAGCGCAGCCTGGATGGAGGTTTGAGCCCCGCTGCACTCCATGGTTATCTCTGGCATACAACCAAGCGCATTTTTCACCCTCTCTGCCAGCTCCCGAGGGCTTTCGTTCTTAACTTCAACAGTGAAATCAGCCCCAAGTTCCTTAGCCTTTTCCAGGCGTAAAGCAGATAAATCTGTGACAGAGAGATACAAGTGTCTAACAGGGAAGAAACAGAGTGGAACAGAAGAGGTAATGCATCCAGCGCTCTGTGCAAACATCTTTCACACAAAGGTGTGGGGAAAAGGTGCCACAACCCCACCATTCCCATCTTAAATACTACTTTCTCATCTCACGTACTAAGTTTGACAGTGATAAATCCCAAGTCTGGTCTGTACTACTGACTGCTGATGAGGCTCACATGACTAAATGTTCCTCCATATCCATAACAGCTTCTACATAGGAAACTACACTTTTTAAAGCAACAAGTTCTAGCCTAGTCCTCACATTTTATGCACCTGAAGAAGCAGGTTCAGACCCACATGAGCTACAAGTGCCACAACTCTTTGTTAAGTTTTGACAAAGATTCTGATTCGGCGAGCTTCCCAACTCTCTAATCCAAAGGACAAGAGCCAAAGGTATGTGGTCTCCCAAGAAGCATGACTAAGGATTTATCCTGGCATTGTCACAAAACTAGTAACAAAGAACAACCTACTGAGAAATGAAAATCATTATCAGATACACAGCTTGGAAGTTATTCCTCTGAGGGGAAATTTCTCATGCATAGCCAGAATGGGCCATAAACATGCCTAATTTCAGTGATTTGCATGCATGGAAACACTTGGGAGTACCCCCAATGTTTGTTCCTCAATCTCTTCTCCCTTTTCCAAAGGAACAAGGAACAAAATTCAGCAATTAATAAGGTTATACTTTCTCTATGCAGCTTCTCACGTGGCCCAACAATACTCGTACTTAGTCCCAAATAAACTTGCAGAACGGAAGTGCAAGTAATCAGATACAAGAGACTAAAGAACAGAAAGTCCACCTTACCACTGATCACCACTTGCGCAGCTCCCATGACTTTAGCAACAAGCAGAGTCACAAGTCCAATCGGTCCTAAAAGAAAAGTGGGGGGGGGGAGAAACACTTTAGAAGGCAATCTGTGGTATACAAAGAGGCAGGACACCCAAAAATGAAGGGGAAAGGGGATGGAGGTTAGCTCATCGAGGGAGGATTCTGCTGCCATGGCAACCGTAGGATCACTTGGGAACAAAGCTGACTATGATCTGGGAGGCAAACCCAAGCATCACACTATGCAGGTACGGGCCATAAAGCAGTTACCTAGCCCGACATACTTTTTTATCAGGCCTCTTGCAGGCTTTATACTAAACAGCCTTTCCATCATGAGCAGCTACTGTTTCAATTAAACAGTTTGGAGTTGCACATCACGAGGCTTACTGCCAATATGCGTCTCTGTGCCCTTCTATCCACGTTAGGACCTTAGCAGTGGCGTGGAGTGTGGTTGCAGAGATCCACGTGAGAAGCATTACATGTAGGATAGGAATCACTTGTCCCAAGAAAGCCATTTACAAAGTCATCTCCAGGGCAAGGAGTTGGGCCTCAACCATTTGCGATGACAGCCAGACATCTGGCTTGGGAAAAGACAAAGCCATACAAAGGAATTTCTTCATACCAGCACCACAAATGAAGACTTTGCTTCCAAGGGTCACCCCAGCCCTTCTGCAGGCGTGGATTCCCACTGACAGGGGCTCAATTAGGGCACCTTCCTCAAAGGTGACATTATCTGGAAGCCTGCAGCAAGGAAAGAGAACACAGACTGAAGTCAATACATCGGCATGACGGTAATTCTTAGGAACAGCTACACCCCCATTCATAATATCATCACTTCTTCAACCACTGGACAGCAAACAATTCCAGACTAATTCCCACCACCACCACTGTGGGACTACAAGGTGCAAACAGAAATGTAGATCTGAGTAGCACCTTTTGTTCATTACAGTCCTGGAAGGTTTCTCTCAGACCATCTCTCCAATTCTCATTATGTCTTTTGAATGAACAGCTCTCAAGTTAAATCAGAAACATCCTCAGTCAGGTACATGCCTCATCATGGAACATCTTCTTCCCCCACCTCACTTCCATGCAGATCTGGTCAAAATTCCAGCCTCTGCAACTGACATGTGGCCCCACCTTTACACTTCATTTAACAGACTGGGATTCATTAAACTCAAAACCAGACAAGTTGTCAACTTGTTGAAATGTAGCCACTATATGTCTAAGAGAGCCAGGAAGATTTCAATGTGAACTTTAAAAAAAATGCAACTTGCTTGCTACCTGTTTTATTAAACATTAGCCATTGTAATCTACACATCAGCCCGATGATCTAACTAAGCTTTCTTTTATGCGGGGGTGGGGGGGGAGGGCAGGCTTTCAACATTAGATAATGCTGGATATCTCTGAGTAAGTAGTTGAGAAAACCACCAGGCAATGATCCCCAGTCCTGTCATTCATTCCCTGCAATTAGAGGTTTAGTGAAATCTTGAGAATGGGGATGACTCTCATACCCAGCTGCCTAATCCCTTCTAAGTCCATGTCCACGGTTGCTCTTCAGAAACATCTACCACAGTAAAATCCACAAGCTAACTGCGTGCAATGATAAAATTACTTCCTTGGCTCCAAACTGGTCTGCTGCTCCTGTGCCCTTCAGGCACCTTTGTCTGACATTGAACAGTCCTAGGATTTTAAGGGGGTCAAACCCTTAAGAGTTGTGGCACCTTAAAGACGGACACATTTATTGGAGCATAAACTCCTGTGGACTAGCGATCACATCATCGGATGCAGACATGAAGGTAGCAGGCCACCGCTTTAGGTGATTCTCTGACCAATACAACTGCAAGGGTTTTTTAAAATCACTTCAACAGTTTCAAATTTACAGTGCAATCCTAAGCAAATCAGTCGGCTCAGACTGAAGTAAACTCTGCTTAGGATTGGACTGTCAATGAGGATAAGAAAAATGGGGAGAAACTCTTTTATAAACCTGCAGAAAATGAGCATAGAAACATGGGGAACTGAAACTCACGTTGCCCTATTTCAATCATTGGTAAGCAAGTTAAAAGGTAATTTAGGATTGCACCAGAACATAGCAAGATTTGGTACAAAATATTAATGTGTAAAGGTCTACAATCGGAAAGGTACTATCACATATTAGTTCTTGGAAGACTGGGTAAACATTTTTATAAGGTACTTGAACCACAGTCACAAGTTTGTTAGCACTTGTTAGTCACAGCCAATCAATATAGATTTACATTGATAGATATTTATATTAGCTTATGAACAAGATTTTCTATCAACTGCATTTAATTTAATACTGGCAGGAATGACATCTCAGAGAAGGACTGTATATTTCCCTGTTATGTGCTTATTCTTTTTTGTTGTATGTGCATGTTTCTACTATATTTGTATATCTTGCTACATATGTAATTTCTATTTAAAAAATTAAAGTTTAAAAATGTAAGTTATTGTTTCCCAGCCAATTTGTCAACCCTGCTGCAATCCTATATTGCACAGATTTATGACAGTAATAGTTGCTGTCCTAATTGCTCCAAAACAACCCAGAGGATAAATTCAGCCTGGCTATCTCCTCTACACACAACAGATGCTTGCAACTCACTTGTAGCAAAAATTGGCACTGTGTGTGTAATAACGGCACAGGTTCCCGTCATCAGGGGGAGTTGCGCAGAAGAAGATGGTCGGAGACAGGTTATACCGCCCTGTTTTGCAGAATTCATCTGTTTCTCGGGGAACTCCGGGCTCTATTGCCACTCTGTCACCTGGGTGGGGGATGGGAATCATGGTAGCAGAAAGATCAAAGATTGGGCAAGCAGTCATGAAAAAAGCATTCTGGTCTGATTCCAAGGAAGATACGCATTTGGAAAGCCAACACCTGAAGCATGCTCACAATGTGCACCCACGAACTTGGAGCAAACAGATCTTAGGGGAATACAACTCATAGTCAAACTACAGGTGAATTTAAGAGCTCCATGATCAGAACTCCACACACATTACTGGGCCCTAAAATGCAGCCAGAGGGTACTGATTTTTTTATATATACCTGCCTGAAAAGGCAGGTATACATATCATGTCTTTTTTTAAAACCAGAGCTTAAAGGACCATGGGGGCTGAAGAGATGCATTTCTGATTGAAGAAAGTGCAAGGTTGGGAGGAAAGGAGTTTAAAATGCCCTTCCCCAGTCCCATGTCTGTGATCCATAACAGAGTCACCTGAGGCTGCTTTTTTTAGGGCCAAACATTATGTCAGTAATCCTAAATACCGACTGACAAGATGCGTCGTTGGACCCTTGGTATGTTAACACACCTCTTGGAACTGGAAAGTGAGCTCCAGCTCATTTTCAGGAAAAGAACTTCAAGAACAGTCAAGTCAGGATCAATGAACAGATTTCTGAAGCAGGGGCTTCTTGGGGGAGATTTCTGTCACTTCAGGCACAGGGCAAAGCACATTGCGCACTAAACACATCCTAGAAATCTGCCCGTCAACCACTAAAAGTAGGAATGCCTGTGATCTTCGGGTGCCTCTCCCAGGTCTCTTTCCTGGAAAGTTCACATTCTTAGTAGGCTGCTGCCCTGGAGGCGAGGAACAACCTGAGTCTAGGTGCCCCTGTGATGCTGGTAGCCCCACATGGCCCACTCAGCTCAAACCTGGACTGCAGCAACCATGACAACATGTGCAGGCTCACCTGTCACAGGCGCCCCTTAGCTGAAAAGCAGTTTTAGTGCCCCAGTCCACTCCTGGCCTCCACTCACCTTTCTTCAGTGTGGTTACAGACGAGCCCACTTGGACGACAGTCCCCGAAGCCTCATGGCCCAACACCATTGGGTTATTCACCACAAAGTCCCCAATCCGCCCGTGCTGCCAGTAGTGAACATCAGACCCGCAGATTCCTACTGAATGCATCTTCAAAAGCACCTCTGGCAGAAAACAGGTCAGGAAGCATTATTCTCCTCATGGCAAAACCTATTACCATTCATGGTAACTGTCAGGAAAATATTTATTAAACACATTTAAATATGCCACATTCTCTGCTGTTTCCAACATAATTAAAAAGAAAAAACATAACAAGGTCCAATAACAAATTTATATGACTAGCAAGACAATACAATGATATGATAATAAGTAGCATCACTAAAATATCTAAAGAAACCAGAGTAAGAAAGGCCCACAGCATTAGAGGTTTAAAAATACAAAATAACAATAGTAAAGCCAATACAAGAGGCAGATTTAAAATGGGGGAGAGGAAAATTCAACAAAGAACAGTGTGGTGGATGGGCAGAATAGTACCTTTCCTTGGTGATGAAAGGCTGCAGGGAGGGGTGCAATTTCAACAGTGTGCCACTCCAGAAATGACCCTGTCTTTGGCCACCAAGCTGGCCTCAAAAAAGGGAGGCACATGAAATAGGGCCTCCTTTATGGGCAGATCCACATGAGAACGAATGGTTCTTTAAGTACTATCTATGGCTTTTAGAATACTTAGGGCTCAAGGTCTAAAGCAACCCAAAAGCACGGGACTCTAATCTGGAAAACCGAGTTTTTCCCCACTCCTCCTCCTGAAGCCAGCTGGGTGATCTTGAGCTAGTCACAGCTCTCTGGAGCTCTCTCAGCCCCACCCACCTCAGAGGGTGTTTGTTGTGGGGATAATAACAACATACTTTGTAAACCGCTCTGAGTGGGCATTAAGTTGTCCTGAAGGGCTGTATATAAATCAAATGTTGTTGCTGTTGTTATAAAACTGAATTTGCAGTCAGAGTAGTTCTTATAAAACAGTTTCTATCTGTTTTGGTTAGATACTCTTCCTAAAATGTATACCTATCAACAATCTCACTGTCGCATTTTGTAACAGCTGAAGCTTCTGAACTATCTTTAAAGTAACTAGGCAGTAATCGAACCTGGATGCAGTCTGAGAACATAACAGCAGCATTGCTGGATGAAACCAATGGTTCATCTAGTCAGGCATCCTTTTTCAACCATGGAAAACCAAATGCCCTGGAAGGCCTAAAAAGTGGACACAGAGGTCAAAGCCTCCACTTGCTGCTGCTCTCCAGCAACTGGGATTCAGTGAATAATTGCTTCCGAACATGGAGGTTCTATTTAATCACTGCAGTTAATAGCCTTTGATGGACTTACCCTCCATGAGTCTGTAAGCCCAGTGCTGTTTTTCAGCTGGAACGCAGTGGAACGGAGTTCCGGCGCCTCTTGAAAATGGTCATATGGCTGGTGGCCCCGCCCCAGATCTCCAGACAGAGGGGAGTTTAGATTGCCCTCTGTGCCCAGCTGGGTGCGGAGGGCAATTTAAACTCCCCTCTGTCTGGAGATCAGGGGGCGGGGCCACCAGCCATGTGACCATTTTTGCTGAGGGCAATTTAAACTTTAAAAAACTCCCCCCTTGTTCCAGCTGACCCAAAGTGGTGTCATTGTGCAGGCCTGAGAGCGAGCACGCACGCACTTTGCACGCGTGCATGTGGTACCGGGGCACCATCTCCCACCAGGAGTTGCCCCCTGTGCTGGCAACCCACTGAGTTCCACCACCTCTTTTCCCAGAAAAAAGCCGTGTAAGCTCCTTCTGAAGACAGATAAACTAACGGCCCTGATGACATCCTATGACAATGACTGCCACAAGCTAATTATATGTAGAGTCAAATACTTTCTTTTGTCTGCCCTCAATCCAACTGCCCATCAATTTCAATAGGTGCCTGCCAGCTTTAATATGGGGGGGGGGGATTCTCTCTACCCACTTTCTTTATCCCATGCACAATATTATAAACCTCTGCACTAAAAATCCCCCAATACTACAGCATTTTCTCAGTGGGAAGACACACTAACTTCATTTGCCCCTTTCTGCAACTTTTCCAGCAATTCAACAGTGGAAACAGCTGCCTAGGGATGTGGTGGATCCCCCCTCATTGGCAATCTTCAGGGAGTGGATGAATGAACACTTATCAGAGAAGCTTTAGGCTGTTCCTGCATTGGGCAGGGGGTTGGATTAGATGGTCTGTAAGACCCCTTCCAACTCTATGATTCTATGATCTCCTTTCCAAGACACAGACACCAGAAGCATATGTGGCGTTCGAAATACAGCCGCACCACAAATCTATACAAGGGCATCAACCAGGGCTTTTTTTCTGGGAAAAGAGGTGGTGGAACTCAGAGGTGGAATGCAAGACCACACAATGACGTCACTTTGGGTCAGCTGGAACAAGGGGGGAGTTTTTTAAAGTTTAAATTGCCCTTGGAGAAAATGGTCACATGGCCAGTGGCCTCGCCCCCTGACCTCCAGACAGAGGGGAGTTTAGATTGTCTGGGGATCAGGGGGCAGGGCCACCGGCCATGTGACCATTTTTAAGAGGAGCCAGAACTCTGTTCCACCGCGTTCCCACTGAAAAAAAAGACCTGGCATCAACAATAATGCCACTTCAATCTCAACCCTTTCTTAACAATCCCTAGACACAGAATTGGCCTTTTCCCACAGTTGTTGCACACTGAGTGGGCATTTTCATCGCAGTACACCCTGATGCAAGATCTCTTTCCTGGATAGCCATGGCCAGGCCAGGCCTCTCAAGAAAAGGTAGCAGCAACCATTTGTAGGCACAGATCTCGTTGTACTCACAAGCCTGAAACTTGAGGAAGACGGACGCATACAACCTAATCCAAAAGAAACTCAGTCCCTGGCAGGGAAGTTTTGTTAAGCAAGGCTGATCTTTATGTACTTAGTTTCCTAATATTTAATGAGAGAGGTCTGTAATATTGACATTTTGTTTTCCTTTGCTAGAAGACTGCCAGAACATTTCAGAGATAGTATATCAAAATTGCCAGAACATTTCAGAGATAATATATCAAAATTAAACATATCTGAAGCCTGATTGGAAGACTTAGCTAAACGGTACCTAGATTCTTAGCCTTCTGGCTCAGGATATGGTGAGTCCTGGAAGACTATCTGCCAAGTTACACCAGCAACTAAGCTTACGTGTTCGCTAACCAAGTTTACCTGTTCGCTATCTTTGTACTCACAGTCAGAGTTACCATATTTCTCAGGGCAAGCTCTATCTTTTTTTTTAAACTTGTGGTTAGAGTTACCACATTCTGGAGGAAAAATCTAGTTTCTTGCAAAATTACTGAGTTGTGGACCTCCCCTCTACAACGGCAGAGCTTTGATCAAGGCAAGAAGGAAGATGACTAAGGGAAATAGGGAGAACAGTTTTATCCCATGCAAGAGCAACACTTGGACATAGGCCTCTAATGATTGCCCGGCTGCCAAAATCACCAGTACACTGCAAACCCTCATGGGTTCATTGCTTTGTTCTCTGTTCCCTTTTAGTAATCCAGTTAGCTGCATTTTTCACTGTATGAATTCTACTGTTCTTTGCAACACCCCTACCACCTTCTGATTGGGACATAAGGGCCCAGGGATCTCCCTTCCTACTTGTATCTGATGAAGGGAACTTTGACTGTTGTAAGCTTAGTCCCTGGAAATCTTGTCAGTTTTTAAGGTGCTGCTTGATTCAAATCTTGCCCTTCAGCAAGATAGACAGAAAATAAATGAAGTAAATAAATGAGTAAGAGAGCGACCTTTGTATGAGTATAGTATTTGCTAGGCAACAAACTAGCTTTTTCATTCTCCTTGGTCACTTTCCATCTTAAAACAGGAAGAACTTGCTCTCTCTTCTTGGACATAGGGCAATGCAATTTGTAACCCTTTTACTTCTATTGATTACCTTGCCTCGCCTGCTCTCTTGCAGCTAAGCCCACTCCTGTTGACTTCAGATGCTTATCACGTCTGGTGTCCTCTCTGCAGATACACTGGCTTTTGAACTTCATCACATATAAAGTATACAAATAATTATGAACTACCCTTGGCCCATCATAAACTGCTACTGTCGTCCCGTCCCCCCAACCTGCATCCCCCCATTTGTAAAACGCATATATAACTCACTGGTCATTCTGTCATGAGACATGATACAAATGTTACCACAGTCAGAAAAATCTCTATAGTTAACTATTTGTGTGAATGGTCTACTTGTATAAAAAGTACAATGTCCAAAGTGAGGGAAGATTGCAGTGACTACCTTCGGTGCCTACAAACTCCACAAGATATGGTTTAACGAGTTGTGGATAAGGGTTGCTATTCCTGGCTTGGCAAATACCTTGAGATTTGGGGGTGGGATGGCCCGGGAGGGCGGAGTTTGGGAAGGGTAGGGAACTCAGCAAAGATGTAATTCTACAGAGTCCATGCTACGAAGCTGCCGTTTCCTACAGGGGAACTGATCTCTGTAGTCTGGACATAAGTTATAAATCCAGAAGAATTCTATGCCTCACTTGGAGGCTGGCAGTCCAATCATGGAGGTAGCAACTGTGACATTGTTGAGAGGATAAAACGGAGGAGAGGAGAATTATGTGAGTCACTTTGGGTTCTCGCTGTGGAGAACAGCAGGGTGTAAGTCCACTTTTTTTAAAAAAAACCAGCAGAACAACAGCTAATCCATACAAACCTACCATTGGGACCAGGCTCAGGTACTGGTCGGTTTTCCTGTAAGGAAACAGAAGGGACAAAATTTAGCTTGTATGGAAGCAGACATTTGGATTGCTTTGTGTTTCTAGCAGAAGGATTCTGTTTGTTACTTCATGCTCCCAGAAAGCCAGGGGTGCAACCTGACACTAGCACCATTTTAAATCTGTATGCCTGCTCAACATCTGGCACAGGATATTTACAGGACAGAGTCTTAAGATCATAACCTGAGACAACTGCTCACTTCTCCCTCCCAGCCCGATGAAGCGATCTGGTGAACTCAAAATCTTACACACTGTTTTGTGTCATTTTACTAGATTCTCATAAAAAGGTATTACATAGATTTTATTCTTGTTTGGGGGATTTTGCTTTAGACCAGCACAGCTACACACAACTTCTTTTTAATCCATGGTATTATATGAGAAACTGATTCAGACAACATGCTCCGGTAAACATTTTGCAAGGGTCAAAGGTGCCAGGTATATACTGAAGGAATATTGTTCAGAAGATGATAACTGCATAAGGATTTTTTAAAAAAAAGAGATCTATGACCCACTCACACAAAAGAGATCACCTGTTAAATCCAATTCAGTGAGATGGATTAATTACATACGATTACTTAAACCCTTACAGGGGGGGGGGAAGTGGTAAAAATATGGCACATTTTTGGACACAGCTGTGCCAGCCTGATCCTAACCATATTTACTCAAAAGTAAATGCCACCAAATTCACTTGAAATTTTTTAAATAAAAAGCATGTTTAGAATTTCAGCCTAACTGTGCCATGCTATGCAACATTACAGCCTTCTATGTCCCTTGAAGTCAATGGGTTTAAAGGTGGTATAATTGTCTAGGGTGGCACTGTATATCTTACTAAGACTTTGCTCTCTGGTGCCCAAGTGCCTCCTAATAATCTGAAATATAACTTTTTAAAATTCTTCTATGCAGGAAAATAAATAATACCAATCTACAGGAATAAATCCTTATATTAGAAAAAAGCTCCTCACTGAAACTTAGAGGAAGGGCAAAATTCATAACGTGAATAAAAAAAGGTCTGTTGTCTTCAGAGCGATCCTTTGAATCCCATTTCCATGACGCTAAAAGCAAACAATACCTTTAGCATATCCAGTGAAATGACTCATTCTGACCTCTGTCCTAACCACAATTTACTTTTGAATTCTCTCTAAACAATTTCCAAATTCAAAAACTTCACAAAAAGCACGCTCCCTTTAGCAGGTGAAAATCTACCCCACAGATACTGAAAAGCAAGGTGCCCCATTGCAGGTTAAAAAGCAGATTTCAAAAGCTGGGGGGAGGGGGGTTATTGGTTATAAAGAGCTTGTAGGCAGTTATTTAATTTTTTAAAAATAAAAAACTCTTTTAGGGTTCATCTGGACTGGGAATTATCTGGAGATTTGGGGGTGCAGCCTCGGGAGAGGAGGATTTGAGGAGAAGGGGGACCTTTTTAGGGCATTGTACCCCACTGAGGTCCCCCCCCCCCTAAACTTCCCCTAAATCTCCAGGAATTTCCCAACCCAGAGGTGGCAACCCTAACAAGCAAGGTGATCTTTTCCCCTCACAGACGCCCCACCGAGTCCCAACAAGCCGCTTTCGGTTTGCCTGAGGGCCTCCCCCCAAAGGCCTGCCTTCCCCTCAGGGCCCCCCAACCGCCCCTTCTGAGGCGAGCCTGTCGGGAGGCGCCGTACCAAGCGCAGGTCGCCGGCCTTGTGCACCACCACCGACAGGTTCATCTGCTCGGCCGCCGCCATTCCAAGCGCCGCCGTCGCCTCAGAGAGAGCCGCCCCGGCAGTCAGGCCCCGCCGCCGCTCTCTCGCCGCCCTCAGCCTCGGCGGGGAACTTTAGCCCCGAGGGCCGTTCTCAACCCCCTGCGCAGGGTCTCAAGTCCACCACGCACCCATTCCCGGCCGCCTGCCCGTTGGGTTTCATAGAGGGGGAGAGGCCTGGGTTCAAATCCCGCCAAATTTCAGGCCGGTCTCTAGACCCCTGTTCAGCGAACCCACGGGTTTCTATTTATTTCGGTGGTTTATAGACGGCCGCCTTTTCCACGGAGACTCCGGGCGGATTACATAATGTTAAATCAATAGGATTTGAGTCCTGTGGCACGGTAGGGACCAACAAGATTTTTTAAAAATAGCTTTTTATTGGTTTTCTCATATAGGAATAGGGGGAGGACAGGGGGAGAGATTTGAAAACAAGATTTTAAGGAGGATTTGAGTCTAGTGGCACCTTAGAGACCAACCAGATTTTAAGGAGGATTTGGATACAGAGGTACCTAGAGACCAACAGGATTTTCAGGAGGATTTGAATCCGGTTTCACTTTACAGACCTGTAAGATTTCCAGGATTTGGGTCTAGTGGCATCTTAGAGTCCAACAAGATTTTCAGGAGGATTTTAGTCTAGTGGCACCTTAGAGACCAACAGGATTTTCAGGAGGATTGAGTCCAGTTCCACCTTAGAGATCAACAAGATTTTCACCCTCAGGAGGATTTGAGTCCAGTAGTACCTTAGAGACCAACAATATTTTAAGGGGGATTTGGGTACAGTAGCACCTTAGAGACCAGGAGGATTTGAGTCCAGTTCCACCTTAGAAACCACTAAGATTTCCAGGATTTGGGGCCAGTAGCACTTCAGAGTCCAACAAGATTTTCAGGAGGATTTGAGTCCAATAGCAACTTAGAGACCAACAAGATTTTCAGGGTGTAAGCTTTGGAGAATCAAAGGTCCCTTTTTCAGATACCCGAAAAAGCGGGCTCAGAGCAGAGTACAACAAATAGTCAAAGTGAAGGGACAAAGCTTGTGTGTGTGAACCAGGCTTAGGACTGGCCCTTCTCAATGTTAGCTGCTGGTTTTGCACTTTTCTGCCTGCCTTGGACTATACTACCTCTTTCTGGCCCTTTTTTTAGTTACCATGTTTGAACTGTTTCAATCACCTTTGGTCTGAACTTTTAGATCCCAACCCTGATGGACTCTGGTGATAACTTTAGCATATTATACCTGAGTTTTTGCGTCGCTTGTAACTGGAAGTATTCCCATCAGCCATTGAAGCAAAATTGAACTTTAGGTGACAATGCACAAGCTTACTCAACTGATATGATTGTGCAGACACTCCACCTGGAAAAAGAATGCCAGAGTGGTTTGCCTCCCATTGATATTGTGCATTGAGTCCTTGTCAACTGGTCCATACATATACCTGTATCCTGCGGTCAACTAGGATTGTCTCCCCAGCTCTCCATTCAATTTTTGGTATTGAATAATGGCTGAACTTTACCCTCCTTCTCTCCATTTACATGGTGGTCAGCTGATGCATAATTCACAATCTGATGTGTTCTCTTCAGCCCTATAAACAATAGTGGACAGATAAGATAGGGGAAATCTTGATAACGTATAAAGGTAACTCAGTAGGTACAACTGTCCAGAAACCCCACCCAGAAAAAGAATGCCATGCTGGTTAGGTTCACTTTTGTTTTATACTGTATGTCATCCTTGCCAACTGATTAATAAAGCCAAATATTTAGTCTGAGTTGGCTAGTATTGCCTCACCAGATCCTTATTCAATTTCTGGTACAGAGTGGTTGTTCTAACCTAGCTACCTTTTATATGACATGGACTGTTTGCTTTGTTGGGCACATTCAGGTACAGGTTCCTGTATTTTCTCCCCCTGAATGTAAAAGTTCAGTGGTAATGACAGAGAAATTTCTTTGACCCAACCAGGGTTCTTGGGAAGGGGTCCAAATGAAGAAGCAGAATGATATCGAAGATGTGTCTTTATTAGCAATGATGCATCATTGGTTAACTAAACCCAACAGGATCAGATTTAAAATAATGGCTGCAATATTCCTCTAGGCACACCAAAATATATAACCTTTCTTCGCCACTATACTCATCATCATCCAGTCATTTATAACCAACTTAATACAATAGCATTTCTTATCCAATCAGGTGTCAAGAAATTTTTCTAGTGTGAATTAGTTTCTAGCATAACCTAACTTGTTTATCGAGCATACTGTTACTCTCTCTACATATCCACTGAGTCCAAGTCAGCATACTTCAAGGTTATCACTGAAGCACGTTCAAAAAGGAAGGTGTGTCAGTAGTTAAGTGTCAGTAGTTTTACATTCTTTCCCCCTTCAGTAGTGATCTTTGACAGGGAATGGTGCAACAAGAAATAAGCCCTTCTCACTTGAGAAGAGGACATCCTGGGGTCTGGGTATTCCCTTTTTTCTCATAATCCCTGGAGGCAGAAAGTAGGTTGGAGTTTCTGTTTCTGATGGGATGTAGCGCCTTCCACTCCCATGCGGTTGGCACCCAGTATCCCTACCAATTTGCATATATGGTTTTAACATCCTGGGCATCAGGATCTCCTCCTCTGCTCAAGTGAGAAGGGAACACTGGATTTAGTGAGAAGGTTCTTCTACCTGAGGAGGAGGACCTACTTTTCTTTTTTTCCAGAGGAGGTCCAGATTCTCTGATCTCCTGGAAGAGAGAGTCTGCCGGTCTGCAATCTGGTTTTATGCAGAAATTCCAGGTTGTCTACCTTGTTCTACGATTACCTTTTGTCCCATCCCTTCTATAATGAGTGTGGTTTGCCCTGTATTATCTCTGTGTTTACTTGTTTATTATTTACATAGTTAATATTACTCTGAACTAATTTAAGCAGGAAGCCCTTGGACAGCTGCAGAAATCTCTGAACTAAAGATGGTTAGTGCTTCCTTCTATCATAGACAGAAATTACAACCTACTCCGTGCCTTCAGAGATTTAGGAAAGGGAATACCCAGCTGTCAGGAAGTCTTTTGTCCAATGTTTGTTTCTCTCCCCAACTGGTCTCACCCTTTAACTAGCACTCCGTGGCTCAATTCTGTGAAAAAACAAATTGCCAAGAAAAGTAATCCCTTATCTACCCTAATTTTCTGCATACTTGACAGCCAATGTTATGGGTTTCCCATTCATAATCATCTATCACTGTTACCAGTTTTGCAAAGGAGCATGGCCTCTGGCAAAATAATTGGTGGATGAGCAAAGACAGTATTCACATTATAGAGAAGCACGCGGTCTTAAGTCAGTCAGATGGTGACATCATTTGATGCACTGAACTGATAAGGAGTTTGTACTGGGCAATAATAGCTGTGCCGTTGGCAATTTAGGGGGAAATTTAGTACTTAACAGGGAATGTGGTGAGATGGGAATAGAAAAAGGGTTAAAAGGGAAGTAAAAGAATGTGGGGGGGGGGAGGATTAAGTATAAGATAGGTAACAGGCGAAACTAAATATTTTCCAGCATGCAAAGACAAACAGCAAGCCATTTTATAATTATAAATGAAAACAGAAAAAGAGAACAAAATGAACCCTTTGTGTATTAAAGAAAGGAGAGATTGAATCAATTTGGGGATGGCACAACTTACTCAGTTCTTTGCCTAAGATTCAGCAATGTGATATTTAAAAATAATGCTACCATGAGAGGACAATGCACATAAAGGAATATACAAGAACAGATTACTGCATTTGGTGACGTCAGAAAACCTGGATTCAGAGTTGACCGCTGGCTCCCAAGAGATTTGTGAATGAACTGCTGGTTAAAGGGTTGCTCTCTAAATCTGAAAAGATGAGCATCCAGTTAAATAATAGGAAGCTGGTTAAAGAGAAAATGCTAAATGGATTTGCTAAAAGGCAGAAAACAAATTGAAACAAAGTAAGAAGTAGAATTTCTTGTGAGTTAGACCCTGCTGCACCCATCTATTTAGGTCTTAAGGTTTCATTGACCAATTGGCAAGGTTTAATTACACATTCCATTTTGCTTCCAGGTGGCTTGGTAACAACTTACAAATAGACTTTGAGGCCTAGATTCAACGTGGAGTTAAGTGTACTTAAGCCCTGTGAAACCGGTGGCTTAAAGCATACAGTGCTTATTGGTTTGAACTTATCCGTACTTAACTGTTGGATTGTGCCTTGGCACTTTAGAATCTTGCAGCTTCAGAGAAGCACTGATCGCCTCAGCACCTGATGAAGAAGCTTAACAACGTCTTTTAGTTCCAGCAGGCACCTAAAGCTAACTGATGGTTTCTTTTTTCCCATTGTGAAATAACAAGTCACTCTTTCTAGGAATTATCCTGGCACTGGCAATGTTTGCTTCAGATCAGTGCACCATGTATATCGGGATCTTCTAAAACACTGAAGAGTCTTGATTTTTTTTTTTAATTCTCTATTACTTTTTATAAACACATGACTCCAGAACAAACTGATATCAATACTAAGGAATTAAAATAATTTACAGCTTAGCAAAATGTCAAGTTCTAGTTTGATATTCAAATTCTGTTCTCCCTCTTTCTATTTCATTGGGGAAATCCATGTTCAAACACACAGTTTCTTGCCTTGGGTCTGGTGTTGGCCTAAGAAGAAGCTTTATAGAAGTCTGTGAGATAGTCTTCATTATTTTCTAGTGTGGCCCTTAGGTCATTGGACTGAGCTATTCATCAAAGACTTAGAGCCAAGCTACAAGAGACGAATTACTCAAGGAGGAGTACATGAAGGGAGTCACAATGTTAGCCGGGAAGCTGAGTTTTAAAAGAGATCAGAAGGCTTTGTCAATTTCCCCTCTCTACAGAACCAGGGAGATTGCTGCTCAGAAGGTTTATTTCTTCTTTGCCTTCCCTGAGACAAAGAGGAAATTAACAAACCTTCTGAGCAGCAATCTCCCTGGTTCTGTAGAGAGGGGAAATTGACAAAGCCTTCCGATCTCTTTTAAAACTCAGCTTCCCGGCTAAAATTGCGACTAGGTGCTCCTCCTTGTGTAGTTCATCTCTTAGCTCTTAGATCCACTGATTCCTGCTAAGGGAGGAAAGAGACTTCCTTCCAAAAATCCTTCCTCTTTCCATCCAAGGAGGGCTTCTTACTTTGCAAATTAGGGTTAATGACTCTGAGTTGGGAAATTCCTGGAGATTTTTGAGGGGTGGAGCCTAGGAGAGTAGGGTTGGGGAAGGGAGGGACCTCAGCGGGGTATAATTATCTAGAGTTCATCCTCCAAGGCAGACATTTTCTCCTTGGGAACTGATCTCTGTAGACTAGAGATCTGTTGTAATTTTGGGAGATCTCCAGATCCCATGAAAAGGTTGGCAACTCTACTGCAGATGGAAGTCATTGGACTTAAGCCTTAAGATATAAACAAGATTATGTATTTAAGAAGATCATTTTATGCCGCCTTTCCACCCAATTTAGGGTCTTCAAAATGGATTTCTGATTTACTTCCTGGATTTTCTCCCAGAAAAATCCTAAACTGCAATCAAATGCTACTAAATGAGATACATATTCTCAGTTTTAAACAGTGTGTTAAAATTAACAAGTTTATAGTTAATTTAAGCTCAACATTTTACAGTTATTTATTAGTCACACCAGTCAATCAATTACCACATCTTCTCCTAGTGAGCCATTCCATTAATTATCACCGTATCCAATCTACCACAAATCCAATCCACACAGTTGAACAGATTAGTCACACATTATCCATTAGTAAAGAATAACAAAAAAGAGGGAGGGGGGAAATAATGTAGAAAACCTGACAAACTAGCTCATATTTTATTTAAAGAAAGAAAAATCGCAGGTGAAAAATAAATTCCTGCACATGTAACAGTGAGCAAAAATGATATAAAATGATATTAAGTAGTAAAATAGTAAAGCTTGTCCGCAGGCCTATGCCTTGTCTACGTTGTTGTAACACTTTGGCACCTCTTTGAGCATGCGGTCCCAGGGAGCAATCTGTGTGTGAAGGGAAAATTCTCATAAACGTCCATTTTGTTCAGGAGCTTCCAGCTCCACAATAAAACTCTTCCAAAGAACCTGTCAAATATATATTGTTCCGGTCACCCATGTAGGAAACAATACAGGGCACGACAGAATCCAGACAAGAAAAGCAACGTAGCAAGAGAATACGGAACTCTTCACAGATCTCCGAAACAATGCGCCTGTCGTCGCCTGCTTAGGAAGGAGGGCCTCTTGCTCAGTGACATAGCTGTATATGCAGAAAGTTCCAGGTCTACTCCCCGACATCTCCGGTTCAGCAGGGGGCCTTTCTCTGCCCCTCTGCCAGAATGGGAAGAACCCATTTCTCTGCTCAAGAAGACCCTAGAGAACTGCTTTCTCCCCATCAGAATATGCAGTGCTGCTTGATGAGCCAGTGGTTTAGCCATCCTTGTGTCAAGAAGAGATTCCAGCTACGTTTCAATTTGTTTCAGGCACTGCCCAGAGTTTCTGACAGCTACAAAAACAACCAGAAAAGCTGATGCAGTTTATTTTTGGAGCATATCAAGTTAGAAGCAGGATCCTTGAGGCACGTGGTGCCCGTGCCCATGCTGGTGACAGACTTGTCTTTAATTGCCCTCAATTTCTCACAGCAAAAGTGCAGAGCCTTTCCTTTTCCTGCAGTTTACTGCCTTACAGTCTGTCTTCTCCAAGGCACTTTTCTTCAGTACAGAAAGTATGCTCAGCTGGAAGAAAAGAATCTGGAGAGAGGACTAAAGGTAGATACGCCACAGAAGAGATAGTTCTGCACCAACATGTTCCATTTGCAGTTAAATACACATACTCTCCCTCCCTCACACACACACACACTTGTTTGTACGTCAAGGGGGCAGATCTGTACAGCTTAGGCACATCTAGTTTGGTCCATCCACAATCCTGTTGTTTGCTTTACAGAGGATGGCTTAACACCAAAGACATTTGGTGCAGAGAGTGTTCATATGGGATGTACCCAGGGGTCATTTCATGGAAAAAGAGCTGGAGGACCTCATTAGCATAACTCATTAGCAAATGCCATGCCTCTTCCCATCACCGGAAGTGTGTCATTAGTATAGCTGATTTGCATGTGCCACACCCCCTGACATCACCTATTCTGGCTGTTTTGGACCCAATCCTGGTCATTCAGGGCCAAAATTGGGCCCAAAATGGCAAAAAGGGGCTGAAAATGGCTGAAAAGGGGCAAAAATGGTCAGGATCGGGCCGCTGATGAGCGGGAGAGTGATCCACCACCCGTCAGAGGCCTGATCCAGGCTGTTTCGGCCCCAATCCAGGCCGAAATGGGTCCAAAATGGCCAAGAGTCAGGTGGGTGGGGCCACCTGACATGTGACCTCTTTGGGGAACTGTTGGAACTGCGTTCCTGCGCGTTCCCTCTCGAAATGAGCCCTGGATGTACCTTTTAAATCAGAATCTTCCACAACAATGATGTGCCCTGTATTTGTTTTTGTAGCATAGGACACTTCAACCAAGATATGTTAGTATAAAAGTTTCTTTAAAAGTATTGTTAAATAGGATGAAAAAGCAAGTCCCGACAATTGAAAATTGGCTCACAAAAATATGGGATCATTTTATCTCTGAAAAATTGGCTGATAAGATTTATCAGGCAGAGCATTTTCCATATAGTACAAATTTTGTGGAGAAGTGGTTTCCGTTTTTTGAGTATCTAGAAAGTAACAGTTCTCATCCAGGTCTAAAGTTCTTTCAGATTTTAGAATATGTTTAAAATATTTGTAAATTTCTATATCTCATCACTTTGCAAACTTTTTCATAGTTATGTACTAGTTATCAACTCTCTCAGAAATTTTGTAATTATGAAAGTCTGACAGTTTGAAATTTTTGGAATGTTGTCATTTTGAAACTGGGAATTTTAAAAGTTTGGAATTTTGTAATTTGTTAGTTGTATTTTACATTGTACAAATTCTATATAATCATTGTATGGAGAATAAGTATCAGAGCTCATTTCGAGGGGGAACGCACAGGAACGCAGTTCCAGTAGTTCTCCAAAGAGATCACATGTCAGGTGGCCTCGCCCACCTGATTTTCGGCCATTTTGGGCCCATTGCAGCCTGGATCGGGGCCAAAACAGCCAGGATAGGTGATGTCAGGGTGTGTGGCATATGCAAACCAGTTATGCTAATAACACACTTCCGGTGATGGCAAGGGGTGTGGTATATGCTAATGAGTTATGCTAATGAGTTATGCTAATTAGTTCCTGCAGCTCTTTTTCTACAAAATGGCCCCTGATAAGTATTATCAATAAAAATTATTTAAAAAAGAAAAGAAAAAGGAAGGTTTAAAGATGGCCTTTCTTTCAAATGATGTCTGTTGATCAAATTCTATCATACCTAAGGGGCAACTATTGCTTTTGTAAGAATCCCTGAACAGGCACTCTTTCCCTGTTTTGCAATATGTGGGGGTTTTTTTTCTTGAATCAACATTACACTGAAAAACAGTTCCTTGGCGACCAATTCCCATTCTGCTCAATATTTTCATTGGAGCCTCAGAGAGGAGCACATTGATTAAATGTGCTAATAAAGAAGGCATTGTTAATAATGGTCAGGAGTGGACCAGGAAGCTATACACAAGAAACAAGGTGATTCATGAAACGAAGGAACAGAAATAGAAAGGAATTTAATATTACAAAATCAAAACGACAGGTCAAGAAGTCATGTCAATAAGGACTAATAATAATAATTCCAGCTGTTTTCTGGAAAACCTCATCAGCTAAGCAAATACGAAGACGAAATAAATGTGATGGTCTTGCCTGATCATAAGGTTATTACGGACCACTATTCTGGTGCAGCTGTGAGCAAATACTGCATTTGCGCTTTTGGATGAAGTGGGCAAGTACAGTACAGACATCAAAACCAATGTCTTCCTAAGGTCTGGAGAGCAATTCTAAAATGGTCTAATTAGAATTAAGTCCTGTTTTATTCACTGGGGCTTACAGGCAAATTTTCTTAGGACTGCAATCCGTGCCATCCTGAACAGAGTTGCTCCCTTTTACGTCCATTTAAGCCAATGGACTTCGAAGGCTGTTAACTGTGCTTAGGATTGCACTGTTAGTCACAAGAGATAAATACAGAGCACAAAGTTATTTGGACTGCAGGAATTAAAGTATCATGAGCAGGGTTGCCAGCAGTCCTGGAGAAAAATAGCCTGCCCTTTTACTAGAGGCTTAATTTATTGGCAAGGTGATGTTTCTCCCCATGCCATGAAAAGTTTCTACTCCCCATTTTCATACAATAACAGTGTGATCCTAAACAGAGTTACTCCAGTCTAAACCCATTGACTTCAATGAGCTTGGACTGGAGTAACTATTTAGGATTGCCCTGTTTGCCTTATTAAAAGGACAGGACATTGTTTGCCAGACATGTTGGCAGCCCTAACCATGAGCAAATGATGTGAAAAGGAGCCTCCTGGTTAGAATTGCAGATATGGTTGCCTTTCCTGCCCTCATGGTCACTTGCACAAACTACCTGGATATCTTCATTCATGCAGTCATTGAGTTGGATCCTGACTAAATTGGCAGTTTCCCCCCCCAATTCCCCCCTTCCTGTTGCAGACCCCCTTCATGCCATTTATCAAGACCCCCTCTATCTCCCAGGAGTGGCACATTGTGGGGACTGATGGACTGCAGTGGGAGGGGGGAAAGCAGGAAAGTTCCATTCAGCTACTGCAAAATTTAATCTGTACGTGGCATGGAGCTCCTTGTCTCGTCCTCTACTTTCTTGGGGTACAGTAGAACTTGGAAGGCATGAGGATATTCTATAAGAGAGTTAACTCTTGTTTTGGTCTAGAGAGGGCCTTGCTTTCCACAGGAATTCTTACGATGAAATCCTAAGCAGAGTTATGTCAATCTAAGCCCATTGATTTCAATGGGCTTAGATCAGAGTAACTCTGCTTAGGATTTCACTGTTAGAGTTGTAGAAAAGAACAAGAGTCCAATAGCACCTATAAGACTAACAACATTTGTGGTAGGCTATGAGCTTTCGTGAGCCACAGCTCACTTCTTCAGATACCACAACTGTTAGAGTTGTCCTTGTGAACGCAGAAGATAATCTGCAGGAAGCCTAGAACAAATAGTTACGAGAAGACCAAATTGTCACATTCATCTTCACTCCACTGAGTATAGCCGCTCTTTTCCCCCTGATGCATGGCATTTCCTTTCAGTTTTCAGTTTTCACTTCTGGACATTGGTTATGTTACCCATTTTGAAGCTACAGTATGTGCTTCTTTCTTTCTACTTGAGAAGAGTAAGTTAGCCATGTGGGAATAAAGGGGCAGGCCTAGATTTCTTTCCCCCCCCCCCACTCAACCACCCTGAAAGGCACCTCTAGGAGAACCAGTGTGACATTGTGGTTAGACTTTTGGATTACAATACAGGAGACCTAGGTTCTAATTCTCACTCAGCCACAACATGACCTTGGACCAATTACTCTCTCATAGAGTTGTTGTAGTAGAAAAGAGCAAGAGTCCAGTAGCACCTATAAGACAAACAAAATTTGTGGTAAACTATGAGCCTTCGTGAGCCACAGCTCACTTCTTCAGATATAGGGTTGTTGTGAAGAAGATAAGAGGGTGAGCCACGTATACCACCCTAAACTCACTGGAGGAAAAGTGGAATAAAAATGTAATTGATAACATTTTTAGTAATGATGGAACATGTACTCTGCTGACTGCTTCTCTCTGTATTATTTATCTTTTTAAACCAAAACCTAGATTTAAAAAAACATTGCATATAAACAATGTTTTCATGGAATCGCCAGTGGGAATCCCAGTTTGGATTAATTGCATCAGGGCTGTTTGACTTTCGTGGTAATTTTCTCTAGAAATCTCCTTCCATGTTCTGTAAGTGCTTGTCAGTGAGTAATGGTTGGTATTATTGTAATTGTGTAATAATTATGAAAGGTAGCATTTATGACAATAAGGAAATCGAGGTGTGTTCGTGGATTTGCATTTTCATCTGTCTTTACAGCAGACTCAAGGTCAAAAGGTTACAGGAGACAGGGGACTTAGATGTGCGCCCAGAGAGAGCCCCACCTATCCTGCCAAGGCATTTTATGGTGATGATGCATTGTTTTGGCGTCATGAGTCTTGGTTTACCCTCACACCCTGTGGAGGCACTGCCAGGCAGAATGACTCTGGCATGCTACTTGAAACATTGGGTCAATTTGAATAGTGTCTATCCTCCACCTTTGGACAGGGTTGTCAACTAGACAGTGGGGTACAAAATCTATCACGCTTCCAGTTAGCAGGACTTCAGCTGTTTGGGTCTTTCCCACAGAGTTTTTCCTTTGGCTTGGGTGCAGAACTTTTTTCTCCTGGCTTCTTCACAACATGGTTGTCCATTTGTTGTTTTTCCAAGGCTTCCTCATTGTTCCTCGCTGCTTTCTTAAACTCGGATTAAAGGTGGTTTGAGAAAGCATGAAGAAAAGACAAGCAAACCATGGAAAGATAACAAATGGGCAAAAACATTGAAAGGAAGTTTGGAGAAGACTTGAAACAGCTGGACACCGAAACCACAGGAAAACTGGTTAGAGATCTCATTGTACCACAGGGCTTTGAATCAGATCCACTATCATCATTATGATTATATTATCAAGAGAAACATGTTTCAGACCTTCTTTGGATATGTGGAGGAGCGAAAGGTTAGGATCATCCATGTTGTTCTTGCTTCTCACCGCTACACATTCATTCATGTGAAGGTCTGCATTTGACCTCAAGTGCGGTATAGACAGTGGGGTTAGGAGGGCAGTGACATGGGCCGATTCCAGACGGCCCTCTGCAATCCGAAACGTTGGGCGTTGTCGCGCGTCATCGCGCGGAAAACGCGAAATATCGCGTTTTCTCGCGCGAGTTTTGCGCGACCTCATGCAAAACTCACGCGAGAAAACGCGATATTTCACGTTTTCTATGCAATGACGCGCGACAACACGCACCGTTTTGGATTGCAGAGGGCTGTCTGGAATTGGCCATGTATCACTAAATATGACAGTTGCTAGTAAGCAAAGGAATATAACATGAACACATCAAGGTAAAAGGATGCACAGCTCTACAGGTATCTGGTAAGAGCTCAGTCTGCCCATTGTTGAATCATAGTTTTTGATCCTGCCACAATTTCTGCACCCATGGGCAGGGAAGGCCCTCTTGGTTTCCATCTTCTTTGTTAGACTTCCTTGTCTCGTAGCATAAGTTGAAACTACTGCTTGGAAGGTGTCACCTACTGAAATGTCAAGCCCAAATGAAAGACCGGAGAGGAATTTTGAATGGTGGCTAAAGAATTCATAGATTTTTGTGTTTCTTTCTTGCATACTGAACAGTGGAAAGCACAACTTGGGACTTCTCCACTCCCACATTTAAAGAAAAACATTTTATTTGGGCTGCGACATTTAATCAACTAATTGTTTAAATTAATGGATTTTAAACCTTTTTCTTGGCTAAAAAAATGTGCCAATGAATTGGTTGGTAGGTAATAAATAATTTTAAAAAGCATGTATGTATAAAAAGCTGTAGACAGTATACGCTATAATAGAAAAGGGCAGACGCTCTGCTGTTTTTCTCACTTAGGAACCTACAGCCTTAGTATTACACAGAAGTGGTGTTGTCAGAAATATTAGGGGCAGGACTGCTAAGTTATGACTTTTGACATGAAAATATTGTGTCACCAAGATGTCTATTCTTGTTCATTTCCTCTTCAGGTTTTTCTGAAAAAAATTCCTACTTTCTTGTGGTTATCAGTTTCCTCCTAACAGACACAGTAGCTTGCTCAATACCTCTTTCTCTAGGTAAACATTGTTGGCCTAAAGACAGACATCAAAATGACACTATTGACTCTCCTCTCAGCCTGATGTGAACTGGAGCTTACAGGAGACAGCAAACTCTTTCTCTTCATGTTAATTTTGATATGACCTTTTTCCAGCACAGAGACTTATCTCTAAATTTAGTGGGGGGACTAGAAAGGGGGCTGTGAAGTTTGATACAGGTGTCTTTTTATCACTAGTACACAAACTCCAGACTTTTATTGCAACTGATTAATGCAGCTACTGATCTACAATTTGCTGCTTTATTTATTTTGCATTTCCCCCACCTCTAAATCAGATGACAGAACCACACTAGTTACAATGGACATTCTTGAGTAAAAACAGCCTTCTTCCACTTTTTTGTATCTCATTGATAGAGTTCTGATGGGACACTTTGGATGCTTAGAAGTGGCTCTTCAAGAAACCGCACATGATGACAGTTGTTTTTTCATTACTCCTACTTTATCAAAGGGTGCCCTCTAGAGGCCATGGACACCTTTTATGAGTTAATCTTGGGAACTGAGAAAGTTTATGATGAACTACCAGCTCTTCCCCTCCCCTGCCATAGGGACAGAGAGCCAAGCTACAAGGGACGCCTGACACAGGTCGGACACTTGTCAGCTCCCCTCAAGTTTTGATGGGAAATGTAGGTGTCCTGGTCTTGCAGCTTGGCTCTCCATTTAATTGAAGTTTACAGAAACTGCCCCCCCACACACACCCAGCAGAGGGAAAGGGGGGCTCCTGGAAAGAGCCCGACGCCTGCACTCCCCTCCCGACCACATGTTCTCCCTCCCATAGACTGCCACTCTGTAAACTTCAATTAAATGGAGAGCCAAGCTGCAAGACCAGGACGCCTACATTTCTCATCAAAACTTGAGGGAAGCTGACAACTGTCCAACCTGTGTCAGGCGTCACTTGTAGCTTGGCTCAGAGTCCTTGATCTCTATTCCTTTATCCACTGAGATAGCAAGAAAACAATTTTAAAGTTCCTCTCCCCACAGTGATCTCACATGGCTCTGTCTTTGCAAACTGTCTTTGAAAAGCTCTTTCCTCCCCAGTCTCCCTGCGCTAGGGACATAAGGCTGTCTTCAGCTACAGTTTCCAGGTAAAACTGCATTCCTGACACATTAAAAAAACATGTGTCTAGTATCACTTGGAGCTTAGCTCTCAGGCAGAAAACTCAAGACACTGACTGAATTGCTCAGACTTGTACACCTAGACAGAACACATCTTCCTGTCTAATTAAAGATCTTTGTAAATTGTCAAAGCAACTGTGAAGACAATTGCTAATTCAGTACTAGAAACTCGGAGGGGTACTCAAGAGGCAACACAAACAACTTTCTTTTAGGTGCCAAGCAAAAAGATTTCTGTTCACGCTGGCTTTTAATCAAGGGGTTGATCTTTGAACTCCATTTTAGTCTGGAATCTGTTATTTTAAGCTGTCCATAGTCTGTTTTTATAGTCTATTTTTTTATGCAGGAATGGGTTTTAATGCTGGATTTTAATATCTTTTAATTTTTATTTTGTAAGCTGCATTGAGCAGGTTCCTGGAGAGGCAGGTAAATAATAAATAGAATATTTCCAAATCCAAACTTTTACCTGTAAAACAGAAGCCAATATGAACACACTGAGGCACAATTTTGGGTATTTATAACAGTATAATTTGAATAACAAAAATGTAAAAAGTGCTTTAATAATTAGAATTTTGAATTCTATTGAGACATAGGAAATGTCACATATCTGTTAGACACAGAACAAGAGCAGCACAATACTGTCAAATGTACTAGCAAAATTCAGAATAAAACTAACCTGCCAGAATGAGAACAGGAACCACAAGGGGAAAAAATCAAAAACTGGGTGTGCTCTTCATAAAAAATTAGATGTTATTTATAACTTTCGTTTCAGTTTTGGTTTCCTATCAGAGAAAAAACTAGTTTCGTTCTGTATACAATATGCCAAGTAACCAGAACAGCCAGGAACGAAATCCCGTATCTCCCCAAGAAATTTCTTCATCTCTTTAGCCGAATCATAACCTGTAACATGAACGTGAAGAGGTATATACCGTTGACAAGCACAATACCATGCACTTCAGATTCTGAAATTGCAATTTTCAAAAATACAGGAAGACTAAAGAAACAAGGCTAAGCTCAAAGGAAGAAATTATTATCACAAATATTATCATGCCTAGGTTGGAGCCAGAGTGGAGGGCCAGTGGGTGAAAACACTAATTTGCCCTACCTAAGGCTTAATTCAAAGACAAACATTTCCTTCTATTTCAGGGATGAGAGCTTGTAGTTGAAAGGGATGTTTTCAGATTTAAACAAAAATATATTCTACTGTCTAAGACTAGATTGACTCTGTGTAGGATTACAGTGTCAGTCAAGCTAAAGTGAAACCCACACCGTTTGCTTAATAAGTATGTTAGACAGATTTCACCACATTGAACAGCAATCATTCCTAAACCATGTCGTTTTACCTGTCACCATATTACATGATGGATAATCCTGAAGAGGAACATAAGCCAGACTCATTCTTTCTGACGTCTCTGGGGTCTGATAGCCTTCACTGTAATGACAGCAAACTGTGTTATTTGTGCCAGTAAAGTGGGGTGGGTTGTATTTTACATTTAATGAACCTTAGAAGAGTGTGGCTCTTTTTAGGAATGCACACTCCACTGGGTAGAAGATGACACATATATAACATTACCAACAATGTAAATACATACGTGTCAGTGTTAAACATCAAGTGTAACCAGGGCTTTTTTCTGGGGAAAGACATGGTGGAACTCAGTGGGATGCCCTCGGAGAAAATGGTCACATGGCTGGTGGCCCCGTCCCCTGATCTCCAGACAGAGGGGAGTTTAGATTGCCCTCCGCACCACTGAGCGGTGCGGAGGGCACTCTAAACTCCCCTCTGTCTGGAGATCAGGGAGTGGGGCCACCAGCCATGTGACCATTTTCAAGAGGTTCTGGAACTCTGTTCCACCGTGTTTCCGCTGAAAAAAAGCCCTGAGTGTAACAGTATCAGTTTCTAAAAATAAAAAAAAGAAGTTAAATTGTAGGAATAAACAGCAGACAGCAAACTAACCCAAAATCCATTTCGATCAGTTTTTTCCAGTGGGATATCCATGTTAGTCTATTGTAGCAAAACAAACATAGATTTATTGGCACCTTAAAGACTTACAACATTTATTCCAGAATGAGCTTTAAAGAGACAGAGCTCACTTGTTCAGATACAATAGGAGAAATAAGCCCCTTAACCACAGATTTACAGGAAATTACAGATAGATCATCACTGGACTGAATGGTCTTTAAGTTGCCGCTGGACTTCCATTTTGTTTTGACCAGTTTGTTCCTCAGAGATGGAACCGGCAATCTGTAGAGACTTCCTGGATAAGACTATGGAAAAAGATCAAGATGGGTAGCCGTATTAGTCTTTCTGTAGCAGTAGAAAAGAGCAAGAGTGCAGTAGCACTTGTAACAAAATTTGTGGTAGGGTATGAGCTTTTGTGAATCACAGCTCTGATTTGAAGAAGTGAGCTGTGACTCACAAAAGCTCATACCCTACCACAAATTTTGTTAGTCTTATAGGTGCTACTGGACTCTTGCTGTTTTCTACTGAATCGAACTATAGCGCACTGCCTGCCTTCAATATTGCTCTCAAATGCTCAAAGAGGAAATAATTTTTGTCCCACATTTCTTATCCATAGGCGTATCTTGCATTTTATCCCATCTTTCCACCAGGGAGATCAGCATGCAATAACTGAATCAGGACAGCATGTGATGACTGAAACCATGGCCCTACGAAAGCCCAACCCAGGAGTCACTCGGCAAGCGCAACTGATGAATAACGTACCTTTTATCCAACCCGCTTGTGCCGTTTGGCTCTTGGTCATTCTTGCCACACCTCGCTTCATCACTGGACTGTGGATATTAACTAATCATCATTAAAGCTCTGCACAAAATCGACAATGCGATTTTATTCTAATAATAATGATGATGATGATGATACTGCACTTATATACTGCTCTTCTAGACTCGGAGTGGTGAACAAGTTAGTGTTATTATTATCCCCACAATACAGCTGGGAAGCTGGGGCTGAGAGGAGTGGCTTATCCAAGGCCACCTACTGAGCTCATGGTAGGAGTGAGATTCAAACCAGAAAACTAGAAAATCAGGTCAGTAGCTTTGAATCCATAGATTAATGTTATAGCACTGGAGTCTTTTACCACTTTGTGGGAGAATCATTGCTGCCCTATGTCCCATTTTGTGCAAAAATGCAGAGCCTTTTATGTGTATTGGATCACACTTGCAGCTTTACAAGGCTAAAGGGACAGTTAGATGGAAATAGCTAATTATTGGTCTTTATATAGCATTTTCAACGTTCAAAGGACTTTGCATGCATACTTTATATTGTTGTAATCCTTACAGTAGTATAATTGGCCCCCTGCTGCAGGTGGGAGTTAAAGGAGACAAACTTGCCTAAAGCCACAGAGGGCAAATGCAAGTTTTTAAAGATTTGGGTCTGGGTTCTGCAGATTCAACTCAGAGCCAAGCTACAAGTGACGCCTGACACAGGTTGGACACTTGTCAGCTTCCCTCAAGTTTTGATGGGAAATGTAGGCATCCTGGTCTTACAGCTGTAATGGCGAGCCAAGCTGTAAGACCAGGACGCCTACATTTCCCATCAAAACTTGAGGGAAGCTGACAAGTGTCCAACCTGTGTCAGACGTCACTTGTAGTTTGGCTCTCAGGCTTCCACAGTCATACAACAGTTAAAAAGTTAATGGCTGTTAAAAAATAAAAGAGAGCCCAAGTGGCCTCAGAATGCCTCCACAGGCCATATCCCTGTCACTATAGCATGGGAGGAGTCCCCCACCCCTGTTCTTACTGCTCCATGTGCACAGAATACTCCACATGGAACAGAAAAAAACACGGAAAAAGCTCCCTCCCCTGTTGTTTTGACAGGGGAAACCATCTTGAGAGGGGAGGGAGGAGCCCCTCCTCCCCCCACGGAGGCATTCTGAGGCCATTTAGGGTCTATTTTTAACAGCTATTCCCCAAAGCTGCTATGTAGCTGCAGGGAACTTGAGGGAACTTTAAAAAAACCTGCACCTCTAGCTTGGCCCAGAGTGTGTCTGTTGCAAAAACAAAATTTGAACCAGGGGCCTGACTGATCATAGCTCATCCTCTTACAGTCTCTCTACAGGAGACATCTGACATGAAGAACACATGTCAGGAGATGCAATGTTAGCCAGGAAGAGTAGTTTAAAAAGACAAAGCCAGTGGCAGGGCAAAAGAAGGGGCTGTGAAATGCCAGAAGGGAAACTTCAGCCCATTAGAATGTCTCCAGGTCCAAGCCTGTCTCTGAAAGGCAGCTCCAGCCCATTTCCATTCCTCCCTCCCCTCTGGTTGTTGTGATCCCACACAGTTTTAGACTGGAGAGGTGAAATTGACAGTGCCTGCCAGGAGGTGAAGATGAGATTAACAAACCCTCTGAGGCACCATCTCTGTCTGTTCTCTTTTTAAACTACCCTTCCCGGCTAACATTGAGTCTCCTCACACTTGATTAACATGTGCTGAGGAGTCTCGTGTAGAGAGAGACTTAGCCATTGCAGTGAAGCAGGAAGAGAAGAAAAGGAAGGAAATGCGATCGAGGGCTGTTTTCATGCGTCTTCTCCCCCTCCCGAAAAATAGCGCAAAACTTATGGAACGACGCACCTTCATGGCACGATTTCCTGATATGACTTTGCTTCGTGGTGTGATGATGTCAGAAAACGCGCCACGAAGCGAAGTCATGATGGAAAATTGCGCCATGAAGGGGTGTCGTTCCATAAGTTTTGCGCTATTTTGGGGGAGGGGGAGACAGTGTAGAAACGGCCATTATGATTTCAAATCAGGTAATATTCCATGTTGTCTACAAAAACTAAAATTTTAAAACTGCAAACAACAAAATTACAACCCAAAATAGAGAACTTAAAATAGAAATTTAAGAATTGTTTACATGCAAGATACTTGTCTTACCTGAGGCTTCAGGGGTTCAGTTATTTGCTCCCATATAAAACTGCCAATTTGTTTTCTAATTTCTGTATTGAATGCAAAAACAATCATGGCTCAGTGCAATTTTATGTATTTCCACACAGCATATGTGTTTCCAAGCACAATCTTTTATGTAACATTACATAGGAAAAACCTTTAGGGTCTTTGCATATTTGCTGATTACATGTAATGTTTCAGACAATTCATTTCCACAAGGAGAGAGACACACACACCCACTAACCTTCTTGTAAGCAGGCAGGTGGAAGAAGGAAATGTCCCAGTGGCACTGTGATTTTAATTTCAGAGTTGGTGCTTGCATTGAGATAATTGGAATGAAAAACCTCGATTCTGTCTTCTAGATAATCTAAGCTCTCATGTATTCTAGAGGAGGAAGAAGGGGGGGGATATTTTTAAGAACAAATAGTAAACCATCAATTGCAATTGTTTTCATTATTGCTTTAAATTAATGTTGAAACAGTTGATTTCCAACTTATTTGGGGTGGGGGAGGTTAAGGTCCATGTCTACAAAGCCACTTGTGACTACGCACATTCACAGTTGGCTCGGATCCTGTGGCCATTTCCTCTGATGGAAAGGATTTCTGGCAGAGGAGCACAATTGTTTCACTCCAGCTGTAGCTCCAAATACCCTCCTCCCAAATGCTGCTGTTGTGGGATAGAAGGACCCCCAAGACCAAACAGCATGGAAGTCACAGATCTGTAATGGGCAGGTAAGATCAACGAAATCACCACTCTCTTCTGTTCTTGGAAATCCTCCACGGGATCCAATTCTTAGTGGTATGTGGAACAACTGCTACTACCACCACCAGTAGCAGTATTCAGTGAGACATCAGTAGGCCCCACCCCACGAGACATCATGGCACCCCATGGCATTTGGGGTGCCGTGGATCTGGCCATTGTATCTCCAGTACCACAGCTCTGAACCAAATCCTACCCTCTGCTCCTGACGCTGCTTTTTACGTCTAAACTATGGTTGTGGAAATCTGATTATGGCTCCCCCAATATCATTTGGCCCTGTAACACTTACTGAGGTAGTAAATCCACGGGTTATTTCGTAGAAAAAGATCTGGAAGAACGCATTAGCATAACTCATTAGCATATGCCACACCCCTTGCCATCACCAGAAATGTTTCATTAGCATAACTGATTTGTATATGCCACACCCCCTGGCATCACCTATCCTGGCTGTTTTGCACCCAATCCTGGCCATTCAGGGTCAAAATTGGGCCCAAAATGGCAAAAGGGGCTGAAAATGGCCAAAAAGAGGCCCAAAATGGTCAGGATCGGGCCGCTGTTGAGAAGGAGAGTGATCCATCACCCGTCAGAGGCCTGATCCAGGCCGTTTTGGCTCCAATCCAGGACGAAATGGGCCCAAAATGGCTGAGAGTCAGGTGGGCGGGGCCACCTGGCATGTGACCTCTTTGGAGAACTGCCAGAACTGTGTTCCTCCTGTGCATTCCCCCTCGAAATGAGCCCTGAGTAAATCTACGTCTAGACAGCACCAGTTCGGTCTACAGTTAGAGGCTTCATGACTGAATGATCCTCAATACCAAAAAAATAGCTTCATGTAGAAAGCTGGAACATGAGGAAGAATGGTAGGCTAGAAATTTTGCCTTTTATTTTCTATATGCAAAGTGTTTCAAAATACATTTTTGCTTTCAGGAGCGTTCAGTTAACAGACTGTGTTTGATGAATTCCCATGTCAGCCTGGCTAATGACAGAACCTGAGAATGGGCAAAAAATAGAATTTTGTCCTTTCTTTTTACATGTTATCTGTGCAGTCGCAAGCCTCTTTTATCTTGTAAACTTTGAACAGTCTTTTTTCTCGTGTTTCTGTTTGACACAAATATACCTTTTCGTATCAGGGTGGGCAGCGTCACTGCTGAACAGGTAATCGGCTTCCTCTTGATTTGTGATCACTCCCCTTTCAGCAACTGAAGGAAAATGCCAGTGTTTTGATTTGGTCGCATAGAATTGGAGTGTTCAATAGTGTATGCTTTTAGTACCCAGATCTTAGGCTGCATTAATAGAAGCGTGGCATGCAGGTCACTTAGAAGGTACAGCTCCAATCTACTCTGTATGACTGAGCCCTCATTTGGAGATATGTGTCAAATTAAAGTGCTGCATTTTAAGAAAGATATAGACCAACTGCAACATGTTCAGAAGAGGGCAGCCAAATGTTAGGAGAAACTTACTGAAATGAAATCCTAAGCCAAATTACTCCAGTCTAAGCCCCCTTAAATCAATGGGCTTAGACTGTAGTAAATCTGTTTAGGATTTCACTGTAAGAGTGGTTCAACAATGGAACCAATTAACTAGATGAGGTGGCATCCCTCTCTGGGGGTTTACACCTAGGGACTGGTCAGCCAAGGTGTTGTAATAGACTGGATTTCCTACACTGAATAGGAGGTTGGGCTACATGACCTATAAAATATGAGGGACTGTGGGCTGTGAAGGGTTTAATAGGTTGAGAAACATGCAGTCAGTCGGCACAATTGCATGTTGATGTAATAGAAGCTGAATTCAATTGTATCTCTCAACATTTGTCAGGAGATAAGTAGCCGCATTCTGCAGCAACTGAAAATTCAGCATTGTCTTCAAAGGCAGCCCCACATATTGTGTAATAGTAGTGGAGCTTGAAGTTACAATAATGAATTAACATTGTACGATCTCTTCAATCCAGGAGAGGGCAGTCTCTACACAGGAAATTAAGCTGGTGAAACGTTTCTAGTTACCACAGCTAGATTACTTCTGTAACTTCCTTTTATCTTCTACAACAAGCTGTTGTTAAAAGTACCATTGCAGAGGTTGGTTGTAAAGATGACAACTTTAGATCACCCCCTAAGATAGGGGGTATAATATAGTCGTTTTCATATTGAAGGCTGAGGAATCTGTTTCTGGGTAGGCCATCACAACGAGGCATGATTGAGAAAGAGAAGAATGGGGGTATATCCTAAACTCTATGCAGAATACGAAGCAGCGACTGCAGGCTCTGGGGGCAGATCTGGTCTCCTGAAGATAGTTCAACAGGCTAGATTTGCTAGCTTTTTGGCAACCATACAGCTGGCCTACCAGTTGCCAACCCAAAGGCAAGAGAGGTGGCTAGGAGGAGCAACGTTTATGGTAGTAGGTCCACATGCGGTCTGCTTTGTGGGACGTGGCCCTCTGATAAAACTAAAGATTTATTGCTCTACTTTGTTGTCTCTTTGGAAGTAAGGGATGTTTACTAAATCATATTGCAACGTGTTATTTTCAACTATCTTGTTTTTATCTTGCCATTTGTCCCAAAAGCTCCTCTATTTTACCCTCACAACAACCTTGTGAGGTAGGTGTGAGAGAAAATTACTGGCCCTCAAAGTCATCCAGTGAACTTCAAGGGTCTCTCAAGTTCTTCTCTGACACACTAACCACTAAACAACACTGTCAGCCACAGCCTGCTGGCTGACTGAAAATAAGCATTTTCTATACTAATATTTTACTAATCTTGTCAGGAATTCTCTGCCTCGTTAGATGAACATCATACTAATAATTTGAAATTTTGTGCCAATTGGGCGGTATATCTCTGTTTTTAACTGTATTTTGCCTTGATTCGCCCTCAATAAAATTATTGTTATTATTTTTAAGTAGTTGTATGGGGCATAACTGTGTCTTTCCCTTCATTTCTCACTCATTGGGGTTAGTCTTGCTGAGGGAAATTTGTGTCTCTCTTCCCCTAGCAGCCAGGTTTCCCTCACCCCAGAGGTCACAGAGCTCACGGGCCACACTTTGGGAGAACCAGCCCCGGCAGCCGCCAAACATTTTGCTCTGAGGCCGCCTCCACACTTTCCCGCCTTTTCTTTGGAGCCCTCAAGTGGGTCACAAGGGGCATCGCTCCGCCCACTTCTCGCACTGTGCTTGTCTCACATGTAATCACTACAACACACACACAGATTCCACTGTGTGTATACACAATGTGTGATCGCTAAGAAGGCACAGACAGTATTCTCCCCCCTGAACACACACACTACAAGAGCTCCTGATAGCTTCCATAGGGATGGGGGGTTGCCAACTGATCAGAAAAAAGGCCTGGCCTGCTCCCATTTTTTTTCACAGCGGTTTGATCTGCTGGTGAAGCTTTTCATGGCAAGAAGTTACAGATGAAAGTTGGGCTAGCCAGCCAGTTGGGAGGGCAGCTCACCTTGTTGGGAAAGAGATGGCCACAGGGGCAGTTTGAAAAGTTGTCAACCCTCTGTGGGGCGGCCTAGGAAGTCTCCCATCTGGATACTGGCAGCGTTTCAACCTGCTTAGTTTCAGTGTATGACAGCACTGAGTGACTTATTATCCAGCTAATCACCTACACATCTGTCTTTCTGTCTGCATATGTATCTGTGTGACCGACTGCTAATCTATTTATTTATTTATGTCATTTATAGTCTGCCTTTCTAACGGAGACTCGAGGCGGATTACACAGTATGAGATTAGTACAACCAGTATCAATTATATTTCAATACAGTATCTAGTTACGTATGCACATATCCGTCTACAAACACATTTGTCTCTCTGTCTCTGTACGTACAAGTTGATGGTGAAATTCAGGGCTTGATTTATCACCACACGTTCTAGCATAAATCCATCCAAATTAGTAATTTAATTAATCTAATTAACCATTTAATTAATCTAATTAATCATTTATTTAGCCCAAAACTGGGTTAAAGCATGCAAGGAGCAAACATAAATACTTGCCCCTCTGAGGCTGACCAACATAAGTGTAAAATTGAGATTATTGTTCTTTTGTTGGATTTAGTCAAAGCAAGACAAAGGATGCATGAAAGTTTTAAGAATTGGGGGATACCGAACAGTTATTGGAGACTTTTTAACTGTACAAACTCCAGTCATTGCACAGTATCAAATTTTGTTATTTTTATTTCTGTTCTGAATAAGACATCCTCCTTTGTGTTTTCCTCTACTCAACTTATCTAAGGTTAATTTTAAAAATAAATAAATATATAGGTAGACAATTTATACAGAGGTTAAAATTATTTTGCAAAATTAACACCATGGAATGTTTTGCTGCTATTATTTCGAAGAGCGGTTAGTACAAGCATTCTCCTCAAACTCACAACTCCCCTCCAACGTCACACAATTACGAAGAGATAGATAGAAGTCACTCCTGCATTAGGGCTTGAGTCAGATCCCTAAAGAAGTCCAGGGATACCAGCTGACTCTGTTCATCAGGTTGAGGTCCCCTGGCTCTGGTCTTCCATTTTATCACTCAACAGATTCAAATCATAAGAGATTTGCGTGCGGACTTCTTGCTCACGGCCCATCTACAGGTTGAAAGTCACAATTTTCAGTGGATCTCTGTTTTCCCCAGATTCGTTCAGACATGGACAGAAGTAGGGGTAAAGCTTCTCTGTAAAATGGTCCATAAAAGTGTAGATGTGAGTCAGTCTGTCAGCGTTGTAAAAGGACACCTGACCCCCCTCGTAATCCAGATACACCCCAACTCTGCAGAGGACGCTGGACAGGGTGAGGCAGCGTGGAGGCGTATCTACAGCCTTCAACTCGTTCTTGTTCCTTAGCTTTATAAGCCAGTAGCCAGCTTTGGGTGACAATGCATAATTGCCTTTACGGTTAATGCCCTCTTTGACAACTCCCAAAGTCCACTTGGTCTTGTGCTCCACCTTCACTTCCCAGTAATACTTCCCAGAAGTAAACCCTTTGGACCCCAAGACAGAAACGCTGCTGTCAAATCTCTCTGGGGTGTCTGGCAGCGATTGCTTTGAATCATCATGTCTCACACAGGTCAAATCTTCAGAAAGAACCAGGTTGGGATGTGCCGTTGTGGGATCCAGAGTCAGGAAGGAAATATCTGGTTAATAAAGAAGCCAAAGAATAATTGAGGCATAGGAAAGCAATTGAAAAAAGTGCTCATTACGATTTACGGAAAAGGCACTCTGGAGTTTACTGCGCAAAACATAGTATGCTGCGCCTGTGTGGTAGAGCGGCTAGAGTGCTGAACTAGGTGGGGAGACATCGGCTCAAATGCCACTCAGCCAAGAAACTTACAATGACGACGAGCTAATGGCTCTTACCCTAACATGCTTTGCGGGCTTGTTGTGATGATAAAATGGAGGAGAGGAGAACCACATACATTCCCGCAGAAGAAGGGTGTTTTAAAAATGCACCAAATACATAAATTCAGGGGTCATTTCGTAGAAAAAGAGCTGGAGGAACTCATTAGCATAACTCATTAGCATATGCCACACCCCTTGCCATCGCCGGAAGTGTGTCGTTGGCATAACTGATTTGCATATGCCACACCCCCTGGCATCACCTATCCTGGCTGTTTTGCACCCAATTCTGGCCATTCAGGGCCGAAATTGGGCCCAAAATGGCAAAGGGGGGCTGAAAATGGCTATAAGGGGGCCCAAAATGGTCAGGGTTGGGCCGCTGCTGAGTGGGAGAGCGATCCGCCGCCCATCAGAGGCCCGATCTGGGCCGTTTCAGCCCCAATCCAGGCTGAAACAGGCCTAAAATGGCTGAGTCAAGTGGGTGGGGCCACCTGACGTGACCTCTTTGGGGAACTGCCGGAACTGCGTTCCTCCGTGTTCTCCCTCGAAATGAGCCCTGATTAAATTAGATCAAATTCTGTTTCTTTACTGGTTTAAACCCACCACCTGCCCTGTAACCTAAAAGAATCCTCACAAGATCCATTCACAGATCTCCTACTGTCTCACTAAGCTTGGGTCTCATTCTCTAAAATAATTGTCAAATAATTTTAAAATTAGCACTTGTTTATTTGCGTGCCTCCTCGTGTCCTTTAACTGAAAGAAGTCTTTCCTCTCCCTAGTATAAACATAAATATTTCCAGTAATGAAATTATTACACAAACAGAATTGCTGCTCCAAAAAGCACAGCCACCTTTCCTCTGAAACTTCTAAATTAAATGAGTGAGGTTGGTTTTAGTTTCATTTTCTTAAAGAACAAGCGGAATTCTGAACATAGCTGTAACATGACCTTGTGTTTAATCCACTTTGGTTTGATTTAACTATGGGTATCCATGCTAGCTCGATCTTGTGAGAGCTCAGAAGGGACGCAGGGTCAGCCCTGATTAGTACTTGGATGGGAGACCACCAAGGACACCTCTGTTACACAGAGGCAGGCAATGTCTAGAAAACTCTACACGGTTGCCATAAGTCACCTGCAACTTGTCAGTACTTTCCACACCAACCGGGATCCAGCCTTACCTGGGCTGAGGATGGACTTCATTTCCTTCCACACCATGTATTGCACTGGTCCTTTGAAGTGCCCTGTGTTTACAGATCCTGAGACCAATTCACCTAGAGAGGAATGGTGTGCTTTCTTCTCCACCCTGCACAGACAATTAGCGGAGCTACCATTAGCAGGCTGCGATAGTGCAGGGAGGGGAGGGGGGGATTGCTCTAGAAAATATTCAGTGATTCAAATATTATTACATGGTTAAAGTTATGAGACAGTTTCTGCCATTCTTGTATGCACCAGAGCTCTGATTTTGAATGGTATTGTCTGTATTTTGAATGGTTTGTCTGTATTTTGAATGGTTTTGTCATAGTATGGGGCTTGACTGGTAATAAAAGAACTGTAAGCCTCCTCAATGGGAGGTGGTCCCCTGATAGCTCTGTAAAATATCTACAAGAGCTAGGAAAAGGTGAGCCCTCTCTCCTCCCCATTTGAAGGGAGGAGGCCTGTGCTTGGGTGAATAAACAGCAGGTGGAAATCGCCAGTGAAATGGAGCCCCAGAACTGAATGACTGGACATAGCTATCTGAATGGAATAATCATACTCAGCATGGGCTAATTAATTGCTGGAGGTAATATCCTTTAATGTGACTGAATGGCTTTGATCAAGAAGCCATCAGCCATTGCTGTGCATGTTGGATGAAGCACATCAAAGGTGCATTCTCTCTTTCTCTCTCTCTCTCCCTCTGGAATCTGGTGGGGGTAACAGATGTTTTGCCCTATAAGAACGCCTCTTGGCCTCCACCTATGCTCTACCTGTATATTTATAAATTCAGCAAATATTGCAAAAATGTCCGAAGTCTCCACTGCTCTTTCCTCCAAAAGGAAGCCACCCAAATATGCGCTGGCCCTGGAACTTTTCACCGCTCGGAGAAGTGAGATAAGCATAACAGTATAAATGGCATTAAAATATCCTAAAATTGTGAGTAATACATGGTATAAAAATGATACTAGAATTATATAAAAATCATGAGAAATGTATCAGCAGTGTGATATGGCACACAAGAAACCAACAACATGGGAAGATTAGCAGAGATGCAACCCAAATAAATATGTATACAAAAATAAATGAAAAATGGCATATTGTACATGTCCCGCCCAGACCCATAATCATTTCGCAGGATAAGTGTGCCAGACACCTGAAAATGCGTTTTTTTGTTTTAAACCCAAAGCCTGCCTAGGTGGCTTCTGAACCGCATACAAGTGTTGTTATGAGAGCAAAGGAGGGGGGATGCCAATCTCTGCCTACAGGGAAAAACCCAGAAGTGGCTCCTGTAAATACATTCATCTGCGCTACAAGGGTGGATTGATACGATCATTTGAAAACACCTGCCATAGACTCACACTGACTTACCGGTCCATGAACATTTCTATTTCCTGTCAGAGAGAAGGAGAGAAAAATAGAGCTGATTACAAACTGACTTTCTTTAGAATATGGGTGGTTTGTGCATAACAGAGCACACAAATTGGCTTGTTTTTTTAGGGCGCAAAATGCAGGTGTTTCCTCAAAACCCACACGCAGGGCATGAAGGCAAATGGCCTTCCCTGCTGTTATCCACCCTCTCCACCATACTCAATGGTACTTGAGAGTACACTGCCTCCAAACACAGACATCCCATTTGGCTAACAGCCATTGATAGAGGCAAATGTGTCCACCCCTTAGTGTGTTTGGACAGTGTCTCTTACGCTTACGGATCAACCCAGGAACAATATTTCAGACAAAGAGTGATTCTGCACATGTTGGATAATGCACTCCAATCCTCTTTATAGATCATTTGGAATGGATTTTTTTTGTGTGCGGAACAAAAAATCCACCTCAAACGATTGATAAAGTGCATTGAAAGTGCATTATCCAACGTGCGCGGAATCAGCCAAAGATGTGCTGTCAGGTATGGATTCCTTACTTTTAGGAAGCTAGCAGAATTCGGCTGGTATAACCTGGACTGAATGTGTCCCATGGTATCCTTAGCATTCTGTGACTGGTCTTGGAGTCGGTTTAAATTTGCCTCCATTTCCTGGAGGAGGATATCACCCTCTTCCTTTAACTGTTTAATTAACATTTTCTCCTTGCAATGAAGAAACTGGTGCAGTTTTAGGAATTCCAAGGAGATGTGGTATTGAAGTTGCAATTTGTTCTCCTGGAAATGTACATAAGAAAATTTATTAGGCATAAAATGTATTTGGTGAAGACAGCAACAAGCAACAGTTGACACCTTTGCTTTTTGATTGTAAGAGTTAAGATATTTTATATTTTATTATTAATTTCTGTTATTAAAAACTTTCTATTTCTGCCCTACAAGAAAGCAACTGATGTTCAAGTCACAATAAAACAGGCAGGGGACAATATTAAGAATGCACCACATTTCAAAGAGGCGCTTATTTAAAGGTAACAAAGACCTAGAAAAATAACTGGTGGCAACGAGGCATATTTTAAGATTTTCTAGGTCCCCAAAACACCTGCGCTTTACCAAAGAGGAGGCAAAGTGGACCGTCCTTGGGGACGAAATCTAGAATCTGTGCCACCACAGAAAAGGCCCTACTCTATATGACCATCATGGCATCTCAGACATGCAGAGACAGCAAAACCTGATGACTGAAATGTACAGGAGCAGGCACTCTTCAAAATACCTGACCTTACAGCATAGGGCTTTGAAGCTAGTATTTTGAATTTCCTGAGAAACTAACTAGCAGCCAGCGCTGTTGGTAAAATATCAGAATTCTATGCTCTAAGCAGCCAGTCCCATATAACGAACAAGAGGGACTGCAAACTAATAGATATTCTAGTAGGGGCTTCTGCATTGATGCTACTTACCTTATGATTAGAAATATTCACTTCTTGAGCATTCTTCAATGCCTCTAACTTCACTAAGATAGACCTCAGTTGAATTCTCATTGAGATCATTTTTTCCTGCGGAGAAAACGCTGCAATGGTTATTCTGGTAGGTATCCTGAGAAGCAGGTCATTCACACCTAGGTCATGCCATGAACATCATGAACGAGCTGCATGAAAAACTGAAATACTGTAATGGAGTAGAGTGCACCCCACTTTGTACTTTTAGAAGATACCAACACAGGGAGATTCTTTATAATACAATCCTCAAAAGAAGCTGGGGGCTTACCAGGTATTATGAGGGGCGGGGTCTTGCGTTATCTCCCCGGAAACAAAATGTGCATAAAGAAATCCATCATTACAGCAGGCCTACGAGATGCATGGGTGACAGCTACAGTGTTGGATGGGGGTCCAAATATGATCCAGATATCAGCTGAACCATTTGTAAGGCTTACTGGATGTCAATGGACGTCAGCCTAATTGGCCTCTGTGGACTGAATTGAGAAATGGTAAGCTACTCTAGGTCTGACATAAGTTCCTTATGTGTTCTGACCAGAGAGACTCCATTTTAATCCTGCCAGTGTTTTAAGCTCTTCTTTTGCAGGTGACAAGCAGTCCAGTAACAGTTATCTCAAAGAAGAGGAATGTTTTGACTACAGTCTTTCCAGCCCTGGGAAAGTTTCACTCTCTCAGCTTCAAGCCGTTTGTTTTGAGAACTGTGGGGGGAGGATGGGATTTGCTGGGCTATGCTATTCTGTACCTTAACCTTTACCTTCATTCGTAACAATACCTGTGTACCAGCCAGGATATTGCATCTTGGCCAGTGGACTATAATGGTTGTTTATATTCAGTAAAATCTTTTGAAACCAATGGACTCATGTCTAATTGCAAGAGATAGTCTGGATTGCAACTTTTAACAGCAATTTCGGCATGATATACTATTTGTAATAGCTGTTAAGGTGCTTCTGATTAATACTAATCTTCTTTCAGCAAATAATAATGATAATAATGACAATAATAACAACAACATTTGAGTTATATACCCCCTTCAGGACAACTTAACGCCCACTCAGAGAGGTTTACAAAGTGTGTTGTTATTATCCTCACAACAAAACACCCTGTGAGGTGGGTGGGGCTGAGAGAGCTCCGAGAGAGCTGTGACTGACCCAAGGTCGCCCAGCTGGCTTTAAGCAGAGAAGTGGGGAATCACACCCAGCTCTCCAGATGAGAGTCCTGCCGCTCTTAACTACTACACCAAACTGAATTCCCCTTCCTATTGCATCCCACCAATCTTCCTGAATATGGGACCTTGGGGAGTGAAAAGGGAGGTCTGCAGTGGGGTGGGGGAATCAATGGAAACTCCCACTTTCGTCTGGAGGATCCAGCCCAAAAATCTGAGCTGCCATTTGTGTATCAATTACCGTATAGATCTGCACAGCGTCTGGGATGAGAAGGAACTGGGTGCTTTGGTCTTTGGGTTTCTGAGCTTCTCGGCAGCTGAAGCAGGCTAGTTTCCCACGTGGCTTCCAGTAGAGCGTCACTGGTTCATTGTGTTCGATGCACTTTTGCTGGGAGCTCCCCACGTGAGAGCCCTTGAGCTTATCCACCATTTTCTGCAGCACTGTGTTCTCTACATACCTTTTGTCCAAAAACCTCATTTGGCACTCTGGGCAGACAAACACTCCTCTTTTTAGCCATATGTTCTCGATACACAGTTTGCAAAAGTTATGGCCGCAGGGCAGGATCATTGGCTCTCGGAACAATTCCAGACACAGAATGCAGGTTAGCTCCTTGGTGAAATCTTCCATTTGCACATCCCATGATGACTCAGATGAGCTGTGGATGACAGGGCTTGGTTCTCTTTCATTGGCGGAAGTAAGTGAGGTTGTGGAAGGGTTTCTACTGGTAGAAGAGGACATGGCGGAGGGAAAATTTGTGACAGGTTCATACTGTTGGAAGAAAAAGCAGTGGAACGAGATCTTCATTCCTGTCATATGGTACAGATGTCATGCATAATCTGAAAACATCATAAAGGTGGTGCGGTAGCTTCATCTAACTGTAAAATGACCAGTAAATTAGCCCAAAGAATAACAAAACAATGGTCTGGTAAGGACTGAGACATGGATGTTCAGATGAGCAGAGACTGTTCAACAGAAAGAGGGAAGAAGTCTGCTCAAGCTCTGAAAAATGCTGGAAGGGGAGGAATTTGTGGGGAGAGGATTTCCAAATTGTGCGACCTCTCCTTTGAGTTCCCTGAGCTTCCCCACCTTGCCCTTGATTATAGCAAAACTCTCTTATTGTGAGACTGGCCTTCCAGCGCTAAATTCAGCAAAGCTGAATTTCAATGTGATGCTGACAAGGCGAAAAGATCTCATCTGTGGGAATATGCATTCACCCAGCTTCTTGTTTAAATTTGGCTGCTGCCCAGAGCAAAGCCACTTTCCTTGTTCTTCATTGGCATGCCAGCACATGACCCTGAGAGCCAAGCTACAAGTGACGCCTGACACAGGTTGGATACTTGTCAGCTTACCTCAAGTTTTGATGGGAAATGTAGGCATCCTGGTTTTACAGCTTGGCTCTCCATTACAGCTGCAAGAACAGGATGCCTACATTTCCCATAAAAACTTGAGGGAAGCTGACAAGTGTCCAACCTGTGTCAGGAATCACTTGTAGCTTGACTCTGAGTGGGCTATGAATCTCTAGTGTGCTAAGTCCACATTGCTATTTACACTAGTAGCAGTCTGGTACTTGAACGTTTTTTCTGCTCTTTAAAAAAAAAACACCAGTGCAATCCTGTGCAAAGTGAAATACAATCCTGCTAGGTACACTGATATAATTTCTCATATTTTACATGCAGGAGGGCTGAAGCTGAAAGAAGATACTAGTTTTGTAAACTGCCTTAGGCAGGTTCCTTGGACTCGGAGGCATCATAAACATTCTCTAAAAAACAAAACAAAAAATAAGTAAAATATTGGCTAGTTTAAGGTTATCCTGTGAGTTGACAGATGAAATTGGATTTGGAGACTGCCAGTTCATAGCTCGTGCTCTGTATTGCTGCATTAGGCTAGTTGCTATAACAATTAACATAATGGACTAGATGAGAACTGTGTGTTAGAACTCGCGCCTTGTATTAATTCTGCTATGTTTTGTTCCTCTGGATAAATATCACCCCAGCCGACTCCTGCTTCTGTGTAGCAACTGAATTTTGGCAATGTATAAGGTGTGGTACAGAAATTAAAAATATACATTGCCCCTTTGAACAGGGCTTACAATTTATTCTGGACAAATGTGTTGTCAGTCAGTAATTCCAGCCCTCCCTCCTCATGAATTGATACATTATCCCATTGCACCAATGCTGACCTTAAACTTATTAACATCTGTAGTGAATCAAAAACCATCCTCCTGTTATGGAGCTCATTTTTTAAAAGGGAGCTGGAAAGCAGCGCAGCCTCTAGGAATAGTGGCAAGAAGCAATTGTTTTGTGTGGCTTCTTTGTCAAGCCAGGCTTGCTTATTTATTATTTATTTTGATTTTTATAACCTGCTTTTCTCTGCAACGGTGACCCGAAGGGCCGTATAACATTCTTCTCCCCTCCTGTCTCCCCTCCTCCTTTTAATCCTCACAGCAACAACTCTATGTAATTTAGGCTGAGAAGGAGAGTGTGACCGGCCCAAGGTCACAGAGTGAGCATCTGTGGCAGAGTGGAGATCCGAACTTGAGTTTCCCAGACCCCAGTCTGACACTCTAATCCCTACATGTTTCCTACCACCATCTGCTTCCAGAACATTCTAGTTATCATTTGTATACTTTGCTGATTTTTACTTACTGTCGTCTTTCACGGCCACCTCATTGATCAGCGATGGAGTCCTCCTTAACTGCCATTTGCCAACTGTCATTTCCCTTTTAGAAGCTTCTATCCACACTGTAGGACTGCCAGCTCCAGGTTGGGTAATTCCTGGATATTGGGGAGGGGGTTTGGAACCTGGGGAAGAGAGGGACCCCCCCAACAGGGGATGATGCTATAGAGTCCACCTTCCAAAGTAGCCATTTTCTCCAGGGGAACTGATCTCTGTGGCCTGGAGATCTGTTAAAATTCTGGGAGACCACCATTTGCCACCTGGAGGTTGGCAACTAAGATTTGAATCAAGCATGTCTTTCTCTTTACCTTTTTTTCTGAGTACTGCCCTGCTCAAGTACATACCTTTCACAGCTAGACAGATCAGTAGAGACTGAACTGTTTAGAGAGGTTGGAGATTAAAAACAGCCAGTGTGCACTGAGCACTGGGTTCCCATCTTGAGCTCCAGGTTTTTCTTTTCTGCTATGAGCAGGCTTTGGACCTAGTTTATCCCCACACCTGTTTCCTGTCTGCACTATGTCTCTCACAGAATCTTTGGATTTGTTTTCATTTTACTTAATTTATTCCCCCCATTTCTCCTCCAACGTGGCAATCCTAGAGTGGGGACCCGAACAGTGGACTTTGAAGGGTATAACTCGGCTTAGGATCACATAGTTATGCCAGTACTGATACTACAGGTTCCCAGAATGTAGACCACTAAAAATCATTCTTCTTCTTTCTTGTGTTAAGCGCCATTTGATTTTCCTGGTTCTAGCAGTGTGCAAGTGTACTTACAGCTCCTTTTCTTGAGGAAATCTCTTCTGAGGAGAATCTACTGCCATTGAAAGAATGGGAGATTCCCCCAACCAACCACACATTGTAATTGTTGGTAGTCTCTGTATGTCTCAGACATACATGAAGGTTGGAAGTTTTATGATGCAAGTCACATCTCTCAACCTTCTTTCCGCCTGCATATTGAATCTACACTTAAACCTGCGCCATAACTTCCCCCACTTTGTAACCTGTTCCGTAAAGGATTCTGTTTGGTTTCCATACATAGCTGAAGAAGTGAGCAATGACTCACTGAAAGCTCATATTGAAATAAATGTTAAGTTGCCACTGGGGAAACAATTTTTTTTTTTAAAGGAAGGCGCCTCATCGCATTCTGGGAGGTATTTTTTGATGCGGCAACGGGGAGAAAGTGAAAGAGGGTGGGAACTGCTTTCAAACAGCAACCAGCTAGGGTGTAGGTCCTGTTTGTTTTTCTACAAAATTAGAGGTTGTGTGCATGATTGTGTGAACGTGTACCTAATTTTTGTTTTTAAATAGGGAAGATGGTGCAAGTGTGGTGGGGCACAACAAAACAAAAACACACATTTTAAAATCCTGGATAGCTGCCTCCCCACTCCATTATTTATTTATACCCTGTGTTTCTCCTCAATGAGAACACAAAGCAGCTAACATCAGTTCCTGCTCCTGTTTTTTCCTTGCAACAACCCTGTGAGGTAGGCTAGGCTGACAGAGGTCACCTGATAAGCTTCCATAGTTCAGTGGGGAGTTGAACCCGGGTCTCCCAGATCTTGTCTAACCACATCTATTAGGGTTGTGCCATTCACTTCCTGTCTATGAGTAAAGAACGGAATGCCACAAAGGAACTATGTGGCCTGATGAGCATGGATAAGTGGATGCATATAGATTCCTCTCACAACTAAATGGGTAAGGAGAGACTCTTAATCGTCTGGAGGTTTAGTGGCTTATATGGCAATTTAAGTCTATGAAGCCCAGGTACGAATCCTTCCTAATTGTGAAGATGGAGGAGAGTTATTCGTTTGGGATGAGTGCTTACTTTTCTTTTTTAAGAAATCTGTTGAAAGAAACTACACATTCCTATCATGAGACTTCAACAGACACAGTCAAGTTTGGTGTAGTAGTTAGAATAACAACATAATTCGATTTAGATACCGCCCTTCAGGATGACTTAACACCCACTCAGAGCAATTTACAAAGTATGTTATTATAATCCCCACAAAAATCACCCTGCGGGATGGGTGGGGCTGAGAGAGCTCCTAGAAGCCGTGACTGATCCAAGGTCACCCAGCTAGCTTCAAGTGGAGGAGTGGGGAATCAAACCGAGTTCTCCAGATTAGAGTCCAGCACTCTTAACCACTATACTAAACTGGCTCTCAGAGTCAAACCACACGATACGAACTACACAAGACTGAGTGAGTGTCAGGAGTCCTGTCTTACCCCAAATGTCCGTGCCCAGCATTCTCTCGATGAGCATGCGTCCTGGTCCAGGCACGGATTCTTAATGTTATGCTCCAGTGTGGCTGCGATGGCACGTGTTCGCGGTTGCAACCAGTAAGTCGACAATGCAGTTTCCTTTTTTCCTGGATCTTCCGCTTCCTATCTGCAGCTCACTCCACCGTGCTCTCAGAACTGCAGGTAGATGGCGCTCACGTCTATATGCAGAGTGCAGATGCATGATGGGATATCCTTTCCGTGTCTTGGAGGAATGCGGAGAAAACCCGTGCCACCACGAACATGTGTTCGATGGAGGTCCTGCATTCCTGGCGCGTGTAGTTGAAAACTATGTTGGAACACATGTAAGTGCGTTTTCGTGTCATTCATGTGTAATTCGTATCGTGTGGTTCGGCTCTCAGTGTCAAGAGTGTCATACTAGTATCTGGGAGACCATGGAAGCTTGCTGGTTGACCTTGGGCCAGTCACATACTCTCAGACTAACCTACCTCACAGGGTTGTTCTAAGGAAAAATCGGAGAGAGGACAATGTAAGCCAATTTTGTGCATGACGGGGAAATGTAAATAGAATTCAGAAGCGTGGGAACTATGGGGAGCAATCCTAAGCAGGTCTACTGAGAAGTAAGACCCTTTTTATTCAGTGGTGCTTGCTCCCAAGAAGTGCTTTTAGGAGTGCCACCTATTTGATGGAATAAGCGCCTTGTGATTGAGATCCATTGTGGGTTGTCCCTAAGGAGTCTGATTTAATCGACTAATCCATCATATCCCCTCAAATTAATAAGACAGTTACAAAGAAAGTATAAAAGATCAGTATATGTGCTTTATTGTGAGAGGGCAATGATCTTTACAATTACATTTCAGAGATGCTGGATAAGAAAATGGTTTGTAGCCGACATATACATCTTCTCAGAGCCGTTCCCTTCACCCATAAAACACAAACACACTTCCGTAAGAGGCTGATGAATGAATGTCAAACAAAAAATATGCAAAGCTGAATTACAATTAAAATTCAAATTGCAGAATTGTTGCATGTCGTAATAAACAGTAAAATAAAATAGTAACTCTCTTTTTCAGGGTGCTCTTCAGTTTTGTGCTTGCTCTGGAGATGCGTAATCAAAAGCTCCAAGTCAGCCATCATGGGCCTGGGAGGCAAAATACCTCCTGGGCAAGCCCACAGCGGGCACACTCCCAGGGGGCACAATGACATCACTTCCAGGAGTGTCGTCATAGCGCTAGCTGCAGGAATGCTCTCACGCTTTGCTTGGGGCTGCTTTGGTCCCCAAATGGAGCATTCCTGCAGCCAGGGAGCTGCTGAGGGAGTAGCAAGCATCCTCTAATAGATGTGTGCTCTTCTCTCATGTACAAAAGAATGCCTCTTCCAAGAAGGTACCTCCTGAAACATGAATGGGAATAATCTGTAATCTAAAACATTTGTTTCTGCTGTAAACTAGAACATTTGTTTCGGCACTAATTTATGCAGGTTTAATTGATTAACTTCTTGGCTCTAACTCATAAAATTATTTTGACTGACACTTCCTTATCTAGATGACAGCCCTTCTAAATCCAAAAGCCTCAAAACCTCCAGATCGGCACAGTCACAGATCTCAGGAGACACCCGGCAGACTTAATTCAATATTCAGATACACACACAAAAATTGTTTCCAAGTCATTTCAAAGCAAGAACAGCACAGGAACAAGGATTGCGTGACTGGAAGTCATCTTAAACGGCAAAGGTCTTCCATTCTGGAGAAAGGGAAAAGATAAGTTCCATAGTCAATCATCTGTTGATTACTTATTACATTTCTATTCTGCCTTCCTTCCTCGATACTCAGAGCCAAGCTACAAGGAACGCCTTACACAGGTTGGACACTTGTCAGCTTACCTCAAGTTTTGATGGGAAATGTAGGCGTCCTGGTTTTACAGCTTGGCTCTCCATTACAGCTGCAAGAACAGGATGCCTACATTTCCCATCAAAACTTGAGAGAAGCTGACAAGTGTCCAACCTGTGTCAGGCGTCACTTGTAGCTTGGCTCTCAAGGGGCAGCCTACACTGGAGTTCTCAGGTTGGTTTCCATTCCAGGTACTGACTGACCAGACTTGGATCTGCTTTGCTGCACGAGCCTTCCTGCATCATGACTTTGAAAAAGTAAACAGTCGGAGGGGGGGGGGGGTCCTCCCATGATCAGATACCCTGTCGTGGACATAAAAAGCAAACACAGAGGCCCCAATTTAGACTTGGGTCATGGTGCTGGAGGAAAGGGGCATGTCTTTCTCCCTGCACAGTTTTCCCAATTGAAACTGCACTGGCATACCCTAAGATAATATCAGGCTCAAGTATGGGGGAGACAAGTACTTTATATGTGCCCCCATCTAAATCAGAGGGACCCTGCAGCTGCTTTTTAAGTAAAGTAGACATTATGAGAATCGATCGCCAAGCTCTAAGTAGCCTGTATTCTACCACTCCACTAAGCAAATTTTGAAATCTTCCCCCAACTTAAGTAGTTCTTCCTCCAGTGGAAAAATCACTCGGGCCTGTAGGAAAATCCTCCAGCCTACCATAGAACACCACCGGGTTCCAGGCTCAAATTAAGTCCTTAGGGTGGCCTTGAGTATCATCCTTAAGTTCACACATTTGTTGAAAAGGCACAAGGCACAAATACGAAAGCATTTTGTACAATAAAAAGCAATTGTTTTCCTTTTTAAGGTTGGGAGGGCTTTAAACACATATTTTTTTACAGATCTATGTCTATAGTTCAAAAATATGTAATACTGGTATTACAGTCCAAGTTGTTAGACTGGCCTTTTCTGAATATGTAATGTCTTAGACATAAAATAATCTCGATAAAATATAGAAAACAGTCAGTTTGTATTTAACAGATTTAAAAATCTGCAAACTGGGCCTAGCCCCATTTACAAATTAAGAGTTCTGCAGACTAGAGGAAAAAACCCTCCAAATTCAGTAAAAAAAATTATAATGGGAGGCTTTTAAAAAAACCCAAACGATAGCAATATCTGCACACACATGTTCTCATTTTGAGCAACATACTGGGTAGCCAATGCAAAGGAGACAGTGAGAAAAGAACTGGAGGGGGGGCAGAGAAGTCCCTACAAACCCCTACTTCTTGTGATATGTAGATATTTAATCTTGATCTATGCCAGGTTGTGCACTTAATTTTACTCACATGCTGCCTTTCTCCGAAATTTACAGTTTACTTATTCCTACTAAGTAATACTTACTAGCTTGAAGTTACACAGCCTACAGAACAATTTTGTACAGTTTACACCATTCTAAGCAAAATCAAAAGAGTCCAGTAGCACCTTTAAGACTAACCAACTTTATTGTAGCAACTTTATTGTAGATGCATCTACTCCTCCCTCCCCTCTCCTCCTCTCTATCTGACCAGTTTCTTCTTGCCCTCCATGCATCTGACGACGAGAACTGTGATTCTCGAAAGCTTATGCTACAATAAAGTTGGTTAGTCTTAAAGGTGCTACTGGACTCTTTTTGATTTTGCTACTACAGACTAACATGGCTAACTCCTCTGGATCTAACACCATTCTAAGTGCACTGAACTCAATGGACTTATGCATAGGATTGCACTATTTGTATATTATTCCTTAACATTTATTGATGGCCCATCCTCATTTCATATTTTTTTAGTGGAGGATTAAATGAGCAGCCACTTCACAGTCACGTATGTGCCCCGTGCAAGCCACAAAGCTGTGGGTCATGTGGAATGTCGCCTGAAGTGCTTGCTTTGATTCCCTAATTTTATATTACATCTGTCTTCACCTCCAGTTTTGGAAAGGCCAACATAAAAATCACATCCGCTAGAACTGCTGTGAAATATCTATACTTTACCTTCTTTGCCTGAGGAAGTCTGTTCAGTAGTCCAGATCTGTAGAAGACAACAGTGTCAGTATCCCTTCCAAGTATAGATCTGATGTATAAGAGTAATAGTGCAGCAGCATCCAATGGTACACAACTATGACCAATGGCGACAATTCTCGTTTCATCAGCCCAGAAGGGCTGTCATTAAGGTTGTCAGTTCTAGGTTGGGAAATTCCTGGAGATTTGGAGGGTGGAGCCTGGGGAAGGGCAGGGTTTGGGAGGAGAGGGGAGAGACTGCAACTGGGTATAATGCCATAGAGTCCACCCTCCAAAGTGGCCATTTTCTCCAGGGGAACTGACCTCTGTCACCTGGAGATCTCTTGTAATTCCAGGAGATCTCCAGCTACCACTTGGAGACTGGTAAACCTAGCAGTCATTGGTTTTTCAGGAATAACAGAAAACAAATGACATAACTTCCTTGCCGTCACTTTTTATCACTTGACTTTCATCGAATGTATTTATAAGGAAATGCAAAAGCTATATCTTTAGGACCCAGCTACACATGACCGGGGCACCTGCATGTATTTATTTCCATGGTTGCTTCAGAGATCCACCCAAACTCAATGATGCTCATTGAGGTCCCCTCTGTTGTCAGGAATGAAGTCCAAACAGATCTCTGTGGCAGGGAGGTTCCCTTCGCCCACCCGCTTTGCCCGTGATCAGGCTGAGCTGTCTCTGCTATGGGTCAGTTCCCCTAGGCATTTACAGGTCCGGTTGTCATATGTTGCCCAAGGCTGCAGCTTTTCCCCTAAGTTCTCCTTTCTCTGTGCCTTCTCAACCTGCTTGCCTTCCTCTCTTCCCTTTCTACCCCTCACCCCCACACCTCCCTTTTTATCCCTGGGTCTTGCCCATGCTGGCCAGATTGGTGCTACTGGACTCTGTATCTGAAGAAGTGAGGTGTGGTTCACAAAAACTCAGACTCTACCACAATTTTGTTAGTCTTATAGGTGCTACTGGACTCTTGCTCTTTTCTACTGGTTAACAGTGGTCACTTATTTATTTTGCTCCATGAGGGTGCCCCAATAACCATGCAGCTATGGATTTCATTTAATTCACCATTATTTATGCTACTGTCCTATGTATGTATGCTTTTTATTCTGGGTAGCTGTTCAAATGAGGAACGATGTGGGTAATTCGATTTTTAAAAGATGCCTGGTGCTTTTGTTTGTGGGATGCAAGGGTTTGCGGGGGGTGGGTGGGTGGAGGAAGCACTATCAACCAGGAGACCGCTTTGTTACGCTGCTTCTCAAGAGCTGAGACAAGAGTAAAGGGTACATTAACAAGGTTGTGCCAAGAAAAGAACTCACCAAATTTGACAATTTTGGGTTCCTTTAAGGTTTCGTGTTCCACCTTGCAGTTATACGTACTCTTCCCATCTATAACTTCCTTGGTATAGGCCAGCAGATGGAAAGACCAGTCGTTGTGAAAAGAAAGGTCGTTTTTTTCAATCGCCATTGGCTGGTCGTTCTTCAGGATTGTGATGTTGATTTTGGGAGGGTGGAACTTATCAGCATAGCAATGCAAGGTGTTCTCCTTGCCAACCTCCACAGGAAAACGAGTGTACACCTGCACCTGAGGTTCTCCTGTACACAATGGAAAAAGCCAGGAGACACAAGATGAGTGGCACAGCTGAATGCACAAAGCTACCCTATTGTCATGTCTGACCGTACCCATTCATTCATGCCAATATTTCTGCTTTCAAGTATATGATTTGTTCTGTCAAATGTGACTCCATTTTATACTGCCAGATATAATTCCGTTTCTTGTTGCTAACATTCCAGTGAGTTCTCACACGTCCCCAGGTGGCTGGGTGTTTACCAGTTTGAAGCCTTCTTCCTGACTGTGGTATGTCTTCTCTCCCTGTAGCCTGATAGCACAAATATGCATAATGTTCTCACACAGAAAGAACAACACTAGGTTGTTTGGAAATGGGGAGGGGGAAAGAACAGGGGTAAGAAAAGTGATGTCCTTTTCCTATGTAGCCATTCTGGTCAACTTTCTGCTAGAACTGCTTAGTTGCTTACCTTACTTCTAAGTAGACCTTTGGATCGGAATATGGAAAGAACTGATTTCTGAATAAAAGTCATTTAAACAAAAACCTGTTCATTGCTACAATGAACCAGGAATCTGTCTGCTGTATTTCATCACCTAGAGACTGACCCCTATATGGAACATAGACCTTGGTCTATTCAGGTGCTGAGGTCTTCCCAACTCTCTGATCCTTTTAACGAGAGATGGTGCGATTGAACCTGGCACTTTCAGCACGCCTCGCAGATGCTCTCCCAGCGAGCCGCAGCCCCTTCCCCATAGATCCTCCTCCAGTGTGCTGGGTCATATCGGACAATTTTCCTCCACAAATAGCACTTCCAAAGTGGCTGCAGAAGACACAGTGCCTGGGCAGCGAGCGGTGAATGACACTCAGCAGGCATGGATGTGATCACAATTGCATGGATGGAAGAGAGAAGCCTCAGCAAGAGCATGATTTTTGTTTTAATTTTTTAAAAATAAATAAATAAAGAGCCTATACCCTAACCGTTCAACTCAAGGAACTTTCAAGGCAGCCAACAAATAAATACTAACAAAATTGTTACGGTACCCAATAGTAAAGGAGCCCCGTGGCACAGAGTGGTAAGCTGTAGTACTGCAGCCCAAGCTCTGCTCACGATCTGAGTTCGATCCTGGCGGAAGCTGGGTTCAGCTAGCTGGCTCAAGTTTGACCCATCCTTCCAAGGTCGGTAAAATGAGTACCCAGTTTCCTGGAGGTAAAGTGTAGATGACTGGGGAAGGCAATGGCAAACCACCCTGTAACAAAAAGTCTGCCAAGAAAACGTCGTGATGCGATGTCCGCCCATGGGTCAGTAATGATTCGGTGCTTGCACAGGGGACTACCTTTACCTTATATCCAATAGTAAAGTGAGAGGAGCAAGCCAATTATGAAAATAGCAAATCCGGGTCAACCCTGCCCCCAGATAAGGTAGGGGCTTCTGCATACTTGAGAGACTCCCCAAGTATATAGGAAAACGTGACCTTGAAAATTTTAAACAAAGGAGTATCTCCCCTTCAGTGATGAAGACTGACATGCTGCAGGAGGTAAGGAACGTTGCAAGTACTACAGAGTTAACTGAGGGTGTGGGGGGGAGGGAATTGAGGGAAATAGCCTCCTCTGAACACATGAAACAGCCTTATACGGAAACAGATCCTTGCTCCATCGAAGTCAGAGCCAAACTACAAGTGACGCCTGACACTCGCTGGACACTTGTCAGCTTCCCTCAAGTTTTGATGGGAAATGTAGGCGTCCTGGTCTTGCAGCTTGGCTCTCTGACTGCTGTCCAATGGACTTTTCAACTGTCACTTGTCCAACATTCCGCCAAGCTGCCTACATTTCCCATCAAAACTTGAGGGAAGCTGACAAGTGTCCAACTAGTGTCAGGCATCACTTGTAGTTTGGATCTCAGTATTGTCTACTCAAGACTGGCAGCAGTTCTCCAGGTCTCAGGCAGAGGTCTTTCCTATCAACTACTACCTAATCCTTTTAACTGGAGATGCTAGGGATTCAATGCGGAGGCAGTTTACTAGTTTACTACTGAGCCACAGACAGTACCGTATCCACAGATTTGGAACTGCTTAGGGGGCCTCCTTAAGCCCTCGATAGCTTTGAATCCTGGAAATTGGAGGGTGTGGAGGGGAATCCCCAGGGACTGCCTCTCCCCAACTTTTCATTCATAAAAGTCAACTATAAAACCAGCCCAGAGAGCCCCAATTAAAACTGCCCCAGCAGCACAACGAGTCAAGTAAACACTTCGGGGAATGAGATGGCAACAGAAAAGGCACCATGCTCGAGGAAGGGGAGTTCATAGTGCTGGCAGTTCAGTCCTAAACTGAGCTACCATCTTCTAAATCTGCTGAAGAGTTAGGAAGGTTAACTCTGCTTAGGTTGCATGGTTAAAACCTTATATTGCTTTAACTTTAAATTAAAGCCTTAAAATAACTAACACTGTACTACAAGCTTATCCATAGACTTAGCTGGAGAAGCTCTACTATGTACCTCACCCACCCCAGAGATTTTATTTATTTATTTATTTCATACCCTGTCTTTCTACCCAAAGGGGACCCAAAGCAACTTACATCAGCTTGGTGTAGTGGTTAAGAGCACAGGACTCTAATCTGGAGAACCAGGTTTGATTCCTCCCTTCTCCACTTGAAGCCAGCGGGGTGCCCTTGGGTCAGTCACAGCTCTCTCAGAGCTCTCTTAGCCGCACCCACCTCACAGGGTGTTTTGTTGTGGGGATAATAACAACATTCTTTGTAAACCATTCTGAGTGGGTGTTAAATCATCCTGAAGGGTGGTATATAAATTGAATGTTATCCTCCTCCTCCACATTATCCTCACAACAACCTTGTGAAGTAGGTTAGGCTGAGAGTGTGTGACCAGCCTAAGATCACCCAAGCAGGTTCCAAGGTAGCGTGGGGATTTGAATCCCATATCTTAGTCCTGTTACTCCACACTGGTCAACAGGTGGTCAAAGGGCTCCTTCCTATCTTCCAGTCAACTAAGATCAGAAGGGGAAAAGGAAGTATAACTGTGTTTAATTCATTACTCTGAGAACTGCCGTAGCATAGTTAACTGGTTGGGATGTCATCTGCACTCTACTGGTTTGAATCTCACTGTTGCCATGCGCTCAGCACGTGGCCTTGCGTCAGCTGCTCCTCTCAGCCCCAGCTCCCGAGCTGCATTGTGAGGATAATAACAACACTGACTTTGTTCACCGCTCTGAGTGGGACACTAATCTGTCCAGAAGGGTGGTATATAATAATAATGGTAACATTTGATTTATATACCACCCTTCAGGACAACTTAACACCCACTCAGAGCGGTTTACAAAGTACGTCATTATTATCTGCACAACAATCACCCTGTGATGTGGGTGTGGCTGAGAGAGCTCTGGAAGAGCCACCCAACTGGCTTCAAGAGGAGGAGCGGGGAATCAAACCTGGTTCTCCAGAACTATCTGTCTGATGACACCAGGGCCCAGCAGGATTTGTTATCCTTCCGCCAGGCCTGTAAGACAGAGATGTTCCACCAGGCATATGATGTAGGCGAAGCTGGGCCCCGCTGGCCACATAAAAGATCTGTCCACCACCCTATACATGGGCCTGGTTGAAACACAGCATTTTATCGTCATTTTATAGTCGCCATCTGAGGAGAATGTTTTATTGTATAATGTGTTTTAATGTTTTATTTATATAATGCTAAGTGTTTAAGTTGTATTGTATGTAAAAGGAAATGTTGTATTCCGCCCTGAGCCTGCCTGGCGGGGAGGGTGGACTAATATAAATAAATAAATATAAAGATTAGAGTCCTGCCGTTCTTCACCAGTACATATTGTTACTCTAGCAAGGTCCACAGCTATTACAAAAATAAAACTAGGCAGAGACCTGTGATGGCAATTCCCTGGAGGTAAGCCAGTAAACTATACATTACACATTAATAGGCAAAACAAAGTTCAGTTTTATTATTTTTAAAATGAAAAGCAGTTTTAGAGGTTGCAGTTTTTGAGAAGAGCAGCCCCCATGGTATGTGCTTAACTCTTTCCCTGCTTCCTGATTTATCTCTGTAAAAATAATATCCTCACCTATCCAGGGGATTATAATTCTTATCTACAAGAGCAAATTATGCCTTTGGAACCCAAAGGAACCAAGGGTGGGAAGCAGCACGAAGACATACTTTTTTGTGTGTGGAAAGATAGCCATCCACTCCCCCACAGCTTCAAGTATAATTGGTGACCTCTCCTTATAACCCATACTGCTTATATTAGAAATAACATGGTGCCACAAGGAGCGTATACAACCTGGACAAACTGTGGACACGCCCAGCTTCTGGAACATTCCTCAGCTGTTGCAGACCCTATGTCCCTTTACCCCAGCAATGCTACCTGTGTATCACTATAACAACAACATTTGATTTCTATACTACCCTTCAGGACAACTTAACACCCACTCAGAGCGGTTTACAAAGTGCATTATTATTATCCCCACAACAATCACCCTGTGAGGTGGGTGGGGCTGAAAGAGGTCCGAGAAGCTGTGACTGACTCAAGGTCGCCCAGCTGATTTTAAGAGGAGGAGTAGGGAATCAAGCCCCGTTCTCCAGATTAGAGTCCTGCCGCTCTTAACCACTACGCCGAACTGGCTGTCTAAATTTCTAAGTATTCCCAGCAGAGTGGACATGCTTGGGACTGAGAGCCAAGCTACAAGGGACGCCTGACACAGGTTGGACACTTATCAGCTTCTCTCAAGTTTTGATGGGAAACGTAGGTGTCCTGGTTTTACAGCTTGGCTCTCCATTACAGCTGCAAGACCAGGATGCCTACATTTCCCATCAAAACTTGAGGGAAGCTGACAAGTGTCCAACCTGTGTCAGGCATCACTTGTAGCTTGGCTCTCTGATCAGGGGCTGCGGGGGATAGGAAGGGGTCCTCTGCGTCTGCAGCATAAAGTACTGCAAGCGTACTGTTAAAATGACCCACTAATGGCATCTCAGGCATGAGTTGACTCTCGTTTGTAGTGCTTCCCTCTGCAGTCAGGGAACGAACGTCACAGGTATCAAAGGGCAGCATGTGCGGACACTAGTCCAGAGGAGGGGCTGATTCTACAGGGGAAGTAAAGCCAGCAAGAGCTGCAAATCTCCCAACAGAAAATGTGGGGAGAGGGGAGAGAACCAAGGCTGAACCTTTCCTCCCCCTCCAAAGCAATTGTGCGGGACCAGGTGAAATTGGGCACAGAGACTGTGCATGTATTTCAATGCACTGCCAACTCTACTTGTGGGGAATGTTTGATCCTTCCCTTCCGAAATAACTTTGGGAGGGACGAGGCTCCCCCCCCCCCACCGCCATTAATTTCCCCTGCACTTGTGTTCTTCTATTTTCCTAAAACTAAGGGCCAAACTACAAAAAATGTTGGAATTCTGTCACTTGAACCCATGACGTTATGTATTTATTTAGGATATTTTAAAACCACCTCTTCAGAGTCCTGCTCAAGACGGCTTTCAATTAAGTCACAATATTTTTTAAAAAGTTCATTAAAAACAAAAGAATGGACATAAGCAGCATAAAACTATCCATAAAACGGAAACAGACCATTAAAAAACTGATAAAAGTCTTAATTAAATGTGATTTGCTTTAAAAAGCAACTGAGAAGAAGGGGATTATGGACTGATATGGTGCCAGGTAACTCTTCTCTCCCCCTACCATTTTCCATACCATAAATACCCCCTCTGAAACTGTTTTTAATGCATTATGTCCATCTTGTTCCCCAACCAGGAGTTTGTAAAGTTAATTTTCTTTGACACCCCGCCTTCATACCATCCTGACAGCTTTTCAAAGATAAAAAATATGTCATGTGTATTTTGGTCATAGCTACTATTTTAAAAAAATGGTGTAGTATAACATCCTCATACTGTGGTTGTACTCACTAAATTTTCTAGAGAAATAACAAGTTGCTGTTGGTTTGTCAGGGGAAAAATCACAGTAGGGTAAGAATAATTGTTTAGAACCAACTAAAAAAAGTTTTTGAGAAATGAGTAAGCCTTCAAATTAATCAAAGTTCTTCTTTGGCCTAGATGCTAAACTTTTTTTTTTAAGTTTATGGTGGGAAAATTCTACGTTTCTTGCCTCTCTTGCCTTCTTTTTTCCCCACTTAATACCTAGAGCGAAGAATCTTGATGACCTTGAAAGTATGTTTGAGCTGTAACATTTTAATAATAATTGTGTGCTTTCAAGTTCCAATTCACTCCAGCACCGTGGGGTTTTCCAAGGCAAGAGATGAACAGAGATGGTTTGGCATTGCCTTCCTCCATGTAGCAACTCCAGTCTCTGTTGGCAGTCTCTTTGATTAGCACTCATTTTCATTTAATTTATTTATAGTCTACCTTTCTTACTGAGACTCACAGTGCAAGTCTATACAATGAACAGTTAGGATATTAAGTGAATAAATACAACAAAGTATGGGCTGTAGAAATTTGAAAACAGCATAAATCCAAACGTTGAAACAAAGTAGAAGTAATTAATCATGACATCTTTAATGATGATTATTATATATTATTAATATCCATTGTCTAATGAGACATGTTGTGCCTACCCAAAATATGTATTGATATTTTATTGTTTTACGATTTTAAACTGTAACTTGTTGTATTTATTGTATACATATCTTTTGAAATTATGGTTTTATGATATTGTGACCCGCCTTGAGCTCAATTGCAGGGAGGGCTGGATATCCAACAAACAAACAAATAAAATGATACAAAAACTAACCTGTAGGAAGCCACCAAGGAAGTCTGGTAGCTGGCCACCCTACCCCAGGGATTTGTTCTACGTCTGAGGGATGTACAATATGGTCACAACTGTTTTATATAGGTTTTACTGAGTGACTGATTTTTAATTTATACTACCATGTTTTTACTGTATTTATTACTTTATGTGATTCGCTCTGAGCCTGCTTGCAGGGAGAGCGAAATATAAATTCAATAAAATTTAAAAAAATTAAAAGTCTAGGCTTGTTAGGCAGAGACAGGCCAAGGAAAGCCACCTCTGTTTGTCACTGTCGTTGAAAACCCTACGGAGTCGCCACACTTGAATCTGACTTTGTACAGGAGGCTCCTTTGTTAGGAAAACTTACTTCGTTTTAGATCTGGGCTGCCCTTTCCCACTGCTGTCTCCAAAAAAATCCCATTTCCCCATCAAACAACCAGGAGTCTTGAGACATCTCAAACAAGCTTTCCTTTCAGCATAAGAGCCTTTGTGGACCAGCCAGCACCCGCCTGGGTTCAGGTGACGCAGGGTCTAGTTCACTAAAGTCTGTGCTAGAGGAAAACCTTACTACTCTGCAAGACTGCTGTTTATTGTTGCTGCCCTCCTGTCCTTTCCCAATTCATCTTGCCGAGGGAGGGAGGGAAGGAGGGCGGAAAGAAAGAAAGAAAGAAAGAAAGAAAGAAAGAAAGAAAGAAAGAAAGAAAGAAAGAAAGAAAGAAAGAAAGAGGGGGAAGGGGAGAGAAAGGAAGAGCGAAAGGAAGCTCCTTTCCCACGCCCACTCGCCTCCGGCATTTGCTCGATCGACGCCAAAAGTTACTTCTACTCCGTGCTAATTAATCCGAACAATTCTCATCCTACCGGTTCTGGCTCTTCTTCTCCCACCCAGATAGATAAGGACAGACAACTCGCGTCAAGCGGGTCGTGAGAGTGCGCCCGAGGACCTTTAGCCAATTAAGCCGGAGCCCCCTAGATGGATCCGGGCACGCCCGAAACTTCAGCCCCTTCCCCTCCGCAAAAAAAGTCCGAAGCTCCGGGGAGCGGGGCGCAAAAGACTTACGATTTTCGGCGTTCAGGACTTGTACGCAGAAAGCAAGCAAAACGGTCCACAGGAGAGCCTCCTTTGCCTTCGCCATCGCAGCAGCGCCTTGCTCCCAGCTCGTCGGACTCGCGAAATGCCCCGACCAGCGAAGGGAAGGGCTAGACTCGGATCTACGGGCCAGTCACAACCACGGGAGGCCGCCTCGTCACGAGTAGCCGGGCAGAAGGCTCATCGGCAGGCAGCGGAGGCGAGCGGCCGCGGGGCTTTCCAGATCAGGCGCGCCCGCCCTTGCGCTTTCGGTTTCCCTTTCGGGGAAGGCGGCTGGATTCCGAGAATCGCCCAGGCTCGGCTCTCCGACATGCGAGCCCGGGCAAGAAAGATGCAGAAGTTTGGTCCTCCTGATAAGGCGATGAACGAACGAACGTGGGTTAAAGAAGTAAACAAAGAGCCAAGCGTTTTTATTAACTTTTATTAGAGTTTTTTAAAACGATTATAAAACATACAGACAATAGAAAAAAAGAACAATTTATTTATTGATGTCATTTTACTTATTTTTATTTATTTTATGCCATTTATAATCTGCCCTCTCCTGAGACTCAAGGTGGATTACACAGTGTGAGATTACTACATTCAATATCAGGAACATTTCCATATGCAATGCCATAGGGTAAATAGATACAAGTTCACAAAGACATAGCATTAGTAGGAATCCAATAGCGGTGAGGTCTATGGTTCCTAACTCATTAGCAGATCATCTGATTTATAGTCTGCCTTTTTCATTGAGACTCAGGGTGGATTACCCAGTGTAAGATTAGTACAATAGGTAAAAAAAGATAATAGGTAAAAAGATAAAGGGTCGTTACTGACCCACGGGGACGTTGCATCACAACGTTTTCTTAGCAGACTTTTTATGGGGTGGTTTGCCATTGGTTTCCCCAGTCATCTACACTTTACACCCAGAAAACTGGGTACTCATTTTACCAACCTCGGAAGGATGGAAGGCTGGGTCAACCTTGAGCCGGCTACCTGAACCCGGCTTCTGCCAGGATCGAACTCAGGTCATGAGCAGAGCTTGGGCTGCATTACTGCAGCTTACCACTTCTGCCCCATGGGGCTGTGTAGTACAATAGGTATCAAGGACATTTCCATAATGTCATAGGGTAAATAAATACAAGTTTACATAGCATTAGCAAAGATCCAATACAGAGTTGAAGAAATGTTGAAACAGAACATAAGCAATCCTAGGGCTAACATTAGACAACATGAAGCACAGGTAGTACATAGGAGTACATATGTAAAGCAACAGATAATATGTAAGGCAACATAGTGGTGAAGTCTATGGTTCCTAACTCATTAGCGAAGCATCTGAGAACCCCTCCTGACAATACAGCCCTCCTATCTGAGTAAAAAGCCTTTCTGGATAATTTGGTTTTGCATCATTTGTAGAAAGCCAGGAGAGTGGGGGCTTTCCTGACCTCCTCAGGCAGGCCATTCCACAAAAAGAAAGGGGGGAGAGCCAGTTTGGTACAGTGGTTAAAAGCGAGGGACTCTAATCTGGAGAGCCGGGTTTGATTCCCCACTCCCACCTGAAGCCAGCTGGGTGACCTTGGGAGTCACAGTTCTCTGGAGCTCTCTCAGCCCCACCCACCTCACAGGGTGTTGTGTTGTGGGGATAATAATGACATATTTTGTAAACCACTCTGAGTGGGCATTAAGTTGTCCTGAAGGGTGGTATATAAATAAAATGTTGTTGTTGTTGTTGTTATATATAATAGGAATATATATCTATTTTCCATTTGAAGAGGTCTATCAACAGTACATATGCTACACCATGTTTATGAATCTCCCAGAGTTGTGTCTAGTGTTGCCCTGAGAACTAGATTTGGGTAAACGACTAAATGTGGTTTAGACTTTAGTCTCATAGATCTAATGAGTGGTATTGAGCAACAGAAAGTACAGAGATCCATAATGGAAACGGGTAGAAATGTGTCTGCCAAATTACATCAACTTTTTTTTTAAAAAGCCAGAAGTCCCAACTGAGAAAGTCAATGGGCCATGAACGCCACAGAACCTGGCAACGATTTTGTGGAACTTAATTAAAGACTCTGCTAGGTGTTTGTAGCAGTTGTTCATTATTTTTCCCCTCGCATACACATAGGACTTTCCCTCTCCGCAACAGAATTATGTACATATGTCAAATCACAACCAACTTATGGCAACACCAGCAAGAGGCTTTCAAGGCAAGCAAAAAGCAGAGGGGGTTTGCCATTGCCTTCCTCAGCAGAGTCTTCCTTGATGATCACCCATCCAATACTGACCCTCCTTAGCTTCTGAGATCTGACGAGTTCAGACTATACCATGCCACCTTCCCCTCCTGGAACAGAATTAATGTACAAGAATACATCCATTGGATAAGGCTGCCAACCTCCAGACAGGGCCTGGTGTTCTCCCAGAATTACAGTTCATCTCTAATCTATAGAAATTGGTTTTCATGAAGAAAACAGCTGCTTCAGAGGGTGAATTCTATAGCATCCCATCTCAGCAGAACTTTCCCCCCTTCCAAGCTTCTCCCTCCCCTGTCTCCCTACCAGCACCACCACTGCCCCACAGGAATTTCCCAACCCTGCTTGGCAACTCTGCCACTGGCGAAAACCATGCAAGGCTGAAGGAAGGCTTCAGATTTTGCTGCACATTGTGGGAGGATACAGGGCCTGCCAACTATGTACTGAGAAATTCCTGGAGATATGGGGGGATTGCCAGCTCCAAGTTGGGAAATTCCTGGAAACTTTGGGGCTGGAGCCTGGGGAGGGCAGGGGGGCCTCAGTGGGTTAGAATGCCAGAGTCCTCCCTCCAAAGCAGTCATTTTCTCCAGGGGAACTGATTTCTGTGGTCTGTAATTCTGGGAGATCTCTAGCCACCACCGCAGGTTGGAAAGCCTACGAGAGGGCCTTCAGGACTGTATTGCCTGATTTAGTGAAGCCTAAAATGAGCTACTCCCTTCTAAAGTCATTAATAATAACAACATTCATTTATATACCACCCTTCAGGACAACTTAATGCCCACTCAGAGCAGGTTACAAAGTATGTCATTATTATCCCCACAACAATCACCCTGTGAGGTGGGTGGGGCTGAGAGAGCTCCAGAGAACTGTGACTAGCCTGAGGTCACCCAGCTGGCTTCAAGTGGAGAATCAAACCCGATTCTCCAGATTAGAGTCCCGCGCTCCTAACTACTACACCAAACTGGCTCTTGAGTTCAATGGCTTTACAAGGGTGTAACTTGGTTTAGGATTGCACCATCTGTGTAATAAACAGTCTGCCTTGAGTCCCCATGAGAAAGGCGGACTGCAAATAAGGTGAATAAAAACAAAGGTGAGGGGTGTGAGAGAGAAAGAAGCAACATGGAAGCTTGCCTTGAGTCCCCATGTGAAAGACGGACTACAAGTAAGATGAATAAAAACAAAAGAAAGGAGTGCGCATGTGTAAGAAAGAAAGAAAGAAAAGGAGCAACATAGAAATTCTCGAGTCCCATGCAAAAGGCAGGCTACGACAAGATGAATAAAAACAAAGGAGAGGGGTGTGTGAGAGTGAAAGAAAGAGAAAGAGAGAGAGAGAGGCAGGCAACATGGAAGCTTGCCTTGAGTCCCGTGATAAAAGAATGAATAAAAACAAAAGAAAGGTGTGTGTGTGAAAGAAAGAAAGAACAAGGGGCAACATGGAAGTTCTCCTTGAGTCCCATGGGAAAGGTGGACTACAACAAGGTGAATAAAAACAAAGGAGAGGGGTGGGTGAGAGAGAGAGAGAGAGGCAACATGGAAGCTTGCCTTGAGTCCCCATGAGAAAGGCGGACTACAAATAAGATAAATCAAAACAAAGGAGAGGAGTGCGTGCAAAAGAAAGGCAGAGAGGAGGAAAAAGAAAGCAAGCGCTGAATGTTATTCTTCTAAGGGAGCCGTCACTGCCGCTAACGTTGTAATACTCTAATGCCAATCGTGTGAGAGCGTTATGAGGCGGCTCGGGACGGCCTGCCCCGCCCCGCCGTTCGAGCCTGAAAAGAGACGCCGGCGGAGGCCGCGGGCGATGCCTGTCGAGGGAGATGGCGGAGGGGGGCGGAGCCTCGCGGCCTGTGGTGAGTGAGCGGCTCAGGGAGAGGCGACACCGCCCTTTGTCCTCGGGGACGCGGAGGCGGGAGGGCCAGGGAAGGCGGCTCCTCCTTCTCGGGCTCGGTCGCCCGCTTCTGCTTTCTTCGGGGAACGGTCATGTTGCTTCCTAAGCAGAAAGTGGTGGCGCCTTAAAGACTTCCCGCCTTTCCCTCAGCCTGAGGCTTTCCCGGGTGGGGAGCGGGCTGCTTCAGCCATGGGCGAGGGGGGCATTGATGGCGCACCAGACTTCCCCCAGCGAATTTTTTATATTTACTTATTAACTGTGTTTATTTAGTTCATGTATGGCTCACCTTTCTCCCCAAAGTGACTTGCATCATTCTCCTCTTATTTTATCCTCACAACAACCCTGTGAGGTAGGTTAGGCTGTAACTGAGTGGGACACCCAAGTCACCAATGTCTGTTACGAGAAGTGGAATTTAATAATAGTAGCTGGTCTTATATATCACTATTCTAGGCAAATTAGTGCCCACTTAGAGCAGTAAACAAAGTCAATTTTATTCGTATCCCCACAATCAGCTGGGGCTGAGAAAAGTGGCTCCCCAAACCCAAAAGGCCCTTTTCTCAGCTAAGAGGGTGATATGGTAGGAAAGGGGTCCCAGATGTTTCGCTAATGAGTTAGAAACCATAGACTTCATCATTATGTTGCCTTACATATTATGTTGCTTTAAATATGTACTCCTATATACTATCTGTGCTTCATGTTGTTTAATGTAAGTCCTAGAATTGCTTATGTTCTGTTTCAGCAATTCTTCAACCCCATATTGGATCTTCGCTAATACTGTCTTTGTAAACTTGTATTCATTTACCCTATGACATTGTTTATGGAAATGTTCTTGATACTGTATTCATTTATCCTATGACATTGTTTATGGAAATGTTCTTGACACTGTTTGGAAATGCCTGCCCTTGTCCTTGCCACTGATTGTGCTAATCTTACACTATGTAATCCGCCTTGAGTCTCAATGAGAAAGGCGGAATATAAATGACATAAATAAAATAAATGGCAGTAGCGGGGTTCCAATCAGCAGCATACTGATTTGCAGCCCAACCACTTATAATAATAACAATAACTGTGCTTATATATTGCTCTTCTGGATAAACTAGTGACCACTCAGAGCAGCGAACAAAGCCAGTGTTGTTATTATCCCCACAATAACAGCTGGGGAGCTGGGCTGAGAGGAGTGGCTTACCCAAGGCCACCTGCTGATTTCATGGTAGAAGTGGGATTCCAACTAGCAGAGTGCTGATTTGCAACCCAACCACTTAACCACTATAATTCTTTAAAACTTCATTTGTATTCTCCTATTCTCCCCAACGGGAACACGGCATGACTTTCATCATTCTCTATTTTATTCTCAAACGCTGTGAGGTATTTTAGGCTGAGAGGGTGTGAGTGGCCCAAGGGCACCCAGCACGCTTCCATAGCAGAGAGGTAGATTCAAACTGGAGTCTTCCTAATCCTAGTCTAACACTCTAACCTCTACCCCATGCTGGTTTATAGAGGCAAGCAGTGTGTTGACTCAGGAGTAAGCACTTCATGTTGTGTTCAAGGGGATTTGCTTGCTCCCAGAGAAAAAGGATTTATAGGACTGCAGTCTTCACTGTGGTTAAACCCTCTTTGTTTGTAGGAAGAAATGTGAACTGAAAAAAATGAGGGGTCTTGCATTTTGATGGGGGCATGCTCCATGAGCCCATGGGAGCAGCTTTCTTGGTCTGCTTCCCCAACAATGCGTATTCTAAAAAAAGCAGTGTGTTTCCAGTGGGATAAAGTGAAGACAACTTCATTTTGAATGCAGCATCCCTGTAAAACAGTCAAGGCTTAGAATTATCCTCAGATGCAGCATATTAGCCACTGCTAAACAGAAGGAGTGTGTTGTAAATTACTAGCTGTGGACTTGGTTATTTCAAACTGTGAATGGGAGTAAGGGTGCTGCGTAGGAACAAGGGGCTCTTGCTCTTTGGGAGGAAGAAGACATGTGACCACAAGAATCCCCTCTGGTATGTTGCAGTTAAATGTCTGAGACAGGCAGACAAAGTACGTCCCTCTCTGCTTTTTTGTGATGCCCCCTAAGTCCTGTTTGTAAAGGTTATATTTCCACACCACTGGCAGGAACTGGTGCAAACAGTCGGTTTTTCTCTGTTGAAGCCTAAAGATTTTCTTCCTGTAAAAAGACCGATGCCTGATTTAAAAGTGATGCCTCATGGACAAAAGAACATAATCTGCACAACTCCAACATATGGCGACCCTATGAATGAAAGACCTCCAAAATGTCCTATCATTAACAGACTTGCTCAGATCCTGCAAACTGGAGGATGTGGCTTCTTTTATTGAGTCAAGCCATCTCTTTTTAGGTCTTCCTCTTTTCCCACTGCCTTCCACTTTTCCTAGCGTTATTGATTTTTCCAGAGAATCTTGTCTTCTCATGATGGTGACCAATGCATGATAGCCTTAGTTTTGTCATTTTAGCTTCTAGGGAGAATTTGAGTTTGATTTGATCTAGTACCCACTTACTTGTCTTTTTGGCTGTCCTTGGTATCCACAAAACTCTCTTCCAGCACCACATTTCGAATGAATCAGTTTTCTTCCTGTCAGCTTTCTTCACTGTCTTTCACATCCATACATAGTAATGGGGAATACCATAATTTGGATTATTTTAATCTTGGTTCCCAGAGAGACATCTTTATCTTTAAGGATCTTATCTAGCTCCCTCACAGCTGCTGTTCAAAGTCTCAATCCTTCTGATTTCTTCATTGCAGTCTCCCTTTTGGTTGATGTGTGCATCTTGTTTAAAACAGGTTATTGGCTGCTATGCCTACAGCTGTAGTTCTATAGGTTACAATGACAGCTGAGCTGTAGTATTCTATGAAGCCCTGCTCTAGGGGGCTGCTATGCTATCTTGACATGTTAAGTGGTTTTTGCACTGATAAAAGCCCAGGTTAAATGGGAAACTGGGTAAGTTCTATTTGTTTTCTTAGCATAGTGTTGAAATCATTCCTAAAGTCATCATGGCTCTGTCTCCACGAGAGAGGAGAGAAGTTGAGAAAAGTAGCATTGGTGCCCTCCTGTCGGCAACAGATAGGTTGCTGTGTTTTCTGTTTTGAAAGAGGTTTTGATCCTGTTCCCATCTCTCTCTCAGGAGAGGGCAACAGGATGAGTCCCAATATCTTTGTCTTTCCAAGCAGATTCTGGAGGATTACTTTATGACAGAAGAATTTCTGCTTGACAAAACATCTGAAGAGGATGAGATTGACCTTTACAATAATCTGACCTTCACTTCGACAGGTAAGAGATTAAATTTCCTTCCCATCTCATTCTAAGTATCATATAGTAAAAACAGCTTACTCGATGCAGTCCTATGCAGAGTTACTCCTGTCTAAGCTAATTGAAATGAATGGGCTTAGATGGGAGTAACTCTTCTTAGGATTGCACTGATTGTGTCAAAAATAGACTGCATGTCTCTGTGAAAAGAGCAGGCTGTAAATTAAACAAATAAATAAGAATATTTTAATACTGTATGAATAATAGCATACTGTGATAAAAATTAGCTAGTCTTTGCTTCACTTAAAATCCAACCTTATTTTGTTTAAAACATTTTATGTCACTTTCCCATCCAAATAGCGTCCCTAAAGTAGCAAACATAAAAACATTAGAAAAGTTGAATATTAAAACAGCATTTTAAATAAGGTTTTATTGAATTATATAAGCAGACAACACCAAAACTAGGGAAGAGGGCCAATAACAGTTACTGGGGTATGCCAAATGAAACAAAAAATGGTTTCAACCACTGGTGGAAGATAAAGATAGTGGGAGACAGATGAATCTTCCTAGGGAGGGAGTTGCAAAGTTTTGGTACCGTGACTGAGATGGCCCTTTCTCAGGTGACCTGTCTAGCCTCAGATCATGGGGGCACCTGAAGCAGGTCCTCCAAAGATGGTCAGAATGGACAGGTAAGTTCAAGTGGGAGAAGGCTGTTCCTTAATATAATATATTCCTTGTGAAATGTGTTGAAGGATTTTGACTATGAATGAGCAGAGAAAGACTCTGCAAATTGTATAAAAGTTTCTGGCTATAGCAAGTTCTCCATAAGTGACTGAATAGCATTAAAAAGGTGGTTAAACAGCATGGTGTCTAGGTTAAGGTCCCATCATACTAGGTCAAAGCTGAATATTGCCAAATATGGGAGGTGTTCACTTTCTATTTCTGTGTGATCCACCAGCACTTAACCTGCAATATGAACTGTCTTAACTCTCTTTGTATTACCTTGGGCCTAGCATCCTAATGACCTATCCATAAAGCCTGGAAAACTCAGTCGCGTCTCACATCTTGCCCTTTTGTGAAGTCCAGAAGGTACAGAATAGTTCCGTGTGAGCAAGTCAGAGGTTAGTTGAGCCTAGAATTTTGATCAAGAGATTTCCATGCAGTGGAATCTTAGCTGTGAACTTTCAGTGTCCGTGGACAAGCCACAAATGACAAGAAAATTACACAACCTCCAGCCCAAGATTCATGTTTTTCCTCTCTTGTCATAGATCTGAGAATTCATTTTTCTCCCTCTCCCTCCTAAGCATATCTGGAAGAGAGTGAGACCAAAACCTTGGCTGCAGACCCAGTGGAAGCTCCTGTGAACGGACTTGAAGAAGTTGTGTCAGTAGGGGAAGAGGCAGGACATTCAGAAACTGCAGAAGAACAGCTGATGCTAGAAGATGTTTTGGAAGACGAAAGCCACCACACTGAGCCACAGCTTGCTTATGAGGCCACAGAAGAGATGGGAGAGGAGGAGATGGATGTGGTTGAACAGGAGGAGGAGGATCGTACAAGCAAGGAAGCAGAAGAACAGAACGACCTGGGAGACCCAGCAGTTATGAAAGCCGTGCGTGGCCAGTTTGCCTCGGAGGCCAAATGGGCTCCCAGGCCACGTCTGTTCCACAGGGCTTCTTTGTCACGATTGTCCGACTGCCGCACCCCTTCTTTTGCCCCATGGGAAAGTGTCTGGGGCGTGGCGGGAAAGGTAAGGGGAGCTGAGTCATAGGACGTGGGGAGGGGATGCATGAATTGGGAAATGGAGCAACGGGGGGGGGGGTCTGTAAAGGGTGCTCTAAGTTTTTAATTTAAGTTGGAGCTGACCACAGATGAAGTATCTTGTGCCGCAATGAATCGGTCTTTGGTTGTGGTACTGGTGTGTGGTAGAGTAAGGAAGTTGTTGGGGGTAACAGCAAGAGGGCAGAAGTTGCCGTTGTTCCCTGTGAGCTTCCTGGAGGCATTTGACTGATCAATGTGGGGAAATTGGATACTTGTGTGAAGGTGGAGGGGGGGCAGGGTAAGTAGGAAGAGCGATCTGTATATACATACAGGGTCTCTAGTTACAACATGATCCAATAGCAGCATATCAAAGCAATGAGGGTTGGCCTTCCTAACTAGATCTCCCAGAACCCTGACTCTTAATCAGTGTTGTCCTAAACAGAATTACCCCTTTCTAAGCTCATTGATTGAGGTGTAAGCCTGCTTAGGAGCTGAGACTGGGAATTTGCTCCCAAAGGATGGCTGAAGGCATAGACTCCTTTAAAAGGGGATTAGACAAATTCACGAAGGATAAGTCTATCAGTGGCTACTAACCATGGTGTCTGAGGGAGCCTCTGAAAAGAGCAAGAGTCCAGTAGCACTATAAGACTAACAAAATTTGTGATAAGGTATGGGCTCTCGTGAGCTGCAGCTCACTTCTTCAGATACAGCTAGAATGTGAGTCCATCTGTCCTTATATCTTGGAGAGTGGAGTGATTGCAGAAGCCAAATGCTAGTAGCTGGTGAATGACAATGGCAGGTGTGATTGAATAGGCTGGGGTAATGGGTGTGGAGAAATTAGCATTGGTAATAAGACAGGAAGTCAATGTCTTCATTCAGTCCAGGTGGATGCATTGTCTTGAGCTTTGTTATCAATTGCAATGCAGCCGTCTCTCTTTCTAATCTCCCGTTGAAATTCCTCTACAGGATAATTGTTCATACCCTACCACAAATTTTGTTAGTCCTATAGGTGCTACTGGACTCTTGCTCTTTTCTGCTGCTCTTGATCTAAGGGAGCCGCCACATTCGGAGGTAGTAAACCTCTGAATACCAGAGCCAGGAGACTATGTCAGGGGAAGGCCTCAGCCTCTGTGCCCTGTGGTTGGTCCTCCAGAGTAACTGGTTGGCCACTGTGTGAGACAGGGTGCTGGACTGGATGGGCCACTGGTCTGATCCAGCAGGGCTCCTCTTACGCTCCTGCTTTGTTGCCTGCTTCTCTCACCATTTTGATTCTTCTGTCCATAATTTTATCGGGTGAATCTGTGCAGGAGAATCACACTGAGGCAGCTTCGAAATCTGATTTGTGGAACTCGGCTCTGAGACGTGCCTCGTCACGGTCTGCAGTGGAGGTGAGCATGGCTTTCCCACCCTTTCTTCCCTGGTCTGAAGTGGGGAATGAAATGCTCCCTTGCACTGTACCTAGCTGTTGAAGAGTAGCCTGATGGCTTGTTAAAGCTTTCAAGTGATGAAGCCTGTAGCATGAAGAGTTCATGACATTTGATGTCTTTGTTGCAAGTGAAAGTTCAGGTGGAAAAGGGAAAGAAAATGCTAAATCCTTGTATAATGCTAATGTTGTAGAAAGTCTTGACAGCAGACAGTGTCCCTAATAAGCTTGGAAATGGCTGCCTATCCTATAGAGTTTGGAGTCTACCCAGTAAAAGGTAACATCTTTCCAATGTCCAATAGCCTCCTACCTTTGTAGTGTTCAGCCTTCCATGGGAGGACCCTCAAGCCCTCTTCCTAGTGTTTCATGGGGCTGATAAATGGAATCCTCAAAGCTCGCCCCCCCCATCTTAATCCTTACTGCCTTCACTCTGTGCCACCCTTTGGATCCTGAGCTACTCTGAGGCCAAGGTTTGTTTAGATTTACCTTTTCTGAAGCTGGAGTTCTTGTACTTCTCATCTAACCTTTAAATACAGTATGAAATGTTTTGGACATGCTGCGGCAGCTGTCCATGCATCTGTCTTTTCTCTGCTACTGCTTTGTAATAATTTCCCCCCCACAGCAGTCTCCCATGATGTCTGACTCTATGCGATCGCCGTATCCATTTACACTACCTCGCAGGACACGACGTGTGTTTAGCCTTAACCGGGTAATGCAGTGCGTCACTTTTCCCCTGAAACGGTAGCCGTAGCGGTGACGGTTGGGTTTGTCAGATCTAGAAACTTTGTGGGAGTTGCGGTGTTCAAGTGGTGAAAAAGAAGTTGTGACCAATAGAGAAACACTTCCTCACTTTAGGAAAGGGTAAAGCAGTAATGTCACATTTACAGAAGATAACTTCTGTCCAAGAGGATATTATTGTTTCAGACGGGGATGGGAGGGTAGGTGATTTGGATTCAAAGCAAGTATAACCTAACAGGAATACATAACACGTTTCCTTTGTGTAGAAGGATTTAAACACTGAAAGTCTCCTGTGTTTGTTTTGACCTATTAAGTCCACAATATTCTGGCCATAGGACATCTGAATGATTTCCAGCTACTAGGTGAACCTGCCCATACACTAGGAACTCCTACTGAGGCCTTGCCCCGCTGTCAGAACTAGGTGCTACCAGTGCCAGGTCCATCCAATTGTGATATCATGGTGTCCTGTTTATGGAACACTTCCCAAAACATGGTTGCTTGGTGACCACTTTCTCTTGGATGGAAGATAGAAGTGGCCTCGTGTGCTGATGCCAGTGCGCTGCTTATATGGATTCTTTCTTCCTTTCCATTCAGACCTCAGGCTATGCCTCACCCTCCTTTAGACCCTTGTTTCCCAACGTCACTAGCCCAACCTGGCCTATGACTCGCTCTCTTGAGCCTCTGTTCTTCAGCCCTTCGGCCAGTAGCCAACATAAATTCAGGTATGGAAAGGATGGGTAGGGTGAGGTGGAGTGGGGCAGGATACTGGTTCTCAAGGGTAGGCCAGATTGGCTACTCGAATATGAATCATGTGGCTGTCCTGTTTCTGGTCTTGGCTGCAAGCTATCTTGGGTCAGAGCTATGCTTAGTTCATTCTTTGACCTACTTGGAGAGCTTCCATCGCAAGAGTTCCTTGGCAGCCTGCTAGAGTCCAGTCACCTGGGCAAGTTCTTGCTACTTGGAAGGCCTTTTACACTCATTCTCTTGGGAGCTCAGGAACTTTTTTTTCTGCCCGAGATTCTCTGCTCTTCTTTCTCTACCTCTACAAAGGATGGGGGTTGGTTCCCACTACTTCTCCCTTGACTTCTGTTCCTTTACAGCTTGCCCACTGCCATGACGCAGCTACACCCTCTGCATCAGCGGATCCTGACTCAAAGGCAACAGCGAGGGGGAGAGAAGAAGAGGTGAGGGAGTTCGAGGGAAAGCAGAACACAACTGGATATGCATGTGTTTTTAGGAAGCCTGAACAGCTGGAACTTCCAGTGGCTGAGCCGGCTTGCAGCAGCAGCCATGGAGTCTTGGGGCACCTTACAGATTTTACTGTGGCATACAGTCCATTTCCTCTGATGCATTTTGATCCCTGGTGTTCAGATGCACATAAGCGGGGGTGAGGGTGGAAGTTGTCACTACTGTGATTTTTTACAAAATGTAAGAACAGTTTATGACTCTTCTGTGTTTCATGTTTAAAAAAAACTATGACGTGAATAAGCTTCACACAGAAATGTCAGAATATTCCTGTTTGCCACTGGCCCCATTGTCCACAACTGTATGTGTAAATATGCATATTTGAAGTAGGTTTGAGCACATACAAGTTTTATCCCACAATAAATCTTTTCACGTTCCACCAGGCTCCTTTGTGCATAATTGTGGCTTACTGTCCTGTGGTTGTAGTGCGTAGAGCTTCGGTCTAGAATCTGAGAGACCCAGGTGTGAATCCCCATTCTGCCCTGGACGTTCACTGGATAGCCTTGGGCCAATCACATACTCTCAGCCTAACCTTACCTCACAAGGTGGTTGTTGTGAGGATAAAATAGAGGAGGGGAGAACAGTGTTGTAAGCTGCCTTTTGTCCCCATTGGGGAGAAAAGTGGGATAAAAACATTTAGGTGAAGAGCCATTCTGAAATTTCGGTAGCATCAGGTATAGTAATTATGACTGAAAATGGAGGTTTTATTTCTGAAGTGGTGGAAAAGAGCAAGAGTCCAGTAGCCCCTATAAGACTAACAAATTTGTGGTAGGGTATGAGCTTTTGTGAGCCACAGCTCCCTTCTTCAGATATAGAAAGCTTATGCCCTACCACCAATTTTGCTAGTCTTATAGTTGCTACTGGACTCCTGCTCTTTTCAACTGCTACAGACAGACTAACATGGCTACCCATCTTGATCATTTCTAAAACAGTTTCCCTGTGTTCCCCAGCCATTTACAGAAAAGTGAACTTCACTCTGCTGTCTTCTGCTCCATGTGGGACAGAGACCAACTCTGTGGAAGCAGGAGATTGCTTTTAAAATCATTTCCTGATCTAGTCTCTATCTCAAAGGATCCCCTATGTGGAACCGCAGCCTACCGGGACGGATCCTTATGAGGCACTTATGACTTCACTGGAAAAGGACTGGGTGATAAAAGTGCAAATGATGCAGCTGCAGAGTGAAAACCCTCAGAGGGATGACTACTACTACCAGGTGAGGGTAGAAAAGGCCAAAACTTGTGTGGGCGATGTCCGATAGAGGTAGGAAAGCCTGGGGAAGAGAACTGTAGGGTGGCAGTTGTAAGGCTTTGTCTTGGATTTTGCAACTGCAATTTTGAGATTAAATTTCACTCTGGATTTATAACTGGATCTCCTCTCCTCCCTGTGGTTTACTGCTGACGGATTTTATTTTCTCCCCCTCCACTGCCAGGAGCTGAACGCAGCATGGTTCTCCCCTCTTCCGTTTTACCTGTAGGACCCTGTGAATTTGGTTAAGCTGAAAATGAGTGTCTCTGGGCCAAGGTGTGACCCAGCAAGGCTCATGGTTGGGTAGGGAGTTTGAGTAGGGATTGGAACACGGGCCTTGCAGGTTTAGACTGGGCTTTGAAAAGCCGGGGGGGGCGGGGGGGGCGGAGTGGGATATGGATTAGAGCTGTGATGCCAGAGAGAGACTCTTATTTCCTCCCATGCTATTTTCCCTAGTCCTCTTTTTTCCCCCACCCAATCCTAAGCAGTTGTTTTGACTCTTGTTCTCAGTGTGCGCGCATGCGTGCATGCACACGCGCTTGCACAACAAGAAGATCTAGCATGGTGCAGAGGCCTTAGTTTGCTCTAGAAACTGAGAATATCTGGTAAAGTGGTCTACTGACCCCTTTCTGAGCTGGGCGGCTTCTGAAGAACGGAGCGTGGTCCAGCTATGTTAACAGCAGTGGTAGGCTTGGGGCCCTCGTGCCTGATCTCACTGTAAATAGTGCAGTAGCAGGCGTGCTGTCGGTTTGCCCCTGCCGTCAGCTGTGAACTGTCCTCTCCTGCCCCGCAGGAATATTATCGCAAGCTGGAGCGTAAGCAGGCGCAGAAGGGTGGGCGCAAGCATGAAGTCCCCAAGCTGATTACCCCGTATATCCAGAAAGTGGAGACGTATGAATCGGGTAAGTGTCTCGCAAGGAAGAGGCTGGCCGGCTGTAGGGATATAGGTGGCTATGTCCTGATAACTTCTTTTTCTTCCTCTAGTGGTGAGGATCCCAGGCTCCTTGGGCCAGGTGGCGGTGTCCACATGCTATAGTCCTCGCAGGGCTATTGATGCTGTACATCACATCCCACTGGAGCAGGTCTGTAAGGTTGCTCTTTATGCAGAAGCTGGGGTGGAGAGTTAGCTGGGGTATGGCTGGTTTTCATTACTACTCTGTAGGAAGCAGCTGAGGAGATCCTTGTGCAAATAATGGATTGCTGGATTATTGCTGGGGTTCACTACAGGATATTTGTCCCCTTTTCCCTTTTGGTGCAGTTTTCCTCCCCAGTACTAAGAGAAATAAAGGTTTCCAAACTATAGTATTTCTGTAAATGGCTTTGTAAGACCCTCTGAGCCCTCTGGAGACGCTAAGCCAGAGCTGGTCGCTGTATTGATTGAACTTAATTTTTCTCTCTCCACTCCCCCACCCACCTTTGAAGGCTGTTGGGAATCAGCGACTGCAGGTGCTGTATCAGATTGAGAAGGTGAGGATACAGGGGGCTGGATGTGTGCGAGTGACTGCCTGAGCATGTGTGGTCCATAGCTACTGCTAGGTGGCACCAAGTTTACTATGGATCTTGCTGCTCCCAGTTGCTCCCTGGAGATTCTTGAATGTCCCACAAATGCTGAAGCTGTATGCTCCTGTTCTAAAATTCTGTAGGTTGGTGGCGCAACTGGACTCTAGATAAGTTTTTTAAAAGTCCCTCTAAGCACAAATAACTGGATTTTTTCTCTCATAAAACCCATGATGTGTGGGTACAGAAATACTGTTTGCCTTTCCACTGCGTCTGCCAAGGTGGCAGATGGAAGGTAACTGGTGAGAACTTCCAACAGTGCACTCAGAGCCAAGCTACAAGTTACGCCTGACACAGGTTGGACACTTGTCAGCTTCCCTCAAGTTTTGATGGGAAATGTAGGCGTCCTGGTTTTACACCTTGGCTGTCCATTACAGCTGCAAGACCAGGATGCCTGCATTTCCCATCAAAACTTGAGGGAAGCTGACAAGTGTCCAACCTGTGTCAGGCGTCACTTGTAGATTGGCTCTTAGAGAGACACGAAAGCTATGCCACCAGAAGGCATGCTGGACTGAGATGCTGCCTTATACATCTGCCGCTCTTGGCTAACTTTATCCATGTCATCCTGGGACAGATGTACCTGCAGCTTTTGGATATCGAGGACATTCAGCAGAAGCTGGTCCTGGCACCAGAGGAACAGCATTCTCACTTCTGTGAGAAACTGGCTCACGAGGTGGGGCATATCTACCAAACTCTGAGAATAGAGGGATGCAACAATGATTGCAACAATAAAGAGTAAGTCCAGGGAAGAGTTTTTTGAAGTTATGGTAAACATGGTGGGGGGGAGGGGGAAGAGCTCCATAAGAAAAGAGTGAGGCAACTGCCATACTGAGTCACTTCCTGGTTCTCAGATCAGTTTAAGAGTACTTTCAAACGTGCGTCCTGCTGGCAGAAAGCCTTCTGCAGGCCGCTAATGGTTTTAAATCCATGCTGTCCTGCCTCCCTCTAGTGGAGAAGCCAGAAGATGTTTTTTTTTTAAATTGCAGATAGCCATTTGGTTAAAGTCCAGACAGCAAGTTAGGGCTGCTTTTGCTGAGTTTTGAATATGTTCTTAGTCCTCTTCCCTTCTAGACCCTTAAGCCAGTTTGGCACAGTATAGTCTGTGTGCATGCTGGACCAGTTTGGTCTCTTCTTTCAGGGAAGCTAAGGACGAGTTCCTGCAAATTCTGCTGGTGGGGAAAGGGAAGCGGCTGGTGGCCCGTCTCTTGCCACACTTGTCCCAAGAGCAAGCCAAGCAGGTCCTTCTCACCATCACACGACACTTGCCCTTCCTTATTCAAAAGGACCTACTGGATGAGGTACTGGTTGGGGAAGGGGAGCGACCAGCTGTCTGCAAGTAACAAGAAATGGTCTTTGTGCTCCAGACGGCTTTGACATAAAGGGTTCTGTGCTTTGGATATTGGATCTAGAGGCTAGAGAGAAAACTGTGTGTACTTCTGCTAAAGAATTAACTCTGCATCGGAAAAAGCGAAACTCTTTGAATTATTCGTGTTATATAAATCACACATATTTAGTCTGCTGGGTTTTTTCAGACCTTGCCCCTCCATTTGACGAGCCAAAGAGGAACACAGATTTTATTCCATCACCCCTCTTTTTTTCAGAAATTTCAGCAGACTTTGCTGGAGCGTCTTCAAGCTATGAGGGCTAGAGATCTGGAAGTTTATTTAGCTCATAGTCGAGATTTTAAAAGTGTGAAGTTCAATACCGACACTTTTGCAGAATCTCTGCCCTCACACAGCTCTGGGGGATGGGACGGTATGGAACATTTCTAGCTTGCTGGCAATTCAAGTGATGCTAAAAGACATGGAGAAGACTTGTTTTTTTTTTTAAAAAAAACTATTCCCCCCCCCCCGAATCATAGAGGCTATGCAAGTAACCTAAAGGGTGTGAGAAGTGGGATTATTCTTTATGTTTACTTGCTTGCTTATCCCTGTGTGTCTCGTGGGCATGGTAGACCCTGCCTGTTCTGTACAGCCCCCTCGGAGACGTTGTCGAACAGCTGACCTTCAGTGAGATGGTCAACATCCTTCAGGAGCTGACCAGACTGCAGCCAGATTCTGTGAAGTATTCGCTCATGACAATATTTGGGAACAAGGTGCGTTGGGCTAGGATGTTCCTCAGGCTGTTGGCCTCACTGCTTTGTGCAGAAAAAGAAACAAAAATAATGTGATGCCTCTTATTGAGGCCAACCCAAAAGATGTAGAACGGTAAGCAAGGTTTCAAGTTTTATTGAACCTTTCATCAGGCAGATGCTACAGTGATTAAAAAATGCAGGTTTTTCCAGATCTGAAGGCCCTGTCTTGCAGCTTTTGACGTGGGAGCTTTGTGGCCTGTCTGAGTATCCAGAGGGATATTATTGGGATGCTTGATGCCGGGTGAACCACCCCCTGGTGGTTGTGGTGCCACCGTTTCCCTGAAGAAGTGAGCTGTGGCTCACGAAAGCTCATCCCCTACCACAAATGTTGTTAGTCTTAAAGGTTCTACTGGACTCTTGCTCTTTTCTACTGTTTCCCTTATGAATGTTCATTTTCCTTCCCCTTCAGTTTGCTGTCTCTCTCCTGTATTTGCTGCTGAGCCATGGTGAGAGTTGTCTTTCTTCCAGCATGCCCCTGGAACTTAACAGTGGAGACTTTGAGAAATGGTGAGGTGGTTGTCTGAAAATCGGGACTTCTGCTGAGCAGAATTGTCCTAGATCCTCTGATCTGGTAGATCCTCTTACAGTTGCATCTCACCTCGTTTCCTAGGGTGGATATGGTGCTCCTTGTTGCTAAGGAGCTCTCCCAAGTGTCCAAAGACTCCAGGGTGGAGCCCCTTTATCTGCCCAGCAATCTTCTATTTCTTTTCTGCCGCTATGTGGACAAAGAGACAGTGAATCGTTTGGATGTCAAGATGGAGTAAAGTATGGAGGTAGGATGGGTAGGATGGGGTAGGTAGATACGGGTGTGTGGCTGTACCTCAGTACAAGCAGCAGTAATGCTGCTTGTAAAACTCTCTAGCATAATAGAATGGTTGTAGGCGGGAGCAGTAGGCTAGCTTCTTTCCACACTAGAGTACGGAGAGATTGGCTGGTATGTGAGTGTTTCTGTATGCAGCCAGGTACCTATTTATGGCTGCTTGTCTTGGTATTTATCTTCTTCATTGGTGTGGGCTGAAGTATTGAGCTGGACTTAGAGTTTTTTTAAAAAAAATTCTTGCTATATCCGTCAAAGCTGGTGTCTGGCTCTGGAATTCCCGTTCATAGTGGCAAGTTGCTTTTCCAGCAATATGAAAGAGAGGGCTGCACATCACAGCACTCTACAACAGGGTTGTTGCTTTTCAGACATTCTAGCAAGCTAGCACAGTGCTTCCTATTTTCAGTGGACCTCTGTATGTTTGTTCATTTTTTCTCCCTCTCCCACTGCTTTGAGGGCCTTTTGGCCCAAGCATCTGTCTTGAAAAGACGACTCTCTTCCCAGGGGACTCCATCTAAATCTTATTTCTTTTTAGATAGGCTTTCTTGTGATATTTGGCAAGGAAGGGAGAAACTTGTTTTCTAAACAGTGGCTGCTTCAAAGTTATAGGCACTGCTGTCTGAATCTCATGGATTCTGTTGAGGATCCTTCTGCAAAGCAGGCAGGGGTGGGGAAAGCGATAACTCTGAAGGCCCTTGAGCCTGAGGTGTTAAACTACCTTGTATGGTGCCCACCATGTGTGTGCCGCACCTCACAGCCTCTTGGATTTCATCGCTTCACTATTGTGGTCTGATTCATTAAGTGGGGAAAGGCAGGTAGGGAAACTTTAGTTTTTGATCACCCAACTGTTATTTGTAAAATGTAACATGATACAGCAGCTGCTTCCTCTACTCTGTTGTCCATCTTAATAAAATACTTGGGTGCCTCCTTTGTAATGGTCCCTCAGACCTCCCTGCCTCCAGTTTCTGATTTTCTTTCCTTTTTATTGTTGCAGATGACCCTTATTGTTGCCAAAAAAACTCCTTGGGTGCTTGGAGCCTACTCTGTTCCCTACAGAAGTGTGGGACTACCACTGCTATTGACATCTGCCTTTACCATGAGAACTGAAACACAGTGGCTGGTTATCAAATAGGATGCATAATTTAACTTCACAACCTTTTTCTTCTTCCTGGGGTTTATTTCCCCTCCCCCTTAAGTGCTCTATGCTGGTTTGTAGATAGATAATACTGGCAGTAGGGAGCACAGAATATAGTTAACTTATGGAGCCAGAGTCGGTGGACAAATGGCTAGTTTGTACAGTATAAATTAAGACTGTTTGGTGTGGGAGGGGAGGGTGAATTCTTGTGTTTGGGGTTTTGTGTACAGCACATAATACAATAAAAGCAACTAACAGAAATCACTTTGGAACTCTAATATTGCACAGTGGAGGGATGGATACAATTGCTAACTGTACAATCCCTCCCAGAGACAGCAGTGCTCCTGGTACACAGAGTATAATGCTGTGAGCTCCAAAGAAGACTGGTAGAAATCTGGCTAGGCAAAGATACATTCATGATACTAAGAAATATAATAACATTCAATTTATATACCACCCTTCAGGACAACTTAATGCCCACTCAAAGCAGTTTCAAAGTATATTATTATTATCCCCACAACAAATACCATGTGAGGTGGGTGGGGCAATGAGAGAGCTCCTAGAATCTGTGACTGAGCCAAGGTCACCCAGCTGGCTTCAAGTGGAGGAGTGGGGAATCGAACCCAGTCCTCCAGATTAGAGTCCTGTGCTCTTAACCACTACACCAAACTGGCTCTCAGAGAAGCCAGAGAAGGCTCTTTGCTGTCAACTACTTCTTGTCCTTTGAATCTGGCATCTCCCCCATTTCTTCCTTAAACTAGTTTGAAAGAAGGACTGCAGCTCTAGGTGTGCGTGCATCTCATTTGTGCATTCAGTAAGCAAGTCTTGCATTTATTTCCCAAAATCTGTTTGACCAGATCTGGCAGTAGGAAAATAGTGGGAAGGGATGACTTTGTAATCCAACTGGAGGAGAAGGGGGAGACTGCACCCTGGCTACGAGGCTGTTCTTCATTCCTGTACTCTGTTCAGAGAGCTCAGCAGACATCAGCTTCTAATACTGCCTTGGATGGTATCCTCACCGCTGCTGCTTTCGGTTCAGACATTGCTGACTTGCGCTTGGCTCCCTGAATTCAGGGTCACACCACCACCTTTTGTAGCTAATAAAACTACGCTGAAGTTAGAGAAGCAACATGACTCATGTTGGGGCATGTGCTTTGCATGTGAAACCCCCAAATTCAAGGCATGACTTCCCTAATTAGTCTCCAAGTTACAGGGGTTGAGAAAGACCTTTCTCTGCTTAAAGTGCTGGCAAGGCTAGTCTGTCATTTTCTGCTTTAGTATAAAGCAATAAGTTTTGCAGTAAGTATTGTTAATAGTTACTTTTAGGATGAAAGCCAGCTGTACTACAAAGGGTAGGTCCAGATTTGTAAGTAACTGCTTACTTATTGGTCTGAAATAGCTGAGTGGTCAGGGTGGGGGTGGAGATTAGGTTGCAATCCTAAACATACTTGGCAGGGGTGGAGAGTGCCATCAAGTCATAGCTGACTCAGGGTGACCCCTGCTGGGGTTTTCAAGACAAGAGACTAACAGAGGGTGCTTCACATACTTACTAGGTAGTAAATCTCATTGAATTTGATGGGATTGAATTTTGAATATGCACCCTTAGGTTTGCAGTGTCTCTGTCTGTTTCTCACATGCTCGCACACACTTTTTCCAGTGTCTTTTGCAAGCAAGCTTTAAATTTTCTTCACTAATCTTGCTAGAGAGGGTAGAAGCTGTTTCTCCAGAACACGGGCAACAATGGATTGTATAGATGACTGTAAAACTCTATTGCCACCAGTATGATAGCATAAGTTGGAGGGCAAATATTTTAACCTGTGCTTTGTAGCTTTCTCTGGCTGCTTTGATGTTGCTGTAGCTTGTGCCCAAGAAAGCTAAAAACAGCAAAATAATTGCTTGCTAGGAACTGTAGCAATAAAAGGATTTCCTTCGCATACCCTCAGGGTGTAGAAATGGTCTTCCTTTCTATGAGTGATCAGATGTTCCTGACCTTAAGTAGTTCCTTTGCCAGCCCTAACAAACAGGACTGTGGCCAGTTTTGCTGTAGGCCAGGATTCTGCTGTCGCTAAGCCCTGTCCAAATAAATATTAAATCAAAATGTGAAGTTGTGCCCTGGAGTCATTGCTTATCAGGGTTAAAGTGGTTGTGCTCAAAAAAAGTTGGCAGCGGTCCCTAAGACCAGAGTGTATTAACTTTAAAGTTTTGTCTCTGCTGCTTGCACAAGTTAGAAAATCTGATGTTAACATTTTTTTAAAGAATAGCAGTGAATTAAACAACTAAACTCTGATGTGCAAGAATCAGAGACAGAACTGTGCTTGTCACACAGGTATGCATGGGCTGAAGTTTTCTCTACTGCCCAGATTTTTCATACACTTTACCTATAGTTCTGACATTCTGAAACGAAAGATCAAACATGCACAAGATAAGCAATAGTGAGGGGTGAGATACATCTGGAGTCCTGGATAGCTGCTGGTACAATTGGTCTTTTGAGGTAGCAGCAATTGGAACATCTCTGTATTGAGTTTACAGCATCTGAGACTTTTTAGTTTAGAAAAAAATGTGATGAAGTGGAAAAAGTGAAAGGCCAACTAGAAATCCAGGGTATGAGCTTTAGAGAGTCAGAGCTCCCTTTGTCAGAAGTGGAGGATGTGCAAATAGGATTGCTAGCCTCTGGAGATCTGGAGTGATAAAGGATCTCCAGGCCATATAGATCACGTCCCCTGGTGGAAATGGCTGCCTAGCAGGCTGGACTATAACATTATACCCTACTGAAGTCCCTGCCATTGTTAGGCTCCACCCCCCAAATCTCTAGGAATTTCCCAAACTGCTGCTGGCAATCCAACGTAGCAGACTCCTAAAGCTTTGCATGAAGCAAGAAAACATTTTCTTCCTCAACCATGACACTAGAGCTTGGGTGCAGGTGGAGGCAATGGCTAGTACATTGTGGGTGAAAGAGCTTGGTTGCTCACCAAGTAATAAATGGTCACGATTAGTCCAGTAGCACTGAGCACTTTGGAGAGTGGGGAAAAAGGAATAGTGGGCTTTGATGCAGCAATGGCGTAGAGGTTAGGCATATTCCGGGAGGATAGTCCCCTGCATAGCTGCTAGCCAGCATCACCAAAAGGAACCTCCAGTGCCAAAGGCAGTCAACCTCTGAATACCAGCAATGGGGTTGGCCACTGTGCCAGAGTCTTCTGAAGAAGGGCGCTGGACCCGATGCGGCTCCACAGCTGCTTGTTACATTCTAACATGGGATGGAGCTGTAAGGGAGAAGGCCACGCCCTAGCTCGCCTTTTCACCCAATCGCTTCCTTCCTCCCAACTTTCGATTTGCATACCACGCCTCGAGGTTTCTCGCTTGGCACTGAGGGTGGAGCCTGTTGCCCCGCCCCTCGCCTCCTGTCTGGGCCGTGGCCCCGCCCCCTCGTGCCAGAGGCTCTATAAAAGCTGCCTCGGTAGCTTCCGGCGGGAGCCGGAAGTGGTCGTCCGCGGCAACCGAGCGGCGGTGGCCATGGCGTCGGGCGGCTCCCCCGCGGACCGGCTCCCCCCGCCGTTCCCCGGCGCCGAGGTGGCCAACGCCCCCTCCGCCGACAGCGACTCGGACGGGGAGGACATTTTCACCGGCAGCGCTGTGAGTGACCGGTGTGTGTGTGTATGTGTGCTGAGGGAAGGAGGAGGCTTGTTGTATCTCTGTTTGCTGAAGGGAAGGGGCTGCCCTGAGGCGCTTTTCTCAGGCCCTGGGTATGCTTACTCGCGAGTAAGCCCCGTTAAAGCAGCTGGGAACTTGCTCCGTGCAGCTTCTTGAAGGGAGGTGGCCTCAATCTGCCTGGTTGTCTGGAAAGAAATGATATAATGTAAAGAGAGAATCACAGAAAGGAACTCAAAAGAAAAAAAAATTGGCTGTGAAAAACGAACTGCAAGTATATGACTCACCCCAAAGCATGAGACGTTTTTTATAAGAAAAATTCTCTAGATCAAAAATCATTTTATAAAGTGCATTGTTAATACAATTTCTGAAAGGCTACAAGTACAAAATTATTTTTGTATCCCTTTTTTTATGTATCCAAAACATAGAAAAAACATCAACTACAGTTTGGAAAAACTGCTTTTATCCACCTCCTTGCCCCCCCTTCTCTCTCCTTCCAAAAAATCCTTTTTTTTCTCTTTCACTCTTTTTACTTCTCCCCACTCCCCTCCCATTTATTTATTTATTTAGTGGAAGTTTGAGCCTTACCTTACAAAGTTATGCCCCCCTCCTTTCTTTGTTGGAAAATTAAATCTTAATGTGGGTGGGTGTCAAGCTTCTTTTTTTAAAAAAAACAACAACTAATTTTACTGTTTGTTTTTAGCTGCGGTGGTGGTCCCCAGCATTTTTGGTGTGGTGGACCCACAAGTCCAAATATATTCGCTGTGGTAATCCACCTTAAAACAAAACAGCAACGCAAGATGTGCACAGGTTGATAAAACTGCAAAAGACTAGGGCTCCCACAGACTTTGTAACCCTCTCTTTGGGGCAGTCAAAAAGAGTAAGAGGCCAGTAGCGCCTATAAGACTAACAAAATTTTCTGAAGTAGTGAGCTGTGACTCACAAAAGCTCATACCCTACCACAAATTTTGTTAGTCTTATAGGTGTTACTGGGTTCTTGCTCTTTTCAGCTACTACAGACAAACTAACATGGCTATCCATCTTGATCTCTCTTTGGGGCGAGAGCCACAGATTGGGAAATTGTGGGCCACAGCAGACCAACACTGCTAGCATTCTGGGTTTTAGGTGGGTGTGTCACCTTTATTAAAGGAGCCACAATTTTTTAAAAAACCTAACGATTTATAGTGGCATAAGCATTAGTGAGCTAGGGTCCATTTTGTGCATCTGCAGAACAGGCTCTGAATCGCAAATGCTTATGCTACCAGAATTTTGTAGTCTTGATGTTGTCACAGGACTCTTTGTCATTTTGACTGCAGCCAACCAAGAGTGTTGTTATGTACCTTAAAGACTAACAAAGGAGTTGGGTATTTCGGAGTTGGGTATTTCTTATAACTTCTCTGTAGATTATTTAATTTCTTCTTTATAGTATTATTTTATTCTGAAGTCAGTAGTCTTTTCCCACTGTTGCAATCTGCCTACTGAGCCTCACTGGTATGAAAGAGCTTGAGTCTTTCACCCTTGTGAACTGAAGCAAGTGTGAGTTAATCTCTGAAGTTATCTTTCCTTCTACCGCTTATGAATCCTGCATGCCTAAATTTTATGAAATTTGGTATACTGCTTTTCTGCTCTCTAAAACTCTCAGATCAAACTCCTTTTAAAAATCCCAATAGACCTTTGGTCAGCATAATAGTACACTTTTGTTTGTGTTGAACGCCTTCCTGGAGTATGCAGGCTGCTTCCGTAATCCATTAACCTGGGTTCCCACAGCTCCTGCTCTTTCACAGCAACATCTTGGAAGATCCATTGGGAAAATTCTGTGTCTTAATTCAGACACAACTTTAAACTGTTCCCTATTTTAACCATTGCCGTTTCTCATTGTCTGAGATAACCCTTTTAGCTGACTGTAGTTGCCCTGGCAGGTCTCCAGACAGGTGGCATATAAATGTTCTAAATAAATACATTTACTCCTGAGAATATATCTTGGAAATCTAGGATGTATTTAATAAACAGATTTGGTGTAACTTCATTCATCATTGTTGGCAATAGTGTCTGCACACAGGCGGGGCAGCTTGTTAGCAGAGAACAAATTACAGCAAGGGACTTGGGGTTAAGCCATGTCTTAATAACTAAGCTCCTCTTTTCTCTTTCTAGAGAAGTATTCCCTTTTGGGGAAAATAGTGCAATAATTGGAAGTGTGATTTGCTGAAACTGTCTTCATATGAGATTGCAGAAGTAGAATAATCCTGATGCTAGAGAGCAGGAAGTTGCATAATTACCGCATAAATTGCACCAGCCCTGCATAAAACAGTATCTAGCACTGATTTGATCATTACTGTAGATCTTCAAGAATTTCATGGTTTTTGAACTCCTAGTTGGGACAGCATGATCTCTTTTCTTGGTAGGGTTAAGTTCTGCCCCTAGTGTGGGCTGAAACAGAAGGGTTTTGTTCTTTAACTACAGCTTCACAGAGGTGGGTTCATGGGACATACAAAAACTTACAGGGACATCTTCTGAATAGAGTTTTGTTCTCCCAGGCCTTCATGGCTCTGCTTCTCAAGAAACAAAGCTCTTTCTGAACGACAAGCGACTGAAGCCTTCAGTGCCTCTGTTTGCTTTTTGCAGCGCTTGGTCCAGCCACCCTTTGCTCTTGCGACACAGCGGCTTAGAGAGCTATCCGTCCATGGTGCCTCTTGGGTCTGTGACGCGGTTCTTGCTACTCTTTGAAACTGCCAGCTCAGCCATGCAGACAATGTCAGCGCTGTCTCCGGGTGCCAGAGCATTGTGCCTTCAGAAAGCTGTTGAGGAAACAGTGGGCTTTTATAAATCAAACGTTACAGTGGTTGAACTGTGTCAAATTGCGCCAGTGCCTGCAGTTGTCCTGCCAAATAGAGTGGTGTTGACTTCTTCTCTGCAGTGGTTGAAAAAAGAAACATACTGTATGAAATGACTTTCTTAGCAGGGGGCTGAGTTACTGTTCACGACATAAGCATGACTTCAGTGTTTCAGACAGTGTCAGATCTGTTGCATCTCTGTGGCTGACAGCTGTAATTGAGGCTGTTTCATTGGCCTTCTGAGCATGACCTTCAGCGAGGGATATAACCCTGCAACTCACGCAATGTACTCTTGTCTGTACTCCTAGAGTAAGCCGATGTCTCCTAAGAAGGCGTCTCCTGTACCAGTAAGAAACAGTTCCACAGCAAATGGTGTCCACGAAGACCAAGATGATCAGGATTTATTTGCAGGTATGTTTTACGTTCTCAGTTGTTAAGAACTGAAGAAAGACAGCACAGCTATAAATTCTTTGGTTACCCAAGGAGAAGAGGGTTGCACGTTTGTGTACTTCGTGACAAGCTGTTCAGTGCCACCTTATTGAAACAATCGGGATTACAGAATGAGACCACAATGCATTAAAAGCAGTAATACTTTAAAAAAAAAAACTGGATTACAGAATTGGAAAACAATGTGATAGAACAAACAATACCAGAATAAAACTGTCTTAAGGTTTTCAGGCATTAGAATCCTGTTTGCTTCATAAAAATACCCTCCTGAACCATTCTGTTTAAAGGCCTGCCATTTATGGTTTAGGTACTCCAAGATGCTTTGCCAGAATCATGTGCCTTCCATTAAAGATTGACGGCTGGCATGTCTTCTGTGAACTCCTGTGCTGAGTGACTGATACTGCTTGACAAAAATTGGGCTTTCGATACCCTTTCTGTAGAGCCAGAATAGTAACTTATTTGAACTAAAGACAATCTCTGGGGAGTTAAAACCGTGGATTTGATTATTTCAGGGGAATAAGTTTACATTTTGCAGGTCTGTGAGTTTGTGATCAAACTGCCCTCTGGATCTTAAACACGCACCGATCACTTTAGATTTCTAAGCGCACTTGCACCCTGGCTGGTGGCTGCTCTGTACTTTGGTTTGGGTCCACATCTCAAAATTAACTTAAAAACCTTTTCTGTTGAACCTATTTCTTGAATCACAAATGCTTTCAAACAGGAACCCAAGCACCTGATCTGTCCCATATACGTCTTGCTTCTTTTCTGGGTGGAAAATGTTAATTCTTCTGTGTGTTTCTAAAAACATTGATCTGGCCGTGCTATTATAAAGAACTTGAGAGTTAACAGCATCCGGCTGTTGTTGGGGAAATGTTTTTGTTTAAACACGATTTAGTTTTGTTTTGTTTAAACGAGGCAGTTTCAAAGAGTAGCAAGAAAGATTTAAACAAGGGAATAGCAGTACTTAAACAAGTCTCTCCTATGCATATTTATGTGTGTATCACCACTGTGCATTTTGTATAGTTTTATTTACGATTCTGTATGGTTTGCAGCTAAGCTCCGGTTCTGTTATTTAGAGAGAGTAGCTTCTAATGGTTTCCCTGGTTAGAATTTTTGTTGCTGGAGGAATTGGGCTTTTTTTTTTAAAAAAAAAAACTCCTCTGTGGTCTTATCCTTTTGTAGATGCCACGGTAGAGCTGTCTCTGGATAGCGCACAGAACAGCCAGAAGAAGGAGACAGCCACTGTGTTTAGTCCCACCCCTTCTCTAGAGAGAACAGCAAATTCATCATCTGTGCACCAGTCCAAAACCTATGAGGAGGTATCTACTACTGTGCTGTGTGCGGGATTACCAGATCTTCTGGGGCGGGGTGAATGGCAGTGTCTGGGATCTGGTGACAGTCTCCTCTTCAGCATCCAGCAGGTTGGGCCTTGCTTGCTAATTTCTTCTGCTGCTTTTTCCAGTCTAGCTCAGTCTTGGAGCAAGACTTGGGCTCCTCTCTCCCCCCCCCCCTCCATGCAAATCTTTGGAAAGAGGTCTGATGATTCTGGCTTTTTAAATTGGATTCCAACACGACCTTAAGGAAAGTGGGCTGGGAAGAAGTCATAAATGGAAAACAATTTTATCATCATAGTGAACTAAACTCCTTTAAAGTTGGATACACAGCTTGATTCAAAAAAAGTTTGTGATGTTTAAGCACTGCTAGCATCTAGACCAGGAAGAGGGATTCACTAAACTGTTTCAGATGAACTCTGTGAAACAAAACTTTTAACTTTCCTGCTAGCTGTGTTTTCAGCATATCTTTTAAGGGGCTGAAATGCTTGCCTTTTAAAAATTCAGATTTTAGCACTGAATTCGTATCTGGGCGTAACAGCTGCTGTGTACCATGGCTAGTTTTTTATTCCCACCTCCTTTTGTCCATCAAGTTTGCAATGGAAGTCTTGAGTGCTAAACTGCATATTCTGTACGAGGCCTGATTGAAATCCCTGGATTTTCTGTGACCAAAGTGTGTTTCTTTTGCTTCTAGCTGGAAGAAGAAGAGCAGGAAGACCAGTTTGAGCTTACAGTGGGAGTGAGCGATCCAGAGAAAATTGGTGAGTCGTGATGAAGGGGGAGTGAGTGGACATAATTGGGGAGCTGCATGGAGGTCTGTATACTAACAGGTTTGCCTTGGCCTAAAAGCTGGAAGTGTTGTGTCTGTTGATGGTACTCAAATCTGCTTGGGCAGTGCTGAAGGAAGAGGGAACTGTATTCTGGTCCACAGTCTCATAACTGCTGAATATGGCAGAGGGTTCCAGGCATGGTTCAGGATCATGATGGCTTTCATGGGACTTTTAAATGCTACAGCTATGATTACTAAACTCTACCAGAGAAAGAACTGCAGAGATTGCTAATGCAAGGCTGAAAGTCACTTGGAAAGACTGTTTATGGACAAGACTTTTGCCAATATAATGGAAATGAGGCTGGACTTGATAACTTGCATGTGTCCATGTTCACCCTGTGTAAGAGAGAGGCTTGAAGCCCACGGACTATAGCAGTAAGTATGGAATGCTCTTGGCAAGGAATACCAAACGGGGGTCCCTTTCTTTTAGAGCACTCTCTCAGCTCAGATGCTGAACATGTCTTCCAAGCAGAAAGTGATCCTCTTCCACCTAACTGTGATCTGTTACGGACCCAAACACTTCTCTGGCCTGACATGACTCTGACTGTATGCAGACAACTTGGTTAAAGTTAATGCATTTTAATTAAAAAAGAATGACACAATCCAACATCTTGTTGGTGGTGTTTGATATGAGCAGTTGCCTGATTGGGGGCAGTCTATTCCAATTAAACTTTGGAGGCAACTTCATTATGCTAGAATCCCTAGCCCTGGCACACGCTAATGTTGCATGCATAGAGGTGCAGTTTAATCTGGAAGCCTTGTGCATGCAGGCTTGTACGCAAGACTTCTTGTCCACAGCGTCTTAACTTAAGTCAGACCATCTAAAAGGTGGGCAGCTGAACTGCTTGGCACACACAAAACTACGGGTCATGTTAAACGAGTCATTTGTAACACGCTAGGCAGCCCAGAGAGCTTTGCTACCCATCTGCACCCAGTTGGGAGCTTAAGGGAGCAGAGATGCAGGGTAGTGGTAATTCTTCCTGTCGTTCTGCAGGATGTTGGATTGCACCGTGTGCATGACAAACAAGCTGAGGTGTGGCCATTTGCTGTGTTGGAATGCCCTCTGTGTCCTCAGACGACTAGCAGCCGAAAGAGGCCTCCTTGCTTGAGAGAATCCCGGATGTATTTTCCGAATTGCAGCTGTTAATACAGGAAAGGAGACGGTGCAGGAACAGCTGCCTACCTGGGGAACATTATGCTCTTTGCTTAAGGGTTCTCTCTGCTCAGGGATGCAAGCTGTGTACAGTTTGGCCTGCTTGTAGCCAGCTTCCCCTGTCTTCTCAGCTGCCTTTGGTGCCATAACAACCGCTCAATTGTTCAGCCTAGAGCAGATGTGCAGCACTCGGCCAGATCCTCACAGTACAACAAGCCCCTAATTATGTTCTCACGGCTGTAGGAAGTGCAGGGAGGACCTGGCACTGCAGTTGTATAAGCTTCAGCTGTTGGTATCCTGCAGGAATAGTTAGAAGGAAGGCTTCCTGGGCGCACCCCTCTTGCCAGCACTGGGCACGACTCGCGAGATGGAAACAGTCGTTGGGCTGAAGTTTGCCTTTAATGAACCTGCAGTAAACGTTTCTGTAACTAGTCACTTTGTCCAGCCTTCCGCTTTTAACAGATTGGTTAGGAAACGTTCAGAGCGGAGGTATGAATCTATGATCCTAGCTTGGTTGCCCCCTGTTCCTTTGCTGTGGTACATGAGAACAGCTGCTGTACCATTTGTGGAAGGGTTTGTTTTACAGCATTGAAAGACCATAATATTCATTCCGTTATCTTTACTGTAAGTAAGAGTTTCTTCATTCCAATTCTGAGTCCTCCAGTTTTGTTTTTAATGAGCAGAAACACTTTGGAAGATCTGTGTTGTGTTCCAAATATCGTTGTTGTCCTCTTCTTCGATGCCATGCAAAGTTCCACATGCCTTTGTAACAGCATCACACGGTCGGCTGTTGGGTGTGCTTTCGATTCACTGTACTGCTCAGAATCTTGGCAGTGGTGACGCTTCGTTAGCTGCCTCCGTGAGCTGTTTTAGGTGTACTTTAAATTCACGTCCCACTATTTATACATGCAGATTGAGTCAAATGAGGCTCACGGCTTCAAGCAACTCAGCCACTTGAAGGTTAGGGTGAGATATGTTGGGCAAAGTGTTGCGAAATTCTGCAAGACTGGAAATATGGTATCCCAGGCGGCTGTCTCTTTGAGTCTGTTTGATTTTAGCCTTCTGTGAGTTGCACCTGGTAAATCTGAAGAAGTTGGATGGGAACTCAGGAGGGGTTTTTTGAAATTGGTGTTAGCGCCACCAACTCTGTGCTTTCTTCCTCTACCTGGAAATAATTTCCAACTTTGGAACTACTTCATGCCATGAGATGTGTGGTGTGTGTTTGTGTGTGCTTGTTAACAAAGTAAGATTCATGTCCAGTAGAACCTTAAACAAGAGCCCCTTGGCGCAGAGTGGTAAGATGCTGTACTGCAGCCCAAGCTCTGCTCACGACCTGAATTTGATCCTAGCGGAAGCTGGGTTCGGGTAGCCAGCTCAAGGTTGACTCAGCCTTCCATTCTTCCGAGGTCAGTAAAATGAGTCCCCGGTTTCCTGGGGGTAAAGTGTAGATGACTGGGGAAGGCAATGGCAAACCACCCCATAAAGAGTCTGCTAAGAAAACGTCGTGATGCCATGTCCCCCGCATGGGTCAGTAATGACTTGGTGCTTGCACAGGGTACTTGCACCTTTACCTCTTTTACCTAGAACCTTAAAGACCAACCAACAAGCCTATCCACCTGAAACTACCTTGTTAAGAGAGCGTACCTTTTTGGGTTGCAGGTATGTGCCAGTAGCCCCAGTGGCTGAAAATCCTCATAGAATGAACACATGCTGAAGGCATGCTTTCATAGTTGCCTGTTGAAGGATCAAGGTTTATATAATATGTGAAGTGACCCTCAAACTTCCTGAGAAAGAGGTCTGTGATTGGCCCAGGAGTCAGTTCCATTGACCAATTTATGTATCAAGCGTTGTCCACTAGGAGGAAACCTTTGCCACCATTTTGGCATCATAGTATGCAAATGACTCTGCTGAAACTATCTCCTTGATTTTCTCCTTTCCGCAGGGGATGGCATGAATGCCTATGTAGCCTACAAGGTGTCAACACAGGTATGTCAACTTTTGAATCATACTGAGAAGGGCAAAGGAGTAAGCAGTCTCCAGCGAACACAGCAGAACCATCTTTCTTTAAGTCAGCCCTCCGTTCCAGTTGTGAAAAATCTTAGCCTTGTCATGGGCATTAATTATCTCACACTGGAAACCTTGGTTGTTCCAGGGATATTGATTCACTGGGCTGTTTGCAGTCTTCTGATTCTACACTCCAGACCTGGGGTTTGCCCATGCTTGAGGGCAACCTCGATACTCCGTAAAGCATCAGTGATGCATTATATCCACAAATCAAAGGAAAACTGAATTCAGCAGTGAAGCTTTTCTTTATTGCCTTTCTACTTGACCATCTGTTGCAGCACCTTTTTGGGGACAATTGGAGTAATTTTGGCAATTGAGAGCCGAAACAATGTTAGAGCAGGAATAGAGTGTCCTTCTGAATCGAGAATATCCTGCCACCCCCCCGATTACAAGAATAAATGGTGCAAAATAAGCAAAGCAAAGGGGGAGGTTTGAGAAGAATCAGTTAAGAGGTTGAAAAAGGGGGTCTTCCAAGGGGTGTAGGCAGGGTTGCAGAAGGCAGCCTCCGGAGGCATGTTCCATGCATTGTGCAGTTGTGACACTGGTTCCGTCACCAGAGTCACTTTTGTGGTAATTGCTTTTTTTGTACGGCGCACCATTTTGAAAAGGGGTGTCCTGTTTTCCTAGTCCTGTTATGTTGTGTATTCGTTGTCTCATGCTCTTTGATTGCGTTGTTTCACACTGCGCAGTCCACCTTGAGTCTCAGTGGGAAAAGGCAGGGGCTGAAAATAAAGTTAATAAAATTGTTCTTTTGCAAATAGTGACATTTAGCGCCTGGAGACCCTGTTTGTTTGAAGTTTGGCTGCTGATTGATCCAAGAGTTAATGGTGCTGTTATCATTGTCTGTTGGCTGTCATTTGAACACTCTAAAAATCTGTTCACCGGAGGAGATTTAGGGGAGGGGTTCACCGAATTCCTGTGCTCTGCTGAGAAGCCCTCCCTCGAAACAGCTGTTTAGATTTTGTGTGCCACATCTACAAAAGCCCACATGTCAGATTAGCTTTTCTGATCTCGCTACATCTGTGTGTGTTCTTGAGGGGACAGTATCTCTTGATGTTCATCTTGTGCAAGGAACAGAGCTGCCTCTTTTGCTTCCCCGTCTGAAGGGTTGGCGATGTTCTCAGAGCATTGCAAGATGTTTCTCATGGTCTCTTAGCAATAGCGCATCACCTACTCTTGGCAGAATTGATCCAGGCTGTGGTCCCTGTTAGTCCTGGCTTCCTGTAGGAAGCAGGCATAAGAGGCACTCTCTCTAGTTCAAGGGAGCACATCGCTGAAATGCTACTGTATATCCATTTTCTGAGGAGATGTGTGTCCACCAGGGAGGCTACAACTTAGAATTTTATACAGCAATGTGTGGCCTAGGAAGATGCATGGCAAAAACCTGGCCATTGCCCCCTATAGGCTAAAGAAACTGGAAATTTTGCAGGGAACTTTCTTTCAGCATGGATGGTGAAATTAACTACATTATAGGAATAATGAGTTTTTTTCTTTAGACACCCGACTGCTTAATTAGTGGATTGTGAGTGAGGCGCTGCCCCCCTTTTTAAGATTATTTTTGTATATGGTGAATTTCATTTATGTGGAACAAAAATATCTTTCCTAGCCCTGTTGGGGGTGTAGCTTTGTGTTGACCAGACTCGTGTCTCAAAAAGCATCTGCATTGAAGCTTTGGTCTGCTGCGCATTGATTTAAGCAACAAATAGATCTGTTAAAGGGTAGGCAATGACCTAAAAATATTTTCATTGATTTCACTGCCCCAACAAACACAGCATTCTTTTGTGTTTTCCACAATGTTGACAATTTCTATTTTCAGCTCTCCCTTCACCCCCAGCTGCCCCAGTCTTGGCCTGTTTTGCCAACTGGCAAATATGTGTGGGCTGAGATCCAGCGAATCAGTGTATTAACCTAATTACACAACAAAAGCTAGAGAACTTGTTTCCTGAACTGCAGCCCTCTGTTTTTGCCTGGCAAAGCAAAAAGCCTTGAAAGCAGTTTTGGATGTAGCATGGAAGTTGTCTGCTCAACAGAAAAAGGAGCATAAAATGCACACACCACCACCACTGTAATGTTGAGTAACCTTCTGAGTCTTGACCACATCTGGATATTTAGAATCATAGGACTGGAAGGGACCTCGAGGGCCATCTAGTCCAACCCCCTGCACAATGCAGGAAATTCACAACTACTTTCCTCCCCCCCACACACACCCCAGTGACCCTTGCCCCATGCCCAGAAGATGGCAAAAGCTACTCCAACAGTACTACTTCAGAAGCTACTTCAACAGTAGCTTCATGTCTTTCTCACTCTCTTTGGTATTGGATAGTTGTGACAGAGCCCTAAGTTCTGTCCTGCTTTTAAGGAGATAGAATCATTCTTTTAAATAAAAAAAATGCTGGCTGTATATTCTTGGAAAAAATTAATAAATGCACACTAGATAAATATACTGAAGAAAATGGTTGTAGATAGTGTGATAGGTCCATGTGAAATACAAAGATGTTGTGTGGTGGTTGGAGTGCTAGCCTAGGATCTGGGGGACCCAAGTTCAAATCCTTGCTCGGCCATGAAAGCTTCTTGGGAGACCTTGAATCACTTGTGCACTCAGTCAATTATACCTTACAGGGTTGTTGTGATGATAAAATGGAGGACTGGAGAATGATGTAAGCCATTGTGTGTCCTCGTTGGGGAGAGAGGTGAAATATAAATGAATAAATATATAAATATTGGGCCTGGCCAGTTGGTTGCTCCCAATAAAAAAGGTTCTGTTTAATGAAGCATATTGTATGTTAATGATAGGATGTTTTGGAGGTCTTTCCTTCATAGGGTCGCCATAGTTTGGAGGCAACTCGATGGCACATAACATACACACAGTGTATGTTAATTACTAATTTTTTTATATTACATCTTTAATGTTAGAAGCAAAAACATTTGGTAAATTAGCATGGTGCGGACTTTTAATTTTTCCCAGCATGGTGGTGGTGGTGGGAGCTGGAAAATGATAGTCCTTTTGAAAATGCAGCAGCACTGGCATATGTCCGTTCGTTAGGTATAATTTGTTGATGGCTTTGTTTCGTGTTTTCTGACTCTGTCTTTTCCTGTCCCTTCTCCAGACCACTTTGCCAATGTTCAGGAGCAAGCAGTTCTCAGTGAAAAGGAGATTCAGTGACTTCTTGGGCTTGTATGAGAAACTGTCAGAGAAACACGCGCAGAATGGAGTCATTGTCCCACCTCCTCCTGAGAAGAGCTTAATAGGTGAGGATGTCTGGTAATTTTGCTAGTGGCATTGCACATCCCTGTTTGAATGCTTAACTATACTCCAGTAGATCCAGAAGAGTTAGCCGTGTTAGTCTGTAGTTGCAAAATAGCAGAGTCCAGTAGCACCTTTAAGACTAACCAACTTTATTGAGGCATAAGCTTTCGAGAACCACAGCTCTCTTCATCAGATGCATGGAGGGTATGAAGAAACTGGACAGAGATATATAGGAGGGTGCAAGGGGTGAGGGCCATATAGATGCAAATCAGTTGCAAAAGTCATGAAAGAGGTGGAGTGCACAGTCTATGCTGAGTGTGACCCTTCCCCTCCATTACTGAATCTGAATGGAATGTCTGAGTATTTACTTCAGTAAATGCCCTTAACAATTCTTACGTGCGCATTGGCTGCCTTCTCGAGATACCTTGTATGTGAAACTTGGGGATTTCTGGCACAGCAACTTGTTTCCCATCCTTTCTGGCCGCATAGTTTGTCAAAGGCTGACTGCTCTTCTTGAAGGTGTAAGGAGTCTTTCTACAGGAATGCCTCCAGATCAGTTGGCTTTGAGGGTCTGTGTTTGTTTCCTAAGAGTTGAGCTCTGCACAGAAAACATTGCCATATCCCACAAGAAGGTACATGCAGTGCTTAAGAGCCCTGTTGCATCAGACTGTTAGCTCATCTGATCTAGTATCCTGGCTCCTGCAGTGGCCAGCAAGGTACCCTCAAAAGAGATATCTGCGGGGCAGCAAGACAAAATCCTTTTCTTCACTCCCAGCAGTTGGAACTCACATCAAAAGTTTCTGGACATCAAGGTAACATTTAACTGCCACAGGGACACCTGTCATTCATTAATCTGTTCAGTCCCCTGTAAAATCAATCTAAGCTTGCTACATCTTCTGGCAGCGAGTTCCACGAGTTAATTATATGTTTGCATTAGTACTTTCTTTTGTCTCTGCTGAAGGTGATAAAGAGTAGGGGAGCGATTTAGATTATTAAAAGTGAAGATACATTATTCACATATGCAACTGTCTTTGTGATTGCCCTCTCTTATAGGGAAAGTATGATATGAGTGATCTATAAATGGCACCTAACCCCTTTCATGATAGCTAAGCTCTGTGGAACTGGGTGTAGTAAGTACTGGTTCTGTGAGGGAGAGAAAACAGACTTCTTACACGTATGGTGGACATGTAAATGGGTAAGAGATCACTGGAAACAAGTTGTCAGTCTATGGAAAACAGGATACGTTGAAGCTGACTCCCCCCTTGCAGCAAGAAATCCAAGCTCTCTTGAGTCAAGGTTTTTTATTGAGAAATCATAACTAAAGCGTATATATGACCATAGGTTACACAGAAGCAATTAAAAGCGACTGGCTGTACACAGAACTCTTGCTGAGAATGACGTATGGAATGCTTGCTACAAAGTTCCAGTCCTTCCCTGTGAGCCCCCCACCCCCAGTGCCCAACCAGCTGGGCATAGTCAGTGGGAGAATAGGAAGGAACTGTCTCAAGGTCTCTGTGGTGAGCCATCCAAGATAAGCATGCTGTCTTCCCAGGAGCTGGGCAGCTTGTGTGAAAAACTACACGCACACACACAGACAGAGGATGATTGCAAATGAAGGGAAGATGGAGGGACTGTGGGCAACAGACCTGACACAAGTGGCGGAAATTATATTGGTTGGATTGGAGAGAGAGATTCCCTGTAAGCCAGAGAGCTTACTGTCGTGTAGTTGGCATGCCTAAAAATTTTCAAGCAGTAGCTTTACATAGGATTGTCACAGCCAGATCGGTCTTTGCAAGCAACCAAGCCAAAAAGTTCATTACTGGCTGATAAAAAGAGACCTACGTACCGGTGAAACGAATGGCCTGCCAACGAAATAGAGATACTTCCAGATTAAACTCATTATGGTTGAAGGTTGTGCAGAAAAATGGAATTTGCAACACAATGTGAGTGTTTTTAATTTCGCAGGGTTTTTATGGTTTAGGTAGACATACTTGCTTTGAACCTAGTATGTATGTCTATTGTATTGAATAAATACTTGTTTTTAAAAAATGAAACCATAGGTGAGTCGCCTCCCCTTCCCAAATTATAATATTATGAGTGGGAAGGAATAACATTTCATATCATGGAGAGAAGCTTATAAAACTTTCATATTATGTTCACTCTCTTGTGTCCATCCACCCTTCCTTCCCCAATTCTTTTTTCTAACTTTAAAAGCCCAGATTCTTTCACTTTTCCTTGTAGGGAAGATGCTTCAATATCTAAATTACTTTGATTCTCCCTCTTCTATACTGCCACCCTGCCAGCTCTACAATACCCTTTGAGGTGGGGGTTATTAAAGCCACACCCAGTATTCTGAATGCAACTCTGCCATACTTCTGTTACACAAACATTGATTTTTTTTTGCCTCGGGCAGCATCCCATTTTTAAGGCAGATTGTAGGTGCAACATAATTTCTCTCCTCTTTTTCCTCCCTCCCTTCCCTTTAGGAATGACCAAAGTAAAAGTTGGGAAAGAAGACTCCTCCTCCACAGAATTCTTAGAAAAAAGACGAGCCGCTTTGGAAAGGTGAGTAAAGTACCCGTGCCATCAATTGCGGATGCTCCTATAGAAATTTGCTAGTAATTCCCTGTTAGTCTGGTTCCTTCAGTAAGGAAATGTGTAATTTGTCCAAAGTAGGGTCAAATCTTTTGCCACTTTGGCCTCCATTTATTGGCTGTTGTTCTAAGCAGAAGGTTTCCCCAGCTCTACAAGCCCAGTGTCTGTTTAAAAACAAAACCACACACACAGTAGCTGAATATCGAAACCCAGGACCTTTGTGTGTGCAAAGCGTTTAGTAGGCTACAGTGCTGCAGCTCCCAAAGGAGGAAGGGTCACATGCTTCAGCATTATCTATCTGGAACAGATCCAGCAAGAAACTTTTTTCAGTCCCTGTCCTCTTATAGCTCCTGGCCACCACCACCGGCCCTGGGCTTGATCTCATAATGAATAAAGCGTCTCATTCATTTCAGAGCAGGTCTGAATACATTCAGGAAGGATGTGTTTCTTCTAGCCCTGGGATCCAAATAAAGTGAAGATCCTGAAAGCTGCTTTCATACTCTCCTCCCCCCCCCCACAGATGGGGGAGTTGATAGAGGAAGCAGCGTCCTTCCAGTTCTGCATCCCTAGTGCAGTGGGAAGTGATCTCAGAAAAGATCCTTTGCATTTGAAACTTCAAGCTGTAATTAGTTTTATTTTAAAGCAAGAGTGTGACTCTTGAATGAGCTGGAGTGCCAGAAATCCCTGCCCAGCCAAAACATCACTGTTTACCCAAATCTTCTTTTCCACAAAACTGCTTTTTGATTGTACAAATCAGAGAATCTCTTCCCCCCCACCCCCCCGCTCCCAACAATTTTATTTATAAAAGACTTCCCTGAACATGGACCTTTTAAGTTCTTTCTGTAACATGCGCTCTCTTTGGCCGAAGTGCTGCATTTTAAAGAAAGAAGCTAAGTCACAAATATTTTTTTAAGGGAAGAACAAAACAGAACCCTTGCTTATTAATCTTTTCCAGGTATCTTCAAAGAACCGTCAATCACCCCACCATGCTGCAAGACCCCGACGTGCGGGAATTCTTGGAAAAAGATGAGGTTGGTTTGCTGCCGTGCCCGTTGGGGCCTGTGAGGCGTTCCTGCGCTTGCAGGCCAAACTTCTCTAATACAGCTTTTTGGCAAAACTCTGCCTCTTTTGTAAGGAAGGTATCGATGTCGTGAGGGGACTCGTACTTTCAGTATCACTGAGGGGTTTGTGGCCAGTGGAGGAGGTGGATTTTCATTTGAAGTGAAGAAGCCAGTTGTATAATGAGAAGTGATCCCGAGCTGTTTGTAAGAACCAGGAGGGCTCTTGCAGTATTTGGTTGGGGTACGAGCAATCTCCTTTTCCTCTCTGATGCTAGAACCTGGGAGGAGCTGGTGCCAGTGCTGTGGTCTTTCCAGGGAACTTTTCTGGAAGTTTTTGATTCAAATTTAAATAAACAATTTAATCATTTAAATAAAGTTAGCAAAATTTAAATAATGGTAGCAAAAGAAGGTAAATAGCCTACATTTCATTTATCTATCATGATTGTTTTGCAGCACAACAACCCCAACTTTAGATAAACAAACTACGTTTACTTACGTGGGGTGGAAATTTTTCCACTGGAAAATGTAGCATCAGAAAAACTCCTTTGGAAAACTTTCTACCCTGCATCTCTGGCTGGTACTGTAACAAGCCACTTAACCAGTTCCTGGGCTGTCTGGTTACCACATAGTGAGCTCGTGTGTACACAGTGACTTGTTGCACAGGAGGAGTGGTTTTTGTCCATGTTGCTGCAAACTGAGCAGGAGGCAGAGATGCATTGGCTTGGAGAGTTGTTTGATCTGAGTCAACAAGCGACTGCTTGTTAACCGCTTGTACCTACAGGACCGCCTCTCACCACAGGTTCCCCAGAGGGCACTCCATTCTGCTTACAAACACCTTCTGGTGCTCCTTGGCCCCAGAGACATTCACCTAGCCTTGACCAGAGCCAGGGCGTTCTCAGCCCTGACTCCGGCCTGGTGGAACATTCTCTCCGTCAAGACTAGGGTCCTGCAGAGCTTGTTAAAATTCCGCCAGGCCTGTAAGACGGAGATGTTTTGCCCAGGCCTACGGTTGTGGTTGAGGTGTGGGCAGACTGCCCAGTTGGCCTCTCTGCAGCAGCCTTTGGTCCGCTTGTTTTACAGTCTGGCAACCTGCTTTTCCTACCTCCGTGATACGAGTGTGCGGGGTGTCTTATGGTGGACTGTCATATGCTGCATCTTAGGTTGTGGTTTTAATTTTGTATTGGAATTATTAAATTGTATATTTTATCTTTTATTGTTGTTCCTGCCGGGTATGCAACAATACCATCAAACACTCCCAAGCCATAAGTAAATAACTGGCATTAAAATTAAGGCAAGGCATCTGTAGTTATAGATAGGTATATTTATGTATATATACAAATGTTAGTGAAGGCTGTTTGTCATTCCAGTTATTAGAAGTTCTCTGTTTGAAATCAATCAAATGCCTGCTTGTTGCTTCTTCGGTCACACCCTGTGTAACCTCTTAATCTGAAAATTCAGTTAGCTCTGAGTTTGTTAGCAGGATAGGTGATCAGCGTTTGCCTTCTTACAGCTGCCCCGAGCAGTCAGCACCCAAACGCTAAGCGGAGCCGGCTTGCTGAAGATGTTCAACAAAGCTACGGATGCCGTCAGCAAGATGACCATCAAGATGAATGAATCCGACATCGTAAGTACTTTAATATTTCTTCTGAAGTGTTTCCCGCTTTGTATCGAACCTTGACAGACATAATTTTTTCTCCTTGGACAACGTTTCTAGAAAGGGGATGTGAACCTTCAAAATCAAAACTTAACTTCCTTTCAAATGGGAACTTGGTGTTTCCGTCTTTCCCTTTCAGTGGTTTGAAGAGAAACTCCAGGAGGTGGAGTGTGAAGAGCAGCGCCTACGGAAACTACACGCCGCTGTAGAGCTGCTAGTTAACCACAGGAAAGGTAACATCTGATTGGGGCTCGCTCTCTCCAGCTGGAAACTGCTGTAGGGACACCAGAGCCTGGCATAAAATGTGGAATCTCGGATAGGCTCTAGAACGGTGCTGCTCTCACCCTGATGCCCCTCAGAGTTTTCTGCAGCCTCTTCTGCTGCAGCTGGTGCCAAGCGGATTGTGGATTTCTTTAACTACCACGTGGATACTGACCGCGCTACTCTCACACTGTGTAATCCGCCGTGAGTCTCATTGAGAAAGTGGACCATAAATCACATAAATAAATACAAAATACATTACATCGGACATGTCCGTCACCCCGGGCACACGTTCCTGCCCAAGAATGCAGGCTGTAGTCTGTCTAAATAGTCCTGTCTCCTGGATTTCCTCTCCCCTCTTGTTCGCTGCTGTGCTTGATGCTCTTCCGCTTGGCCGTACGAACGCTTGGGAAGTTTGGAACTGACTATAAGAAGGGGCCCAGGAAAGTTCCTGACTATAAGAAGGGGCCCAGGAAAGTTCCTGACTATAAGAAGGGGCCCAGGAAAGTTCCTGACTATAAGAAGGGGCCCAGGAAAGTTCCTGACTATAAGAAGGGGCCCACAAAAGTTCCTGGGTGCCGAGGTTCTCCTTCGGTGTTTTGCACACTGTTGTCCCTGTCGAGCAGCCCTCGGGCTGTAGCTGACTCTCTCCTTTCTTTCTCCCTGTCTCCTTAGAACTGTCGGTGAATACAGCTCAGTTTGCCAAGAGCTTGGCTATGCTGGGGAGTTCCGAGGACAACACGGCCCTGTCCCGGGCACTTTCCCAGCTGGCAGAGGTGGAGGAAAAGATTGAGCAGCTGCACCAGGAGCAAGCCAGCAACGACTTCTTCCTCTTGGCCGAGTTGCTGAGTGACTACATCCGCCTCCTTTCGGTCGTCAGGGTAAGCGCTCCTCACGCCTCGCCTGCCTTCTCTGGCGTGCCACACGGAGACCACCACCACCTCCATCCCGTTGTGTGTTTCAAAAGGTGGTCGTCATTCTGCAACCACAGGCTTGACAAAGTTCCCAATGTAACCGTGTACCTGTTGCGGCCAAAGTCCGAAGATGTATATCACATCCCCTGGGTTCTAAACAACTAACCTATGATATCAGATCTGGAGGCTTTTTTCCTGGCATTGTTGCCCTTGACTTTAGCTTCTGGCTTGGCCAGCCTCGGGTGAGAGTAACTGATGTTGCCTTGATTCCATCCATCAATTTTTTCTCTTTATTGAGTTCCTGAGTAGCATTGCGCCTGGCGACTTACTGCCCTCTCTGCTACCGGAAACAGCAGAGTCTTCTAGAGGACAAAGTGTAACTTCCACGTCTTCCCTTGCATGGGTAGTTGCAAAGCCCTGAGCCAGCCCATGCTGATTTTCCAGCAATCTGCTTAAGGGCTTTTAAGCTCCCTTCTCCCAGCTGCCAAGTGCCACGTGTACTTGGCCTGAGCTACACCTGGGAGACTAGAAGTCTTACTTCCCATGTAGTACCAGGGCCTGCAGAGCTGAGCCCTGTCGAAAGAGGGGCACGGCATGTTGCTTCCAGCATCTCTCATCAAGTGAACTTCTAGCAGTCCCACAACAAACTTTGCATGGCTTAATGCGGGGCTGTAGAAGGCACATTTGGCAGTAATGTGCATGTCGAATGAATGGGAACTACTTCTAATCTCTGTATACTTGTGTTTCTCTGGGGACCCAGAGCAGCTCTTAACTTTGCTGCTAGCAGTGGCTGCCTTGTCACGTCTTTTGCCTGCAGTTAAGACACCACAATGCAAGAGAGGCTGGCTGCCCCCTGTCAGAACTGATCCCTGCTATGCATTAGACTGCAGCACCCAAGGGGGTGTGGCCCTGTCTAGAGACCTCTGTCCAGAGGCCAGAAGAGATTAACTGGGTAATGCTGCTGGCATGACTCAGTTGAAAGGCCGTCTTTGCCAAAGCGCCACTTTATCTATGAACAGAATAAGGAATGTGCATGTGTGAGAGAGAGGCTGCTTCTGATCTGTACCCCTTCCTCCCTTCTTCCCAACAGGGGGCCTTTGACCAGCGAATGAAGACCTGGCAGCGTTGGCAGGATGCTCAGATCATGCTGCAAAAGAAGCGGGAGACGGAGGCCCGGCTGCTGTGGGCCAACAAACCTGACAAGCTGCAGCAAGCCAAAGAGGAGATCTCGGAGGTGAGAAGCGCCTGCCTCAGTGGGGCAAGCCCCCCCACCCGTCTGCATGGGCAAGCTGACATAGGCGAGCCGTGGGCCTTTAATGTACTGCTCCAAGCCCCGGGGAGGAAGGCAAGGCTTATGCCAGATGCTTTTACTTTATGGGAAAAGATGTGGTCTGTAGTGAGCTGATCCCAGGGGAAGTGGGGAAGAACTGCTAAATTGCTTGCGGGGGGGGGCACATTCCCGCCACTGTAACAGCTCCAGAATCTCAGTTACAGTAAAGTGAAAATTGGTGCAAATGTGTGCAGCAATAGAAAAGGGCAAAATTGAGTTCTTGGAGGGAAAGGAGCACAAAAACAGCCTAAGAATCCATCCTGAACATAATTGTACTACAGTCTGTCTCAAAGGCAGAGATGGAGAAGATAAAACAGCTGGAGAATGATTGGACTGGTGGGTGGGGGCTTCTTCCTTTGGGCTTTTATTGGGGAGGGGGCATGAAAAGGGCTCGTGGCAGGAGAAGTGGTATGGGTGTTCTCAAATTATAGAACTTGACATCATCTTAATGGTCGCTTCTCTTCACTAGTGGGAATCGCGTGTGACGCAGTACGAACGGGACTTTGAGCGGATCTCAGCAGTTCTCCGCAAAGAGGTGTTGCGATTTGAGGTATAGTGCAGTTCGCATTGGAGACAGTGGCCAGAGCCTTTAGCTTGGCCAAGGGTCCTGGGGAAGCGGCTGTTTGCATTGTGGACCGTGGAGATGGTGGTGGCAGCGTGCAAAACCTTTTCCTGCTGCTGGAAAGATGGGAAAAAGGGGAAGGTTCACAAAACAGCATGGTACAGGGACGGCATCCTTGTTATCCCTTCCAGCCGATGCCATCACTGGGTCTCTCCTTGTGTTTGCCAACATGCCAGCAGTGTTGCATCTTCAAAAGGAGTATGAAAAGATTTGACAAAAAGTTCACACTTCAGTATGAATTCCTGGCATCCAACTCCCTAGAGTTGTCTCTCTTGTGCCAGTTGGATGTTTCGTAGGGCGGGTGCCCGCTTTTAAATTCTAGCACAAAACTGCCTGAGCTACTGAAGTTGCTGTGGAACAGCAGCCCCGCATTCTGTACCTTTGGCTCGGCGAATGCCACATCGGCTTAAGGACTGACTCATTCGGTGGCATGGGGTGGTGTACGTAGATGATAACGGGAATGAAATTGTGCAAGCAGAGGAGCGGGGGGCGGGAGTGCTGGGACTGTTGTCCAAATTCCCAGCTCTTGCCTTGTAGCTCTTTCCCAGCAGAAAGGCGCCTTAATTTTTTTTACCCTCTTTTTCTCAGAGAGAAAAAACAAAGGACTTCCGAACCAACGTGACTAAGTATCTGGAGACCCTATTGCATTCACAGCAACAGGTGAGCGAGCAAGAAGCCGGGTGTGTGCCTTCACTTGTTGACTCCTGAGAGGCCCTGTAAACCATTGCGGCCCAGTAAAAGGCCCACTAACTGCTTCTCATGCATGGCCAGTGCATAGCGTACATAGATGTCCCTATCAAACTCGGGTGTTGGCTTGCACTTGTGAGTTATCTACTGAGGCAGCCCTGCCCTGTGCAAGAGAGACACACTTATCCCGGTCTGCTTCTGTACAAAAAAAGTGCAAGCTCTGGAACCGAGGGAACAGCCTTCAAAATAACGCACTCCACGCATACGTGACGCTGCCTTATATAACAGACTCAAGACTGCTTAGCCCATCTGGCCGGTATCCTCTGTTCTAAGTGGCAGTTGTCCGGGGTCTCTGCAGAGAGGTCTTTTCCCAACACTGCCTTCTCGAGAGCCTTTTTTAAAAAAAAAATGGGAGATGCCAGGGGTTGAAACGGGGACCTTCAAGCCAAGCTGGTGCTCTCCCTTTGGCAGAGGCAGGTGCAGCCTTAACCCAAATCCTCCGAGGACGGGAAGCTGCCTTGTCCAGTACAGAATTTCCTCATTGGTACATCCGTCTCAGAACCTGCCTGGCAGCAAGTCTTGGAAAGAAAAAAGCCTCTCAGCGCTAGCTGAAAATCCTCTCTAATGGGAAGGGCCAGAGGTTAAACCTGGGGGCCTCCAAGATGCAAAATGTGTGCGCTCTAAAACCTCCCACCTGGGGAAGTGGTATGAAAAAGGGGATTTACTCCCTTCCTGGAGATTCGCTCAGCGGCCCACTAACTTTCCCTTCCTCTCTCTTCTGTGTGCTCTCTGCAGCTTGTCAAATACTGGGACGCGTTCTTGCCGGAGGCGAAGGCCATCTCCTAACCAGAGCAGCAAACGCCCCCTCCCGGACTGACTGCCTTTACTACGTTATACCTCCTTGGCCTTTCAGATGGAGCCCCCTTGCCCCTCCCCAGAGCTGATAGACTCAATCTCCTGAAAGAGCAGCTTTCCCAGCCTAGTATCTCTTCTTAACTGTATATTTTTTCATTTAGGTTCATATGCACACACACATATATATATATATATTTTCTTATTTGAAGAGAAACTAGTTTCCTGCTTAAAATGTCAAGGCCTGCCATTGGTAACAGAGCTTTGGGCTGGGGTTTAATGTGTATTTTTCTGACTTTGGTATCAGGCCCAGGAAAAGCTTCCTGTGACTCCTGCCGTGCCATGAAGACGACTGTATAATAAAACTTAAAATCAGGGCATGGTGGCTGAACTGCCTGTGTCTTTATTTCTGTGCTGTGGAACAACTTGCCTGAAGCCTGAACAGCTGAGCTCTGGGGTGGGCGAGAGCCTTCCTGGTGGACCTGCACCCTGCTATAGTATGGCACGTACCCTTCTCTCAGTGCATGTACCTTGGAGATTAGTAGAGTTAGGATCAAGCTATGAAAAGGCCTCTTTGAGCATACAGCTCGATCCTTTTTATTTTGATCTTGAGTGGTTGCATTGGTGCTAAACGGCGTAAGCTGCAGAACGAAGCCTAAATATTCAGACACTTGGCTGAGCCATGAACCATGGCCTGAGAGGGCCTTTGCCGAACGATGCGCTTGCTTTTGCTGCCCTGCGCTGTTCTGGCCAGGGCCTGTTTAAAAAAAAGTTTCTGACGGCTGCCTCTTCCTTCCATGGTTACCTTTGTGAACCTTGCTTGCAAAGGGGAGGCTTCCCTCTGCTCAGTGTTAGACGTGCGTAAGAGGCTGTAGTTAAGAGGATGAGGTTGTGGGGGAGCACAGAAGAAAGGAGAAAAGTATATTGCGCATGCACTGCTTTGAAAAATGTCCCCACTCCCCCATGCTTCAGCAATTTGGAGAGGGGATAAGGTATTGCTGGCTAGAATGACTTGTTTGTTCAAGCACTATTCTGCAAATAGCGTGATGGAAACCGGAGCAGGGGAGGGGGGTGGAGTTGTTTTCTAAATGCTGTGGGTGGAAACATGTGCCTGCTTTTTTCAGCTGTAGTGTAGTTGCAGTGCTCTAGAATCAACTGTAGCAGTCCACCCCCCCCCCCTTTAAACAAGATAAAGGCAAGTCCTGTGTGTAACTTATTTTCTTCCCCTGCTCCTGAACTGCTTCTCCTTTCACAGTGCATTGCTTAGATATTTCTATACTCACTGTGATGCGTGTGCCCCCAAGCACCTGGGGAAAGGCGTAATTTATTGCAGGAGGTGGTGTGCTCCAAAGGGCTTCTTCTACCTGGTTGCATTTTAACTGCACCTGCTTTTTTTTGCTGGCATGTTTTTACAAGTGGTGAAATTTGGTGTTCATTAAGTATACCATAATGCTGAAATCACTTGGCTGGAAGCTGGATCCTGCGAAACCTCTTGTGCTTGAAGAATTGGCTTTAGCCTGACCTAAATATCTTCTGTGCAGAGAATGTTGAAGGGGGAGTAAAGAAGCAGGGAAGGATGAATCCACAAACCAAAGCTGGAGCTCTAGCACCTTCAAAAACAGGATAACCCTGCTGTATTATTGTAAAATGAAAGGATGGGGCTAAACGTTGCAAAATTTCTTGAAACACTTCCCACCCCCCCCCCTTTTAAAACATCCTACTAGAATGTTGCTCCAATTTTGCCAACTTCAGGTTGGCAATTCCTTGAGGTTTTAGAGGTGAAGTCTGGGGGAGGGTGGGATATGGGGAGGGAACTCAGCAGGGCATAATGCCATCGAGTTCACCCTTCACAGCAGCCACTTTCTCCAGGGGTGCTGATCTTTGGCCTGTAGATCAGCTGTAATTCCGGGAGATCTCCAGCCACCACCTGGAGGTTGGGAACCCTGTTGCAAGGGAAGCATAAGCAAAAAAATCCCAAACTGCTCCGGTTCCAAAACATGGGCTGAGTTTTAAAACAAAACAAAAACAGCCATGAGTGGTTACCATGCTTAAGGGGCTTTGGAGTAACGCCCCGAGCATGGGATGAACAGTCTGCCCTGGGACGCAGGGAACTCTGCACAGCCTCAGAGGCACACCGCGCTCGCCTGGAAGCTCAGGGGCGGGGCTAGGCGTCCGGGCGGCGTCGGCGAGCCGTCGGGCTATTTGGAGCGCCGTGGCCGGCAGAGGAGCGCGGCTTTCGCGGCGGGGCGGGGCGGGCGACGAAGGAGCCCCTCGGGCGCAGGCAGCGGCTGGACTCGGGACTAGTCTGCGCGGCGGGGGATGAAGCTGGAGGTGGCCGTCCCCTCGGTGGGGCTGCGGCCGGCCGGCCTCGACAGGAGCCCGGACAAGGCGCACACGGTGCGGGGGCGCACGCGGAGGGGCGCACGGCGAGGGCGGCCGGGCGGGCTGGCAGGGGCTGTGCTGGCCCGGCCTGGAAGCTCGCGGGGATCATTGGAGCGGCCTCGCTCGCTTCGCCGGCAAGGCGGCTTGGCTCGGTGGCGCGGCGAGGCTCTTGGCAGCCGCGGGCGGCGTTCCTCCGCCGCTGCCGCCTGGGTAGAAAAGGCAGCCCGCGGGCGACAGGACTTGGCCAAGAGAAGGCGGGCGCAGGAGAACTCTGTCTGCCGAGGCCCGAAGCGAAGCGCGAGAGACACCGGACACGTGTCGCCGGGGGCTCTTCCAGACGACCCCTTCTGAGCAGTGCCCAACGCGCGACTGCTCGCCTCCCGGCAGCAAACGCGCTTGTTGGCAACTCACTCTTCGGCCCCACGTGCTCCTAGGGCTGTCTTGCTGGCATTAAACAAAAATTTAATGTAGCAAATCCTTTCCATTGGGGTCCCCTCGCGCTTTCTCCAGAGAACTCGGGGCGGCCTGTATGGTTTCACTTCCGCTCCGGTTTTTTATGCACAACGGTCCTGTGAAGTAGGTTAGGCTGAGAGAGTGTGACAGATCCAAGATCACCCAGTGAGCTTCCTGTATGGCTGAAAGGGAACTGGCACCCAGCACTCCCCGGGGCTCAGCTACTGGAGATGCTGGCAGTTCTCCCCAAAAGTCAGGTAGGTGGGGGCCCGGCCTGGATCCGGAGCAGGGCGCATGGGGCCAGGGGCTTTCAGCCTTCCTTCTCTGCTGCTGGCTCCTAGGTTAACTGTTTCCCTGACCTGACATGGCCCCCAGGCACACTTGCCCCATTGGGAAAATGTAAGGTGCAGTTATTGTTCTGATGCTCTGTACTAAGCAACACTGTCTGATGTGGTGAAATGTTCTGCCTCCTGCTGTTTATTCCAGATTAGTTAGTGCAGTTGTGTGTGGCAGAGCACCAGATCCCCTGCCTTGCTTTGTGCAAGATTCGAGGCTGTAGGTGGGTGCCCAGATGTGGGAAGCACCAAATGCGCACTGGAGGGATCCCCGCTTCCCGACTTGTTCTTATTAGGGTGCCCGAGCAATGTTTGCTTGCTAGGTTGCATGGGCGGCTGCAGCGGATGGTGCTTATACAATACCCTCTGGATGCTGATTTGTTTGGGAGGCAAGGCTGAAGAGGGCTTGAGCATCCATACCAAAACTCTACCAGATTGGCACGGGTGCTTCTCAGGCAGTCCCCTGAGAGGTGTTTGTTTCTAGAACTGCAGGGGAGCACATTTCTAGTTAGCAATTATTTTGTTTCCCACCCAGTGCTGTGCTCAAGAGAAAGGGGAATAGAGCCTCCGCCCCAAATTCCCTGCTCGGGTTGATATAAATATTCCCTTCTGACACTAATGCTGATTTTGTGAACCTGGGCAGATCATGAGAGGGAGAGCAGGAAGGGTTACATCAGTGCTTGGTTCTCATGGCCCCTTCTTTCATGCCCAGGGTAATGTCAGGAAGCAATTTTCCCCAGGCTGGTTTGGCTAGGGATCCTGACAATGTTTTTGCCATCTTCAGGGAATGGAGCCAGGGTCACTGGGGGAGTGGGGGGAGGTAGTTGTGAATTTCCTGCATTGTAGGGTTGGACTAGATGACCCTGGAGGTCCCTTCTGATTCTGTAGTCCCAGGCTGGGAAGAACGTAACTTTGCGATGGGTACTGGCATCAGTGCCATTTCTAGGTATCCTGGGCAATTCATGGAACTAAAGGAGAAGGCACAAGGCATGGCTCTTTAGGTAGAGCTGGTCACGAGTGATTTTGTTGGGCTTGTATCCGGTTTGTACATGTGATTTTATTTTTATATTGCTGCATGTTAAGAGTTGCCCTTGTGGGAGAAAAGACGGGATGCAAAGCTTTAAATCAGTCAGTCTGGAAGAAGTTGCAGGACTCTTATTACAAATCTGCGACTTCCAAGGAATCAGCCTTGCTCCCCGATTAACCTGCACAATCCAGACCACACCAACAGAGCAAGAGATGGTGCAGCGTAGCGGCTGATAGACTGGGCAAGTTCCCAATGTGAACAGCACTTGTGCCGTGACTAATTTAGGCGGCCCCAAAGCACATCTCTCCACCTGAGCCTCCCCGCAATAGAAGGATAATACTGCGCTTCCTTAAAGCATTGCATGTAAGGATTCCAAGGCAATTACGGATGTGCTCTGAGTGTTTCAGAGGTCGATGCAGATGCTAAGGAGGGCGGTATTTTGCACACTTTCCAAGGAGACCAGGGTGAAGGAGTTGGTTGTGTTAGGAAACATGAGTAACCCTTTTGGGCATACTCAGCTTCCTGGCCCGTGACAGTCAGGAGCCCTGCGGGTATGAGTAAGGCAAAAGGGACAGTGTGACCTGAAAGGATCTCAAGAAACTGGTGGACGTGAAATGACTCCTCCTTCCAGGGAAAGGAAGAGTGGCTGGAATGACGCGTCTCCATCAAAACAAGGAGCAAACGCCGTGCAGAATCTTTGAGGCCCTTGCTTTCTGTTTAGTTAAGTGGGCGGTGGTGGTTGTGTTGTGTGCTGGGGAAGGGCTGGTTTGGCTTTCTCCGGCAAGGCAAAGATCTGCGCTCGAGCAGAGGAAGTGTGGGATTTTAGCAGGCCCCACAGAATTGAAAATTGACTTCATTTTTAAGAGAGAGGTTCCAGCCCAGGGATTCTCCAGGGGGAGCAAACCCCCCTCCCATGTTCCACAAATCTACAAATAATCTGAAGGGAGCTCTGAGCCTCAAATGCTCATATCCTGAAAAATCTTGCAGTGTAATCCTAAGAAGAGTTACTCCAGTTTAAGCGCATTGAAATCAATAGGCTTAGATTGGAGTAACTCTGTTTAGGAGTGCACTGCTCTTTTAAGGTGCCGCTGGACTCAAATCCTAATTATTTACAAAATCATGCAACTTACACGGTTGGGGAGGGCACTGCATAACCCCCCCCCCATTTGCAGTGTCTTCTGACTGCTCACCCCATCCTGAGGATGAATTCCCAGATCTTAAGATTCTTCCTTCCAGTCTTTTAAAATGTGGCCCAAAGCAAACAGGAAACAATCTTCAGTTTAACATTAAGGAGGTGGCTGATGGCTGTTAAGGCACCAGGGTTTCTTTGAACGTCTGAGATTGGCTGGAGGGCTATTTTTAGATCTTGCTTTTTAAACTCGGGGCTTAGGGGAGCTTTCCTTGAGAATGTTGCATCCTTAGTGGGAGATTGTGATTTAAAGTCCAAGGATCACTCTTTTAGTCTTTACAGCATAACTCTGATAAGATGTGTGGGCAGTAGCTGAAATCTCAGAAATCAGAGTTGGGCTGGACTTGGACAGAAGGTGACACTTCGGTGCTTGCACAGCAACGTGTCTACCCCCAAAATAAATAAAATAAAACACTTTCCCTGGAGCTGAAAGGAAGTGAAACAACATGCACAGGAGACAATTGACTTTATTTGCTTTTTGCTTTGCAGTTTATTTTTATTTGCTTATTGCTTGGTTTTCCTTGTCGCTGTGTGCGCACAGCCCTGGCCAAAGCAGAACTGGGCAGGAGACTGGTTTTTCCTTGTGATGTGTGAGTAAGCACATAAGGAGAAGAGTTACAAGCAGCCTTCTGAGCTAGCTTTCCATCTGCAGGGTAGCTGTTGATGTGAGAGGACTCAAATTGGATTCCGTCACTTTCTTTCCAAGATGGTACACTTCTGTGAGGACTGTACCTCATACCATTTCAGAACATTTGAGGGGTTCTGTTAGTGTCTGGGCAAAAAGAGGACCACATAGCTGTAATTTTCTGTAGCAGTTCAGGGGGCCAGAAGTGGGATTTAGATAGGCAGGCAGTGGCTTCAGGTGGCTAAACTAGGTGTTTTTTTCTGACCAAGAACCTGAACTGCCTATTGGATTTTCTTCTCCATTTTTGTGTGTAAACAGGTAAGCCCGCTTTCTGGGGTCCAAAACGTCTAAGAGAGAGATGTGTCACCGTGGCAAGCGGGCTGTGCTGGTGCAGCCCAGCAAGCATGAGCCACAGTGCAGCCACAAATCCTATCCTTGCCCAAACGGAAGGGTCTCCTTTTAGCTGCTCTTTGTGCAGCACGGAGTTTATTTAGCATTCTTGCCCACGCCTGGCTTTGAGGAGCTGAGCCGAACTCTCCTTTCAAAGAGGGCCTTTCTCAAGTGGCGTTTGATTCGGTGAGGAGACCCTGCAATGATGGTGCATTGTGGGAAAGGGAGAAAGAGAGCGCCTTCTTGGCGGCAGCAGGATGCAGCCAGGTTGTCCCACCCTTGACTTTCTGGGAGGCAGGCTGGGAGGCTGGGGGGAATCTGAAATGTGTGTCTTGGCGTTGCAGGTTTTCAAGGTGGACGTCCTCTGCAACGGGCGGAAACACACCCTGGAGAAGCGCTACAGTGAGTTCCTCGCCCTTCATAAGAGGGTGAGGATTTATTATTGCAGTTTGGCCCCGCTCTGCCTCCTTTGAAGATCAGGATCAGTACACCCACGCACACCCCACGACAGTCGGCACGGAACCACTCAGAAAACATCTGTGTCTGTGGGGTTAATGACAAACTTGCACGCACCTTGACTCTGCCCCGGGATAGAAAAAAGGCCAAGTGTAGCGTTCTGCTTATCTTGATCTTAAACAAGCCCAAAGGGTGACTTAGTCATCCAACTCTTAGAGGAACACTGCCTCACAACTCCCGTGTCCAGGAGTCTCTCCCAGGTTTTGGGGTGGGGTGGGGTGGAGTTGCCCTGTGCTGTCCTGCATGGGCCGAAGTTGGTAGAAGCAAGGACTAAGAACACCGAGGGGAAGACCCCTTCCCAGAGCTGGCAGCTATAGCTTTTCCTAGACCCCTCTAGGTGCCGTTGTTCTCGAGCGAGTTCTTCTGTGGTCCTGCACAGATTAAGAAGAGATGCAAAGTTCCGGATTTCCCTCCCAAGCGTGTGCCCAACTGGATGGCAAAGGTGATGGAGCAGAGGCGCCAGGGGCTGGAAGCCTACCTGCAGGTGGGTGGCGAGGCTGACGTCTCATGGGTGCTTGTGAGTGGGAAGGAACCTCCCTCCCTCTAGGAAGCGCTTATTAGACCCGGTTGCTCTCTCTGCTGCAGGGAATCCTGTTGTACAACAGAGAGCTCCCCAAAGATCTGCTGGATTTTCTGAAGCTCTGGCAGTTCCAACAGGACTCCAAGGACAGCCATCTGGGGTGAGCACTTCTCAGGAACAGAATGTGGGAGCGCGGTGGCTCCCTCTGGAGAGACAGCAGCCTCTCGGCCAGGATGCCCGAGGCTCTCTCTGGCTGTGGCAGGCTCAGGTTGCTTGCTTCTGCTTGTCTGGGAGGGGGGGTCCACTATTTTCTGGGGGTTGCCACAATCTACCCCGGGGACTTGGCTATAAGAGCAAAGATTCGAGTCCAGTAGCACCTTAAAAGACCAAGATTTCCAGAGATTGAGCTTTCGTCAGATACAAGGCTCCTACCTTGGAAATCTTGTTGGTTTTTAATGTGCCACCAAACTCAATTCTTGCCTTTCTACTGCAGACTCACACGGCTACCCACCTGAAACTGTGTCTTATAAGACTCTTTAGCTATTCCTCGCCAAGGGCACAGGTGCTAGTTTTTGGGCACAAAGAGGTGTTTGTTCCTGAATCTCTGCCAGTGTTCCCGTCTCATGCTGTTTTTTTTTTCCTTTTCTTTGCAGCTCTCTGGAAGACTTTGCCTTACAGGATATCAGGCAAGTCTCTGTCTGTCCCCGTGTTTTGGGGGGTGGCCTGTTGGAGCAAGGTCTGCCTACTCATTCAGCATCTATGCTCTGGCGAGGGCCATGCCACTTCTTGCCAGAAACTGGGCAGAAAAAGAGCAGCTTTGTGTTCTGTGGCTGGCTGGGTTCCAGCTGCAAGCTCCTTTCACACAGGGAGCTTTTATCTTTGGGCCCCAATAGCATCTTCCCTTCCTCAGGAAGGTGTGTGCTCTCTGCAGCTGGAAGACGCCCCCCCCCCCACACACACATGCAACATGGTGGCATAAAAAGCATACGAAGAGCCATGTTAAACCCAGACTTCCTTTGGGAAAAATCACCCCAAATTTTGCACTCAATGCAGAATTCTGCATATTAAGCAAAGTAGCATTTTTGTCTTAATTTGCATGATTAATGTTCACAGGGGTGTGGATAAAGCATCCATTTGTATAAATGTAAAAAATGTGTAAGGAATGTCAGGCTGGCAAATTCTGCACCAAATATCCCAATTCAGCGCTTCAACAGATGGCACAGAATCCTGTATTGAACTTTGTGGGTGGTGGACCCCACTGTATTCTGCAACAGCTGTTGAGGAAAGACAGACAAGCCATTTGGTTTTCCTGTTTGTTCAAACATGAAATCCATGGTGTCTCGTTGCAGCCCTGGGTGCCTCCTTTCCCATCGGCCAGTTGTCAGCTACCACAGCGATCCATATATGCTCCCGTCTTCCACAGGTAAGGGGACATTTCCTCAGTCAGAAGAGGCTGGGAGGTGATTGTGGAAAGGAGCTGTAGAATTATGTTTAAACAGTTTTTACTGGGGGGGAGAAGGACTCCATTGTATGTTTACAAAATAGATCCGGGGAGGGGGGGCTTGAGAGAGGGTGCTCCAGTTCCCTTATTCCTGACACCCCTTTAGCTATCGTGGTCTCGATCCTGCCACTCCACTGAGCAAAGCCCCCCTTAAGCGGGAGGAAGGCTGAGCTGAGCAGAGGGGCAGGACACAGGCCAGCCAGTGCAGTTCAGTGATTTCTCTCTCTTCCCCCAGCCCCTTCTGTTTTTGATAGAATACTACTGCAGGGGCTCTTTTTTAAAAAAAATATTTATTTTCTTCCTTCTGAATGGATGTAGCCTCAGAGTAGCTTACAGAATACATTAAAAAGGAGCAGACCTACGTTTGGCGTGGGATCGGTATTTAAACTCTTTTTCTTTTGGACTGTTTCCTGCTGAAAATTGTGATTCCCACAATCTTGTATTTTCTTCCCCACTGGCAGAAATAGCCACTGGCAGCGGGAGTTGATTTTCAAGCAGGGGGGAAAGTCCTGGGAGAAAGATAATTGGCTTGGCCATCTAAAGACTGTGAAATTACAGTCCCTGCTGCTGCAAACACTGTCAAAACTTCATTCTACCCCTAGGAAACCTGGTGCACAATTAATGGGACAGCTATTTTGTCTTGGCTGTGTTAAGTTTTCAAAAATACTAAGCAGCTTCCACTGCCACAGGCAGACAGCATACAGTGCAAATTATTTTTAAAAAGCTATTTGTAAAATGGAGATGTTCCGCCAGGCCTTTGGCTGAGTGCCAGCGGGTGTCCTCCTTTTTCCGTCCAAGACCACCACTTCTTCTGGGGCTGCGCTCGGCCATCTGCTAAGCCCATATACGGACTCCCAATGTTTATTTAAATAGCCTGCTCCTGGATTATGTTAATGACTTTTTAAAAATTATTAATGATTTTATGGTTTTTTAACTTTTAATGTATTTCTTGAATGTTGTTAGCCGCCCTGAGCCCACCTCTAGGGAGGGCGGGGTATAAATCAAATCAAATCAATCTTTTGTCAACAGCCCTGCAAAGCAGGTTGCCCAGCCACTAGGGAGGCTGCATGCCACCCTTGACTTGCTCTTCTCTGCTTTTCTCAGATTCGTTTCCCGATGTGGTTCTGAGTGGGGTGCTACAGGGCCTCTATGCACCTGAGACGGGCTTCAGCCTGGATTCCAAGTTTTTAGCAAGGCCTGACCTGGGACTCCCGAGGGCTCTGCCGCCCCCTTGATGACGCTTGTGCTCCTTTGGGACTTTTGGAGGGAACACTTGAACCAGGCTCAGCTTATTCCCTCAAAGAGGGGACATGTCTTGGGCACCTGCACCTCACCTTCGAGGAAGAGGGGGGGGCATGTGTCTTGTGTGCTGTATTAGAAGCTGCTTCACCTAGTGCAGAGACAAGAAAACACACACTGTCGTGTCAGAGGGAAGAGGGGTCTATTCACACTTGCCTTGCCTTCAGTTACAGGCTGCCCTGGAGGGGGGCTTTCAGAGCTGACTGACATTTGGGGATGGTTTCTACTGGTTTGCTGCATTCCACAGCAAAGGGACTCAAGAGAGGAGGAGCTGCTTTGCCACAAGCGGGGTGGACCTGCAGTGACCTCTGGCTGACTGAGACAGCGCTACCAACACTCTGAAAAGAATTCTTACATGTGAATAGCATGTTTTCCAGCCTGCAAACCATTGTGGTGGCTGCTCAGGAGTGACACAAACTTTAAATGAATGCATGTATTGTGGGCAGTCTGGACCTGCTGGAAAGGTACAAGCTTTTCTGGGGGGGAATGCATGTGGGTAACCAAACTTAAACCCTTTTAAGGCTTTTCATCATGTGAATCGCTGTAGCCGGCAGCATTTCTGCTTCCTCCATAGTACAGTAGATGATGTCTTTAAGCATAAAGGGGTATTCAATAAAAGTACTTTAACTGGAAAGATGGTGGTTAGTGGAAGTGATTTCAGTTTGCCACCCATGTCTATGCAGCTCAAGTTTCTGCCACTAGGCAGCATTTCCAATGATCCTCTCTACCTTGTTTCTTTCTCAAGGGCTACATGAAAGAAATTCCAGAGGGGGGGTTAGCCATTATCTGTTGAAGCTAAAATCTGCAGCCATGTAGCCGAACTACGGGGCGACTGTGGCATAAGCTCTTGTGAACCGGAGTCCACTTACGAAATAAGCACCCTATTTACACACTCTCTGCTCCTACCCGCTCAAGTATCGCTCTCTCACGACCCAGTAACTTTGGCCAAACTAGCCAAGAATTCGTTCACCTGCACATATGCGATCGCGCACCAGCAACAGCTCCTTGCCTTTTATACCCTCATTACGCAAGAAAACTGGTATTAATTTCGGTTACGGCCCGCCTTTTTCACCAAGACTGATGGTGGATTACGAGATGAGGATAAAAACAATTCCACCACGCACCAAAGATCTCTGAGAAACAAAGCAGAGGCATGGGACTGAAAAATGAGAAAATGGCACAAGCAAACACTTCCTCACACCAAGAACGCTATCTATGGCAACAAAACAGTTAACGCTGGCAAAGAATTGTAGAAGTCAGCAAAACTCAATAGATGCTGTGGGGAGGAAAGGCCCAGTGGCAATTGGATGTCAATGGAGGAGGATGCTTGGTTCCACCTCACCTGATTTTTTTTTTTTTTACTGGTGTAAGGCATTTCGAGGGATGGAATAAACCCAAGTCAGACATGAGAAATGAACACACTCAGAAACCACGGGGGGGGGGGGGGGAGCATCCTCATCTCTCCAGACACCTAAAATGGTCTTCATGGTTACAAAGCTTCAGCAAGGAAGGCTCAAAGGGAGACCCCAATAAGAAGCTGCCAAAGTGGAATTCACACAGATCCACTTCCAGCAAATTTGGACTCGGTAGGGATTTGGCCAGTCTAGTTGATTATAAAAAGAAACTTCCTCTCTACAGGTTTGTGTTCACTCTTCAGGTGCACCCCTCCTTTGCTAACTGGTCCACAGCCACTCTTGAGAGGTTTGCTCTTGACTAAATCATGTGGCCTAATGAACACATCAAGCTGCCTCATAATGAATCAGACCGTTGGTCCATCAAGGTCAGTACTGTCTGCTCAGATCGGCGGTAGCTCTCCAGGGTCTCAAGCGGAGGTCTTTCACATCACCCACTGCCAGATTCTTTTAGCTAGAAATGCTGGGGACTGAACTTGGGAATTTCCGCATGCCAAGCAGATGCTCTACCACCAAGCCACAGCCTCTCTCTGAATGCTTTTCTGTCCTGGCAAACTGGGCCTTCTGCTCGTTTTAGTAAGAACTCCCCTGTGCCCTCTACTGTCTGTAATCCTGGTCATAAAACACACTGTCTACCCCATTTACCTGGAGAATTCACCCCTGGCTCACAAAAGCTTATGCCACCATTCATTAGTCTTTAAAGGTGGCAGAATGCGAGTTGCCTTGTGGACCGGGGGGTGGGCTTTACTCATCAAGAAAACCAAACCAGACAGCTCTACAAAAACACAATGGTCGCATTTATTGGTCCATGTGCTTTCTTACCCCCAAAAAAGGAAAGACCCCCAAAGCTTCTCGGGGCCTTAATCTCCACAACAGCTGATGGAATGAGTTGCCGTGACGAGAATGGAGGCCCCAGCCAGAAGGGCTGAGGCGAGGAGTGGCAACAGCTCACCCGCTGGAGGATGACAGTGTGAGGCCTCCGGACAAACGCAGGCCCCTGAGCCCTTGGTAGCTAGACTCCAGCCCTCCGATGGGCCCAGGTCACTCTTTGGCAATGGCGAACGGCTTTTCCACCTCGATGGTCCCGCAGTCAACAATGGTGACATCTTTCAGGGGCTTGTCCCGACTGTCTGTTTTTGTGTTCTCCACTTTTCTCACTACATCCTAAGAAGAGACAGCATCAGAAACTGAAGGGGGGGAGGGGCTGCTGATTGGCAGGCCCCTCCCACAGACAGAAGAGCTTCTAGCTTAGCTGGGCCTCCCTCCACCACCCTGTGGGTAGCTCTCAGTGTGTACAACAACCCACCGAAGGCCCCAGTAGTGCAAAGCCCAAGAAGAGAGCCACTTACCATCCCTTCCAGGACTTTGCCGAAGACGACATGCTTCCCATCCAGCCACGAGGTCTTGACGGTTGTGATGAAAAACTGAGAACCGTTGGTGTCCTTGCCGGCGTTGGCCATGCTCACCCAGCCAGTCCCGTAGTGCTTGAGTTTGAAGTTCTCATCAGGGAAACGGTCCCCGTAGATGCTTTTACCTGGCCACCAGAAAAGAGACATTTTTAACATTGGCTCGTCCCATTGCCCTGTAGCAGGGTGCAGAGCAAAGAAAACTAAGCTTAGCACATACAATATACTCTGAGGATATTTATATATTTGAGACATTTAATGCTGCCTTTCTGCCTCTTCGTTCATGACGGTAAACAGCGGGGGGGAAGGGGTGGCTGCTACTGAAAGACATTTGGAAGGCAGAGATAAAATGGCAGGATTAAGTTTGCCTCCCAGAAATCTATTCAGAGAGCCATTTTGGAAGAAACGTTAGTATCCTCATCACTACAGAGTAAGAGAAATGGATCCAAACATCCTTTCAAAATCAACAGGGCAGGCTGCACTGCTGGGTTTGCATTGCTTGCCACTGGCACAAGCAGGCATGTGCTTGAAGGAGCATTTTAAACACACAAGCCTCTGAAGGATCCAGTGTCATCTACTTGGCAGCACTCCAGAGATGCTCTAGCTGACAACTACACAATTGTGTATGCAGCTCCGAGCATTTCTCTATACCCCCACGGTGGCCTGATTCAGATCAGAGACCTTGCATAAGGTGAGAGGCCTTTAAGCTTCCTCTGTGCGATGTTTCTAATGCAAAGTGTATTTATTTATTTATTTACTTTGTTGATACCCTTCCTCTCTCCCCAGCGGCAGTTTTTAGTCACTGCGCTGAGAGAACGTGTCCCTTTTAGTTAGGCAAACTGTGTGGCACCTGAGAGAGAGTCTGTGTGTGTTTCTGAAAGAAAGTTAACCAGCCAGGAGATGCTGGTTAAGTCAGTCTTTGGGTCTCAGAGAAAGGATGCTGGCTAAATCAGGCAAACTGGGTGGAAACTTAGAGACCCCAATTCTGTCCAGGTCACGCAAACTGCGTACACACCTGGGTCAGCCTGTGTATATCTGAGAGATATTATTCTATCTAGGTCAAGTAAGCAGTGTGAAAAGGCCTGAAGGAATCTATGTCTGTGTGGATGAGAAGAAACATTCTGTCAGTGAAGACCTGTGTTGAAAATTACTCTGTGTGACCGAGTCTGTGAGTGCATCTCTAAGGTGTGATTATTTTTGAAACCACCCAGCTGAAGAATTATTCTGAAACCAAATACACTTATTGAAACTCTGCAACCATCATGCTCATGTTCTTACAAATAAATTCTACTTTTGTTTAAGCAAGAAAGATCCTTTTTTCTCCTTCACAGCTACCCTCACAAACCAATCGTTCTGTCAAACTCCCATCTATAACAAGCTTCCTATATTATTGGTTAAACTGAGATGATCTAAGGTGAAAGCCTTGGGTGGCAGCAAAAACCTGTTGTCAGGAAGACAACAATATATAGTTTGGTGTAGTGGTTAAGAGCTGCGGGACTCTAATCTGGAGAACTGGGTTCCGCTTGAAGCCAGCTGGGTGACCTTGGGTCAGTCACAGCTTCTCAGAGCTCTCTCAGCCCCACCCACCTCACAGGGTGATTGTTGTGGGGATAATAACAACATACTTAACACCCACTCTGAGTGGGCGTTAAGTTGCTCTGAAAGGTGGTACATGAATCAAATGTTGTTGGTTATTATTATCATTATTATGGGTCACACAAAAAGGAAGGTGTTCTTGAGATTAAAACTGTGGCAGTAGAAATAAAGAGAGTGTTGGTTGTGACCAGGGCCCTCCTGAGATATAAGTTTAAAGTTAAGTAAGGAGGTTCAAAGGCAAAGAGTTAAAAAAAGTTTTAAAGCAAACAAGCAAATCAGTACAGGTAAGTCAGGCTGGCTCAAGGTCACCTAACAAACTTCCACAGCGGAGTTGGGATTCCAGCCTGGGTCCCCAGATCCTATCTGCTCCGCTATGAAGGTGCGCATGCACTGTCATGATGGGACAAACAGTGCTTCCATAGGGACATTTTTGGTTAGGGAAAATGGGGAGGGAGTGAAGGCTTAAAAGCCCCCTCCCTCCACCTGCCCTACTACCCAAATTCTAATCAGGCTACCATATGCCTGGTGAGTTTTAAACACTGGGAACTCTAAACACAAGATTTCCAATGTGGTTATGTCCTCTGCTGCAGCAAAATAATGTTCCTATACAAAGTCTCTCTTGTCCTGTCCAAAGTAGCGGGGACAAGACCAAACAGTAACCCTCTCCTTACCTCCTGTGCCATCTCCACGGGTAAAGTCTCCTCCCTGGATCATGAAGTCCTTGATCACACGGTGAAACTTGCTGCCCTTGTATCCAAACCCTTTCTGGAAAATGAAGAGAGGGAATGGAATTGTTGGGATTGTACCAAACTCACCCAGGTTAAGTCTTTCCGTAACCGTTTCCAAGCTAAAAAGCATAAAAGCACCAAATACAGGGCAAAGATGAAGGCAGAAAGTAAGTTTGGCAGAGGAGAGGAAGAAGAACTTAATGCGAGATGCTGTGTCCAAAATGCAGGCCGCTTCTGCTTTTCTCCGATCAATTCCCACAGAGTCCCAGTGCTTTGGCTCCTAGGTGGCTGGGACGCTACAAGAAAGCACTTGATGCAATCAGCTCCCTCATATTTTATTTATTTATTCAATTTATATACCGCCCATCCCATCATAGGAACAAACTAAGCCTGATAAATCACTTCGTATTCCGCAATCCAAAGAGTCCAATAAGGCAACCTGCAGGAGCTATTTTAAAAGCTGCACTGAGACGTTAAGTTCAACAGAGGGGATGTTTCTTTTCCCCACACTAGGATGGCACTCGCTTTGCCAACGTGTTTCCACACACTCTGCTGAAGCCCTTTTCCAAAGCTGCTGCAGTTTTCATACAAGGCATAATCTCAGCCTCTGCTCACTTAAGAACCAGTTTAGCCAGCCACCACTGAAGGCTCATTTCCCATATGCTCAGAAGCAACCAGAAATGGCTCCCGACTCTATTCCAGCATTCAACTCACCTCTCCTGTGGACAAGTCAACAAAGTTCTTGACTGTCTTCGGAACGGTCTTTCCAAAGAGGCCGATGACGACTCGCCCCACGTCTTCATCCCCGATCCGCAGATCAAAATATACCTGGACAGTAAAACAGAGGCTGCAACACAGAAAGTGGCTCTGCTCACAGCATAATGGAACCCTCTCCCTTTCCTGTAACAAGCTTATTTCAGCCTGCGTGTCAGACAGTGTCATCCTAAAAAAGCCTACACCCTTTAAAGTCCATTGAAAGGAATGGGTTTAGAAGGAGACAACTCTGCTCAGCATGGCAGTACGAGTGGTGCTGTGGAAAAGAATTAAATTCTGCTGAAACAGAGTGGACAGCCACACTCACAGTTCTTTGGGTATGCTAAAATTAGAATGTCAACAGTATTTAGTGCCTTCTTTCCCCCCATAAATTTAATAAATGTAGACCTGACCTGGATTGCCCAGGGTAGCCTGATCTTGTCAGCTATCGGAACTTAAGCAGGGTCAGCCCCGGTTAGTTACTGGATGGGAGACTGCCAAGGAAGTCCAAGGTGACAACGCAGAGACAAGCAATGGCAAAACTCCTCGGAACTTCTCTTGTCTTCAAACCCCCTCCCCGCAAAAATCTCCAAGGGAAAAACATGTTATATTGTCTTTAAATTTTGACAAGTATTTTCCACGTAAAGATATTTTCCACATGAAGTTTTGATTTTGTATGAATATGATGTTTAAACCACACTTATTTCTCCCCCCTAATCTAATCTTCCAGTTCAAGCTTTTGTTGTTACTGGCACATAAAATTAACCTGGGGTACTGTAAAGAATTGTTTGCTAAATATAATTCAAAATAAGCATGCTAAATCAGACCATGTTAGGACATCAGAAAAAAATTCCAGCTCTGACTTGTCCAGAAAAGTCTCATTACTGCGCACAAAGCCTAAGGGGAAATCTCTGGTTTCTCCAGCTTTAAGAAAAAATCTCAAACAGAAGGTTCCTGGAAGAACTCCTGCAGGAAATCTTGCAAGAGTCACTGCCAGTCAGAATAAACTGTATTACCCAACTGAGTCAGTATAAGGCAATTTCATTGTCTAGGCCAGGCACAGCTCTGTGGGAACATGCAAAAGATTTTCTGGTGAGAATACTGAGCTAGGCATACCAACAGACTGTCTCAATATAAATTCATACATTTATATCAAAACTGGACCTCGGTCCTTTTTTTGGGCAAAATTTAGTTTTCAAAGCTTCTTAGGTTGCATGCTTGCAGCCACATGTTCAACTTTGGTCATTTTTAGCTTAAAAAACAAAAGATGCTGGGCAAAATCCTCAGTGACAGATGGACACATTTCTGTCAGGTTTCCCTGTGTGCCACAGCAAAAGACACAGGGCTAGATGGACCACAGCTCCAAAGTGACATGAGGCAGCTTCATATACTTCACATTAGGGCAGGGTTTTTTAATGCAGGATGGATTTTAACTCTGTTTCAATCTGTTTTAACTTTGTTTTTGATATACTTGGGTAAGCACCTTTTGAGAAAAAGTAGCTAATGAATAAATTGAATAAACAATTTACTATAATTATACACACTGTCCCAGCCGAGACTGCATCATCAAACAGTTTAGACCGAAAATCTAGCACTTAATGACATGAGATTTTTGTTGGGACTATGGAGATGGTGGGTTTAAAAACCCCTTGGCCATGAAGCAAACTGGCCCGTCTCTGTCTCTTGCCCTATCCTACCTCACAGGGCTGTTGTGAAGAGGGGAAAACCATGTAAACTCCTTGGAAGAAAAGGTTTTTTTTAAAAAAAAATTCAAAGATTTCTACAGCATGGGAAATCTAACTTTTTAAAATTTACATTATTTATAGCCCACCTTTCTCCCTGAGACTCAAGGCGGATTACGCAGACCAGCTTTTAAAGGAGCCACCAAACTGTCCTAAAAGATTACCAAACGAATACTGTGCAGTTACTCCAGGCTAATCCCATTAAGACTGGAGTAAATAACTTACAGGATTGCACTGAAGGCCTGGATACTTGCGTGAGGAAACCCTCCCTCTCACAATGGGGTTTACTTATGAGAATTGTCTTATAACACAGAACTAGAACGAGAGAGCCAAATGGCTTTTTAATCTTCCTCAAGGAACTCAGAGCAGGCAACTGTTTTTTAAACCCTCACAACAGCCCTGCTAGGTAGGCTAGGCTGAAAAAAGGGGATTCACCAACAAGGCTTATATATATACTTATATTATATTTATCTTTTTTTTACTATTACACAAAACAGAAAGCATATTAGATGTGATTTTTTTAACGAGCTAAGGTAAAGCTGGGAGCGAAGGATTCGAACCCGGGCCTTCCGGGTCTCAGTCGGGCGCGCTCCCCACTGCACCACGCGGCCGAGCACGGCGGTTTCGCTCCTGAGGGAGAGGGGGCCTCCCCGCCTACCTTCTGCGTGACCTTAGGGCCCTTTTTACGCTCCTCCGCGTGCGCGGCCGGGAAAAAGAGCAGCAGGAGAGATCCGCCGAGCCCCAGCAGGGCCGCCGCCAGCAGCAGCTTCATCTTCCTACGCTCGCAGCGGCAACCCGGCCACAGTGCCCGCCGCGCCGCCAGCATCCACCCCTTTTTCTTCCCCGCGAGACCCCCCTCCCGCCCGTCAGCAATGGCACAGCCCGAAGCCGGGCGGAGCGGCCCCGCTCAGCGGCTCGGATTGGCGCGTTCCATCTGAGGCGACGGAAGGGGGGGCGACGGCCAGAAGGTCTGCGACAAAGGATTTGCCACGTTTCCAGGCTCGGATTGGATATCCGCCGCAGCCAATGAGCGGCGAGCACGGAGGACAGCGGCGCGACCATTGGGGAATGCCCCCGAAAGGAATCCTATTGGTGGACTCTGTTACCCAGCAGGTAGTGCGCGACCGACGTAGCATGTTTTGCTGAAGCACCGCTGATGACCTGTAGGTGGCGCTTTCAGTTAACCCGGGCTGGGCAAATGAGATGGCTGGTTCATAAAGTTGCCAACCGCCAGGTGGTGGCTGGAGATGTCCCAAAATTACAAGTGAACTCTGGGCCAGATATTATTTCCCTTGGAGAAAATTGCTTCCTTGGAGGGTGGCCTGAGGTCCCTTCCCTCCCCAAACCCCGCTCTTTCTAGTCTCGGACCCAAAATCTCCAAGAATTTCCCATCCTGGAAATGGCAACGCCAAAGTTTGTTGGGCTGGGGCTGCTTTGCCCATTAAAACTTCATCCTCTACTTCTGTCTGTCTAGCTCACGTTTATGCTGCCCTTCCTTTAAAGGGCAGCATGGATGGTTCTCTCCCCACCTATTATCATCCTCACAGGTAAACTAAGCTGAAAGTCCCAGGCCAGCCAATCCTAAAGCAAAAGCTGCACACTATCTTTTATTAGGACTGACCCACATGACACGAAACAGTATGCAAGCTTTTAAAGTTCTCCAGAAATCCACATTTTTCAGGCTATAGTATTAAGGGCTCATGGTCTGCAGACTGCGTTGATAACTTCAACAGGCACAGGGGTAGGGCTAACTAGACTGAGCCCCTGGAGTGGTGAGAAGAAGTAATAAAAAAGGAAGCATTCCATGAAATGCAATCGTTGGTGTCTCTAACACGGGAACAGTACACATAGAGTCCTTAAAAACACTGAGAACAGCAAACACAGTAGCCCTTCTCCCAATGTTGCTGGAAATTAATTTTAGTTGGTGCGCAAGGTAAAAAGGCAATAGAAGCCAAATTGTGTCATATTACCTTGTTTTGCAGGAAACACCTGCATTAAGCTGCTAAAGAGGATTTGTCAACAGCAGAGAAATGAACCTGGAAAGAGACTTTGCTTATGAGTTTTGCTCATATTTTCATTTCCTTTACCAGTAATTATAACTAACCTACACTGCCTTTTTGATTGGTGTCCCACACAGTCACTGAGGTAACCATTCCCAAAATCAGCCAATTTGAGATGTGCAAGTGTATGTAAAACCAGGTGCATGGGGAAGGGGCGATCTTATCCCGTTGTGCCCATTTGTCAAATTTCCTCTCCTTTTTTTATTCTTTAGAAAACATAAGAGCAACTGAGCATTTCCCTGTATTAACCAAGACAGGAAAAGGTGGGGAGAGTATGAAATACATGTGAGCTGAGCCTTTGTTTCTTTTGCAAATACTCTTAAATTTGAAAACGCATAGCACCTTCCACCCAAACATGAATGAGGGTGCTACTTCCAAACAGATTAGCTGGAAATGTGCACAAATCTGCAGCAATGGCCCGTTTCCAGAATGCTAGGTAGGGAATTTAACTGTCTTTTAAACTGCAAAATAAAAAGGATGACACAATTCTTAACAGAGCAAAGTTGATGTTTTATTTTACATTAAAAGGGTGCCAATCAGGGGAGTGGAGAGGGTATCGAAGGTACACAACGTTTCTTGCAATGTCCCATCAAAACAGGCACATCAGAAAGGTCAGTAGCAGGATACAGTTCCTGGCAAAGTGAAACCCCAACCAGCGCCAGAGGAGCCTCCTGCAGGAGGTGTGTATAAAGCCCTTATCCTGGTTGAACCCCATTCCGAAATTGACATTCATGTTAAAAAATACTATACGCTTCGTGTCCACTCCTGAGCGAGTCTCAAGAGCAGTGCCAGGATTATTCGAATAAAACATTGCATCACATGGTTAAAATTTTAAAAAAAGAGATTAAAAATCAAAAGGCATTTCAACAAGAATCAGACGTGCGCACACAAATACTTTAAAAAAAGATTCACAGCTGATTTTTTTACAGTAACAAGAGTTGCACTCATTATCCCAATCACCCCGTTTTTTAAAGCACAAAGTCCTACAATTAAAAGAAACAAAAGACATAATAAATTATACTTCGCAAAGTTTTCAATGGGAACAAGCCACTTAAAACTGCAATTTCCCTGTCAGGGGAAGATGCAATATTTGGTACGGTCCACATACCCCCATGACTGATCATTTCCCCTCTCCGTTTGCAAAAGGCAGGTTGCCCCCTGTACCCAAAGTTGCTTTTTCAACCTAGAGAAGACAACTGGAGCCAGGTTTCACGAGGACACTTGCAGCAGTTTATGTATTTTGGAACAGCGTTTATTGGGGGGGGGAGTGATTGTTTTCCTGAGACAGCCTGAGGAGGAGGAAAGAGGCCTGTTAAAGACCTTTTTCTTGCCTCAATGTGTATTGGCATGTGCTCTATATTTCATTAGGAAGGGATGCTATGAACTCAAGTATGGGAACCAGGGAATGGCAACCTGCTCAGCTTGCATCCCAGTTCATCTTGGAAGCCACATGCTCGACGGGTGCAGTATTCTAGGATGATGAGTCAGAATAAATTCCTGGCTGAGTGTTCAAGTGAGGCTACTACCTGCATTCCTTATGCTGAGGGCAAGGAGATAGGGCAGACATCGAGAAATCTGGCAATAAAACAAAAGCACACAGAAGCATCCTCTGTTCACCCACAAACCTGAGGCCTGGCTTTACACAGTTGTGTACAAAATACTGACGTTTTCTCGTGGATGTGGCAGTACAGGGTGTAATGGATACTTATTCATTGTTTTTGCCTTCATTTACTGCGTATCTATTTAAAGGGAGGTGAGAAACCAGTTCCATTCCCGTCACTAGCAGAACACAAAAACACAGCTTTTGAAAAACTGCCAAGGTATAGAGCAACCGTAAGCCCCATAACCACTAGACACCATGCAAAACAGCTAGGAAAGGAAGATATTTTGCTCCTCAAAACAACAGACTAAAAGCAAGGAACCTTTTTAAGCAATCTCTTTCTCCAAGGGCCAAAATAAGCAATGCAGGTATATGTGCCGTTTTTCCTTTGAAGCTTCAGCAATATCCTGAGAAGGCAGGGGATTCGATAGCTTAGTGTTTTTACACAAATCTCACAAGACAGGTGAGCAACTGGCAGTTTAAACAGGTCAGTCTCCAAACTAGACAACTTTATGGAATGCTTACTGGGGCACCTTTTAACTTGCCATTCAGCATCGTGGGCATGTGCTCAAAAGGAACACAAATTTATGGACCGCTATCACTGTTCCATTTCTCAAAAAGTAGAAAGAACAAATCCCATCCCTCTGTGCTGAAAGTCATTGTAGACCACAGAAGAGGAAAGGTTTCATTTGAAATTGCATGTTGTGAACTAGACAGACATTGGGCAGGATATTTTGAACAGCAAGTATCCCTGGCAGCAAGAATTCTGGAAGCAAGTTCATTTTTTTTTTTAAATGAGGGCTAAAAATTAGGAGTGAGGTTTCCAAACTAGCCACAAGGTGAAACAAATTCTGAGAATCAAGAGTGAAACGCATGCATTTCTCTCACATTATATTTGTGTTACTTTTCAAAATCAGCAGAAAGCAGCAAGATGAATCTGTCTATCCCAAACCAAGTAGAAAGGCGACACTTTGCTGGTGTACTCCAGGTCATGACCAATAGACACGCCATTTAAAATTCCCCCCGTTATGCATCTGGGGATACATATCCTCCATACGGACAAGCTACTTTTCCAAAGGCAAAAGAGCAGGTAGATTCTGTACAAGCGCTTCCTGGAAAGCCCAGGTTTTTTAGAGGACTAGTAACAATCCCTGCCCTTCACTAAGAGTATATGCTATTATTTTCTCGTAGGGACAAAGGACATTTACAGGTCAGCTCCTAGGGAACCTGGACAGGGCTCTTGAAGCAAGGCAGTTTGCTAATTAAGCAGAATGTATAGCCATTAGTCACTTGGAAAGACACATAAGACTGGAGGGAAATGCCAGTTGCACTGAGAATTAAGATTAAAATGAGATTTCTTATTATCAGAGGCAAAAACTGTCATGGATTTGGAACTGGGCAGCCTAGAAAGAAAAGGAGCTGTGGTATTGCAGACTGTGGCGCTCTTTTCAGAACAGGTAAGTAGTAGAGAAGGGAAGAGGAGAATGGCATTTTTACCATCTTCTGTTCTCTGAAAAGGAGCAAGAAACATCTCGCAGGAAAAAAGAAAAACACAACACCCCGCTTTGCCAAGGCCACTTGCAGGCTGAGATGTTAGAACTCGAAAAGGAAGCACTTCCTAGCACGGGATGGGCCAAAGTTTGACACAGGTGCTCTGCTCTGATGCTGCTTCTTGCCAAATGAAAAGGCAGAGAAGGGAATCCTGGGAAACGATCCAGGCCACATTAAACCTCTCCCATTTCTGTGAGGGCTCCTTTGAATCCTATTTTATTCCAAGAGTCCAAGCACCACGTTCTAGCTAATAGTTCCAGACACTTCTTGCCCTCTGAAGAGACCTAAAATGCAACTAGAAGGCAAAACAGGCTTTGGATATTTCAATAATCACCCGCCTGCTTGAAGACCATGAAGTTTTCCTCCATGCATATACACAACGTTAAATTTCCCAACTTAAAAAAACAGATCTCCCAAGTAATGGAGAAAAGGACCAGAAGCAAAACAGGTAAGAAATTGTATATAAAAGCCACTTGTCATGAAGGTTTCAAATGAAACAGTCACCTATTTCTCCCAAAAGAAGCGCTTAAAATGGAGATTACAAAACATGGGTAAAAGTCTAAGTTACTCCTTGATGGAGAAGAACGAGAATGTGTAAATAGAGTGGAAGAAGAGTTTCTTCTTCAAATTCAAGTGCCAGGCACTTAAGTGGAGGGATTGTGAGAGAGCAGCACTCATTTGGCTGCACTTGGCAGAGCAGAACTCATACACGGCTGAAATTTCCTTGAAAGATTTCTGCATCTCTCCTCAAAAGATCAGGCCGTGATTTCCTATGGCAAAAATGGAAAGAAAGGCTTACTTCTGCAAACGGCTCTAGAGGATTAAGGAATGAACTGTGAGGCTCAAACTTCTATTTCCCCCCAAGTTTTATCATCAATAACCAAAGAAGAATGAATGTTCTAAGCTAAACGGCAAGCACAGGAAAAATGCCCCTTGCCAAACAGGAAAATCTCTGGATGTGCAAGTCTCTGGGAAAGGGGAGGGAGGCAAGTCTGCCATTTGGCTCAGGATGTAGAATTCAGAAGAGCAAGGAGTCATTTCTCCCAACAAGTCAGAGAGGGCCATGATTGTGGAGGCATCTTCTTTTCCGAGGAGCCAGAAGAGTTATTCAGCAAACTCAAATGTGGCGTTGCCACCGAGTCCTGAAGCCCCCTTCTGAGTAAGTATTTTCAACGTGTAGCACTCCAGGCCTCTCAGGACAAGCTCCCAAATTTTCCATACTTATCCTGAACCATATACAAAACAGCACTGTGAAAGCTTACAAGATCTCACTTGGGGTGCCAGCTATTCAGTGAATGCAAGGTGCCCAATTCCTTGCCATGCTCTTCTGGGGTGCCTAAAACCTCAGCCAGGTCTGAGTAGAGATGGAATCTTAAGTAGCGATGGGAGCCCCGCCCCAGCGCAGCCCCTGTGCCTGCTGCTATCTAAAACGCCTGGTCTTGCGCTCAAAGATATAATTGGTATTTGCATCTCTGTGCCCAGCTGACTTCTGTCCACCCTGTGCCAGAAGAATGGCTTCCGCAATTCCAAGCAACTGAGGTCAGGCACCATTGGAGGAAAACCACTTAAGAGGGGGTGTCCGCTGCCAGCCAGAGAGGGCAGCTGAAAATTCAAGTAAGCTTCAGTGCACAACCAAAACGGTAGGGTCTAGAAATTCCAGAGCCCTCCTAAGGGAATCCAAATGGTGCAGACGGACTCAGTGAAGGGGAGAGCTTTGCACTTGCCAAATACAAGCTGCAGGGGTGTTCAGTCATCATTCATACCCAAGAGGAGAGGGGGGGACCTCCCCCTGCCCTTATATCATAAGCATACACAATGCTAAAAAAAAGTAAAAAGTGCAACGACAACCACAGTTCCATTAGGACAATCAACACTTCTCCATAACCATTCTGAAAAAGGAGACATCATAGAAACCAGTAAAATCAAGGCAACTGGAAGATTGCAATTGCTCTTACTGCCATGGAATTTGCGGGAGGGCGATTGAGGAGGATCAGGCCAAAGTTGCGACTGCAACCTGAACTAAGCGCGTCAGAGGACAAGGCCTTGCCGCCACCCGAGAGCGTCGTCCGTCCACCGCTGTCACTGCTGCCTTGGCCCCACAGTCAATCAAGCTCCTCTGTCGGTGGTGGTGGGTGCGGGAGGGGAATCACGTCGAGAACCCCCCCCCCCGCAAAAAAGAACAAACAGAAGGGAGGAGGAGCCACAAAGCACATTCACCAGGAACGCCCCCCTCCCTTGCCGAACTGTTGTACAGAGGGGAAGGTAGCCAGCCAGCCAGCCAATCCTTCCAGCAAGGGCAACTGCTGCCCGAGAGGATGCAATCCTGATTTGAAAGGGAGCCTCAAGTGGGCAAGTCAGCAAGGGAGACCGATTAGGGAGTCCACCTGAGTGTTTATTTTGGAATTCTGCCCCCTTTTCCTCTCTCTCTCTCTCTTTTTGGTTTAAGATGTCCCTTGTTTCTCGTCCTCTCCCCGAGAGGAGCCCCATTCAATAAGACGTGGCAGGAACTGCAGGTAAACCAAGTCCCCCAAAGACCTCAAGGAGACGCCTGTCATTTGTGGCGCTGGGAAGACTTCCTCCTTTTCCTCTTATAGAAGCAGCAGCACCTGGAGCACAAAGAACAGAGGAAATCAATATAGGGTCTGGGGGGCTTCCAGCAAGCCCCCCTCCTTCCCCACCGTGCGTCGGAGCTGACACTGCCATTCTCAGAAACCCCTCCACCCTACACATGTGCCCCCATATCGCTGCCGCCACCCCCACCCCCCACTTCTCTTGCAACCATCGATGAATGGGGGTGGTGGTGGAGGTGCTACTCCAACACTCCTCTTTTTGGTTGTTCAAAGGCTCAAAATATTACTGTGAACCATTCTGACTTCCAGATTCACAGTCACTTTCCACAAACAGCCACATTTACAATTGAGGACCGGCAGCTTCCGACTGGCAAGGCCCACGAAAGTCTGGAGGGAACCGTTTATGGCACAAGAAACTAACAAAGTAGAGTGCCGGGTCTGGGCAAAAAGTAGGATGCCTGCAGGTACAAAACTGTGGCCAACAGTGACTAGGGTAAATCAGAGGGAAGAAGATGCTGATGAAATGGGTGGACGCCCCCCTCCCTCAAAGCACAAGCTGGGGGAGGTATGCTGAAAAAAGCTGTGATTGCTCTCTAGAAATACAGTTAAGAGACTAGGAAGGAGTGCTGGAGAGTAACTTAGAACAACCACAGGTGTCTGGAACAAAGAACCTGCCCTCAAATAAAACTGAGGGTGGAGATCCGGCATTTCCAAAGTAGCAACACTCTAGAATAGGGGCTTGAACAAGGAATCACATTGGTAACAAAACGAGTAAGCATACTTAAGAGGGCAGCAGAGATTTTTACCTGCCAGTTTAACCTATTATGAATCACTACAGCTTTGCTATCAAGATTAACTCCCCTCTGCCCCTCAGTAATCCCTTGGTAAAGTTAAGAGAGAAAGATACACGTCTTTGCAAGGCCATCCCAAAGCAACAGTTTCCACCTTCCTGAGCCATATTTGATTTAAAAGGCACTTTTGGACGATCGTTTCTTCCAGGCCGCATCCAAAGACAGCCTAAGTGAAACTGGTAGGGGTTTTTATACCAGCAGCGAGAGCTATTGGAAAACAAAAGTTTTTTGTGCTCAGCGAAAATCCACGTCAATACTTCTTATACATTTGGATCTTCAACAATCCTGATGGGATTTTATCCTGTTTGCTTCTTGAAAGCTAATTTGACTCTGGTATGTTACTGCTACAGAGAACACTCTGTTGTTCCCATTTCCCAAAACGATCATGAAAGAACATTAAAGACTGCTTTTCTTTCTAGCAATGGATTTGATCTTAAGTCCTCCCATGTAGAAGACACTGCATTCTTTTATCAACACTCGAAGGAGGTGCCTGCATTGAGATTTTGGTAATACGCACATTTATGTAAACAATCCATTAAACAAAGCATCAATACAACTAAACAAAATCGAAACACTGATTGTCTGAATACTGAAAAGTTAAACTTGACCAAGAAGCCCCTCTGCCAATTAATACTGATCATCTGACATGCGTGGTCAAAAACGACATTATTCACCCCTTCTTCTAATGATTTCATTGGCTGAGGGACTCAAGGATTCCCACCCCCCTTTGTAACATGTGGTGGGCCACCTTTTGCTTGTTTGATGAAATCTGTTGCAAGCAGCTGCTCTCAGCCTGTGTCTTGGTGCCTCCCAGTTTGAGACAAAAACCAGTACAGAATCTCTCAAGACCCATTAAGCAAAAGAGGAAGAGAGGGCTTAGCTGTTCCTCCTTTGCAACTGACACTGCTGCATGCAACCAGGGTGTGTGTCAGACATTCTGGAGGAAGGAACCACAATCGAGAGGCCAACAATCCCCCAGCACTGCGCAAGGGAAAGGAGAAAGGGGTGGGGGTAAAGAGAGGCATCCAGTCTCCTGTGCTGCACAGACGAGATGAGGAAGGGCAGCCAGCATAACTGCAAACAAAACTGGATAATCCATTGCAAAATTAGTATCTTAACAGCCAGTTTCTTTTCCTCTACATCCAATACAGGCCTTAACTGCATTGCTGGCATTAGCATGTCCCAGTCTCTGCCTGTGGACAGGTATGATCCGAGGTTATTATAATCTTTGATAGCATTATTTATTAAATGTAGAGGTTCAAAAAACCCAGGAAACTGGCAACACATTAGTCCATATAACAGATGGTGTTTCCCTCCTATAGAAATGAGTGGATTCCATTGACTTCTGTAGGAAAGGAAAGAGGCTGTGTATACTACGGAGGTCAAAGTGAGAGGGCAGAATTGGTGTGTGCCTTATAATATTGTTGACCTCGGGCATAAAGGAGGGAGGGCAGCTCTGCCTGCAACCATACATGGTGTGTTCCTTGAGAAGGGCCCCGTGGCCCTATAGGAGGGAGCAGGGAGCCCCATTATGGGCAAACTGGCTTTTTAAAAAAAAACTTGCCAAGTTAATTGCTTAGTTATCTAAGCCACCCCACATGCCAGGCCCGGTCTAAGTATTTCAAGGATTCGTACGAAGTCTATATATCTCAACGTAATAAAATAATGTCAATTAAGCAAATATAGATGCAAGACTTAGTTCTCCATCATTAAGATGTATGATTTGAATCCCTGATGTATTGTTTTTAAATTTGGGGAGGAGGGAGGGCAAAAATATGGCAGAGAAACAACTCAACATATCTAGGTTTTGACATGGTGCATTTTTAATCAATGATAAAATGAAACAACAACAGAAGTGAAGGAAGCTCTTAATATAGACGATCTGTAAGACCCCCAGGAGAGGCACGCGTGAAGCTAGGGGTGGCTTATGCTGTACGGATGGCCTCCATTTAAAGACGACACAGGCTGGCTGGATGGTTGACAGAACCAGACAAACCAGTTTCTCATGAGAAGCCTGGAGTGGACCTTGGGTGGCCTTCACCTATGAAATGAATTCGTCATGAAATGAAGCAAGAAAAACACAAGGCGTGCAGGACGATGGGATAAATGGGCTAACTCCTCCAACGCCCATTCCCTGCCCCCCCCTCCCTGTGTTCACCATTCCCCTCTGCGCACAACAAGTTTTGTGGCAGCGCTGTTAGAGGTGGACTCTGGTGCAAGCTGACTAACGGCAAATCCTGTTGCCGTGCTTTTTTAGGGTCAGAGGGTCACTGCAAGGTAACTATCTCCCTCTCGTGACAAAATGGTAATCTTGCTGGTCAGCCCTGTCTTGAACAGTGTATTAAGAAGTGGTTATCTTGAGAGTACACCATACAGCAATACCTTTACTACTTTGCCGTATAACCATTTAGAGTATTCTGGCTTTCCTGCTTTTTAAAAAAATGGGGTTCACATGAAGCTGCTGTATACAGAGTCAGACCAGGGTCAGTGCTGTCTATTCCAACTGGCAGCAGCTCTCCATGGTCTCCAGTGCAGATCTTTCCTATTGCCTACTATTTGATCCTTTAGTGGGCCCTTCTGCATGAATATAATAATACCAGTGTGCTCATATATTGCCCTTCTGGACAGATTAGTGCCACACTCAGAGCGGTGAACAAAGTCAGTGTTGCTATTATCCCCACAATACAGCTGGGGAGCTGGTGCTGAGAGAAGCAGCTGACCCAAAGGCCACCTGCAGAGCTCATGGCTATTGTGGAAGTCAAACCAGCAGCGTGCTGATTTGCAGCCCGACCACTTATAATAGTAACAATGACTGTGCTTATATACCGCTCTTCTTTAATAATAATAACAGTGTGCTTATATATTGCCCTTCTGGACAGATTAGTGCCACACTCAAAGTGGTGAACAAAGTCAGTGTTATTATTATCCCCACAATCCAGCTGGGGAGCTGGGCTGAGAGGAATGGCTTTCCCAAGGCCACCCGCAGAGTTCATGGCAATCGTGGGAGTCGAACCAGCAGAGTGCTGACTCAGAGTCCCACCACTTAACCACTATGCTTTACCAACTGCTTCCATAAAATGCCAGTCAACTGCCTGGAGTTCATATCAATGAACAAGGCACAGGGCTATGAAGACAGCTCGTCCTGGCCAGATAAAAGGTCACGAATGTGACCTTGTACCCCAATGGAAGCTTGGAATTGATGTACCTATTATGATCAAGGACCAAGTACCCAAATAAATTATAGGCCTATTTACAAATACACACATGTGCACAGCGTTGGACAGGCAATGACACTGGGTGCCACAAAATGGTCAACAGACTGCAGAAAACTAATGTTTATAAAATTAATTTGATTAAGCTGAAAATGTCACTCTGTTGATAAGTATTCAAAAGCCAACGGAGCTTCATAATAGCAAAAAGAATTCATCCTCAAGGGAAATCTCAGTTGGAGACTGTAACATGTTGTAGAAAAAACCCTGCCAAAAATATCTTAAGTACGTGAGTGGGAGGGGAGTTTGAAATATCTGCCAAGGAACCTTTGGGGTATAAGGGGTTGAAGGTGGTATAATGGGGGTGGACCAAACCTATAAAATAACTTTTAGATTTGTTAATATTCAGAGGTCCACAGCCCATCTCACAGATATTTAAAAACTGGCTGGCAAATGTAACTTTAAAGCCAATTTTGTTTTCTCTCTTTCAGAAAGAAAAGGGAAAGCCTTTTGAGGCACTGGACAATGTTACAAGATGGCGGCCTAAACCTGTGGTCTTCAGTCTTTTCATACCTAGGCCTGCAGTGCTGCAAAAAGACGAGAAGTCACATGACAGCAGCGCCTTGTGACAGGAAGACCAGAAACCAGAACTACGACTGCTGTTGGGTTGAGGCCAGGACCAAAGGCAACAGACTAAGCCGGTCTTCTGTTCTGAAATTCCAGTTCTTCCAAAGGTCTCCCTCTTACACAAACATACATGGCTCTCCATTTAAAAAAAATGGATTCATTGAATCATCTGTAGGAATGCGATAGCCCTATCTGCAAGGTGCCCTCTGTTCATGTTAGGTTTTGTGTAAAAGGGTTACGTCCCCTCCCACCCACCCACCCACCCACAGAGGATGGAACTGGCTTTTTTTCTCCCCTTTAAAAAAATTGGCACAGTCTGGCTAGGATGCGGTAGAATGTTTACTGCATCAGGACCAGCAGGGACGACCCAGCCCCCCCTCCCCTCCCAAAATTAGCTACCCTGGCTCCATAGTTAAGAGGCTTCAAAACTGTCACTCTCCTCCCCCAAAACAACAGGCCATTACATTATATGGATTTGCATCTTAGATACAGCAACACATTAGAGAATCCCTTTCTAGAAAGGAGAGCCCTGTTGACATAATTGGACCCTCCTCAGCTGTGCTGATACCAAGGGAAGTGCCTTCCTACCTCAGCTGTGACAGTCACTGCAACATCGCTAATAATACTCAGTGCTGTGTAAGGCAAAGGATGAAACAGAACAGCCAAACTCTCACCCAGTGCACTGCTTCCATGAGAGCTGCGTCTTTGTCAACATTTTGGGGGCAAAAGAAAAAGTGTCTTGAATTGTGAGCATCCCCCATAGATAGGTGTAGCTCTAAAAGCTTCCTTCGTTCAAAGATGTTTTCCACAAATGGAAGTATTTTTTTTTTAAAGATAAAGAAATTCAGGGCCAAAAGTGAGAATGGGTTCTTGCCCTAACAAGACCTATTTGTCAAAGTTCACCGCCCCCCCCGCCCCGCCCCCTATCACTGGCTGGGATTAACCTGGCCTACTCTGATTCATTCCCCCTTCTGCGTGGACTAGAGAGAGCGACTCACCACAAGTTGAGTATTTTCAGGCAGCTACAGAGAAATGTGAAGAGGAAAAAAAAGAAAGACAAATAAAAACACATAAAAAGAAGGAAGAGCCATTTACCGTTCAGACGTGAGATGGGGAAGCACGGCATGGCGGATCATGCAGACATGCAGCGCTGATCTGTGGCCGCCCACCAGGGCCCACCTGTCTTGCCATGTTTCGTCCCGCCTGAATTTCCTATAGCTCGCTTGGGAGAAACGCTTGCGGTTGCGTGGTTGCAGAGATAAAAGTGAAGCCAGGCTTCCCTGATGGCCTGAGACAAAACTACGCTGGGGCACCTGCATCTCATCGCTGAAGGAAACATGCTCTATGGGACACTGGCTGTGAAAGCAGAGGTTTCTGTCAGATTAGAGTACATACCTGGAAAGGTTGCCAAGGAAATGCTCGAGGCAGCTGCTGAGAAGGGGAAGCCTTCGAGCTTTCATGGGATGTGGCAGCTGATCAAAACTCTCTCCTTTATACACCCAGTTTGGAAGGAAGGTAAGCACTTGTGATCAGAGGAAGAGATGTTCTTTCTCCCCTTGCGATGGCACACATGCTTTGGGAGTGGTCAGACTTGCTGCAACCACAACCCCTTTTGTTATTTAGCGTTTAGTGTGAGAAGGAAGCAGGAACAGATTTCCTGCTTGGAAGGGGCTTACGGTCAGGTAGAGAGGGCAGGGAAAGAATGGAAGACTAAGCAGGCGAGAAGGGGCAATGAGGACCAAAAGAAGAAGAAAAAGCAGAGATGAATAGTCTGACATTGAAGGGCTAGAAAAGAGAAATCTACCATGGGATACTGGAAGGAGATAGAGGGAAGATTTAAGGAGATGGAGTGTGAGAGGATGCCCTCTTAGTAAGTGTGGGCATATTTTTACAGAGGAATTATCCAGCAAAGAGCGGATAAACGTTTTTCAAAATCAAGGAGTGGCGACCGATCTCTGAACTATAGAAGAAGGCAGGAATTGTGGCATCTAGAGGGCAGGAAAAGGGAGTCATCTCAGTGACCGCTCGTTTACAGTTGTTGGACAGGGAGGGAATATTTATTTATTTATTCAATTTCTAGCCCGCCCTCCTGACAGGCGGGCTCAGGGCGGGTTACAACAGGATATAGAACACATTTCAAACCAGAGTAAAACCACATCATCTCATGCCCGTTATGGACATAGTGGTAGCGAGGCCAGGTGGAACATACACACATATGAAGCTTATTACTGAGTCAGACCTTTGGTCTATCAAGGGTCAGTATTGCCAACACAGACTGGCAGCCGCGCTTCAGGGTCCCTAGTTAAGGGTCTTTCGCGTCACTTGCCACCTGATCCTTTTAACTGAAGGTGCTGGGGACTGAACTTTTTGTGTGCCGAGAAGATGCTCTACCACTGAGGCACGGCCCCTCCCCTCTGATCAGCAGCATTACGCTCATTAAGTTGCTCAAGAGGAGGCAAGGACGGGGCACGCAGGAGGGCAACTGGAGAAAGGGAAGTGGTCAGAAACAGACACTCAGGGTGAAAAGATGGATTTGGAAATATAACAGCGTTTACAAAAACATGGCAAGCCACAAGAACAAAATGGAAGCAGGCGGAGCACATGGCCAGGTTTTAACAGGCAGCAGGAGCAAAGAAATGAAGAACACGAGAGTGAACTGACAGCGCTAAAAGCACAATAAGAGATAAGGATATACAGAAGAGCCTCAAATATGCTGAGGAGAAACGGCTGGAAACCTTGCCATGGGCCAGTTCATTGAAATGGATTTGGCAACAACCAGACCAGGGAGAAACACAGAACAGAGTGGAACAAGAAGTGAAGTGAAGGATGGCAAAGGAATACGCTAAAGGAAAACCAAATGATCATAAGGAGGATTGAAGGAGAAAAGGACAGATACGGACATGCCTGAAAGCCTCAGAGAAGGAATCCAAAAGCAAAAAAGGTGCAGCGAGGAAGGGGAGAGGGGAGTTGAGGGCAGGGCGGCCTGAGCTCAAAGGACAAGGTCTGGGAAGAAAAGGTGGCAGAGAAAATGAGCAGCAGTTTAGGCAGGAAGGAGAGTAAGTTATGAGGGTCAAAATGGATTATGGCTACAGGACAGGGGGAGACAAAAAGAAATTCACCACTGGAACTTGTCCATATCTTCTTCAGAAAGTAGAATAAATAAGAAGATAGTTTTTTTGGGGGGGGGAATAAATATGGAAGACACACAGACATGGCAAGAAAAAACAGGCAAACAAAAGGAACAAGAGCGCCTCAAGTGGAGGAAATCTGTGCCCAGCAGACAATTAAAAAAACTACAGCCATGGGTGGAGAGCTGGAGGGGCAGAAAGGAACTCATGGCCTTGTGATGGTGCCCTATCCCCGTTCAAAACACTGCTCCATCTAGCTCAGTATAATCTATTCTGACTGCCAGGTCTCTGATCTTTCCCAGTATCTGCTTTCCAAAAGATCTTGCCAGGAACTGAACCTGGGATCTTCTGCATGCAAAAGAAGTGCTCCACCCTGATCTGCAATCCCCTAAAAAATCAGGCAGCAATCCAGCTGGAAGGCAACGTCCCGGTTAGAAATAAGAGCTGAGCACTGATCGCTCAGCTTTGCCAAGTTCAGCATCCGAGTCCCTCGAACTCATTGACCGCCCAACCTGATGCAACGTTAGGTGCGTTGTCTCGGCAGAGAATTGCCCTGTTAGATAACTGCGCTTTGTTATTAGGAATGACGCTATCCTGAAGGGAAGCCATGTAAGCTCAGATAGGTTGGACATTCTCCACATACTCAGCTTGCAAAAAACAAAGGTTAGAAATCCAGTTTCCATGGCAGGGGAGAAATCGAGCACAGAGGAGGCAAACGGCTCTGAGTAGCAACCCCAAAACTTTTCTATGCTAAAGAGAACCTAAGCTTATCACACAGTGATCATTAATGCCTTGTGCATTCTCCCTGGAAGAAACCCATCTTTCTTCCCAGAACTAGGACGTTTCATCTCAAGAGGAGAGAGAGAATGAGAGGGCCGTTAACTCTCAATAATGTTTCAGTTCTCTGCACAGAGGCTGAGGAGTAAAACCCACTGAGTTCAGGGAGATTAATTCAGAGTAAGCATGCATAACTCGGGCTGAAAGCCAGCAATACATTCACCACAGGGGAAACTTTCCTTGGGGACGGCTTTGATTCTTTTGATCATCTGGCCCTGCCACAAGGAAGACCACCCAAAACTTAGATTCACTGATGGGTGTGCCATCAGATCCAATTATAGCTTTAAAAAAAAACTTTCTGCACTGTAGAGTGTTTTAGGAAGATATTCCCTAGAGAGACTTACAAGTATTGACACCCAGCTCATGGGAGCAGCAATTGCTGGAAGCTGTTTCCCCAAGAATCACAGAGAGCAGTCACACTGGAGAACATTCTTTTAACTAAAGCACCTAAAATTACTCCTTTCTGCTTAAAGAAAGACACTGTCCACCAGCAGAGGGACAAAAATTAAGCCCGAGGAAAGTGCTAAATAGGTCACATGCATTTGTTTAACTCTTCTTTCCCCCACCTCTCTCAAGCTCAAAGTGGTTATAAAGATTTTCTTTTACAGATAAAGACAGAGGCAGTTTGAAAGACGGCCCCCCAAGGAACACAGCAATGTAGAGCCTGTGCTAAAAGCCCAGTTCGAAAGAATGGATGTGGCCTGCCTTTCTGACATGCCGCCAGAGATCGTTTGGGGCCACTTTCAGCACAGAAGATCCAGGGTCACAATTCTTGCTGTACTGTGAGTATGGACAGGTTTAGCAGAACAGGCAACTGTCATGTCCTGAGTTCACAAAACCTTTGTGGAATCCACTCCCCATAAAGATTTCTTAGGCTGGTGCCAAGCTTCTCTATATATAAAAAAGGAGAAGACCACCGGTCCCTGGGAGAAGACTCCGTGTCAGGATTTGTGAAGTGGTGACAGATCGTGAAGAGGGCCACTTGAGGACAGAGAGGGACAGCAACGAGCGAAGGCACCCATCTTCTTCTTCAGCACCTAATCAGAACACACCTTCTAACACACAGCAAGCGACTGACGAAGCAGGTGATCGTTTCTAAGACCCCCTCCAGGTTATTTACAGTCTGACTGATAATCCAAGAGCAATTTCTGCAAGGCTCAATTACAGAGCACACACACACAGCTTCAGATTTTAAAACGTGAGAGGGGACAAGGAATCCTGGCTTCTCAAAGATGACTATATTCCCAGACAGAAACCGAGCCACTTATACACGTATAAGTGTATAAAGACAAATGACACCTCTCTGGCCGAGAAGTTTTACTGAAGAGCTACTACAGGCCACTTCGCATATCCTTTTAGTCTTTCAGAGTTCTGTCTACTAGGCAATACATGCTGGGGGTCCAAAGTCACATGTGTCTAGGCATCGCAGGTGAAAAGAAGCTCTAACATCACCAGAACTGCGGTGACTATCATGCAAAATGAAAAAACAAAAATGGAAGGTTGGAGGGCAGGTTATGGATGTAGGCGTCAAACACAGGGAAACACAAAACGTATTCCACACACGCACAAGACGGTTTAAGGGGAAACTTGCTCGAGCGGCAGACATACTTAGCTTCCTCCACTACTTCCACCTCGGCACGCTCTGCAATTTGGGTGTTGGAGGGGACGCCCGGTGGCTCGTCAATGTTCAACTCACCGTTGGTGGAGCTGATCACCTGGGGAAAAGCAGAGGAAGAAGACGACGTTCACGTTTAACACTGAGCGTTGGCCCAGGTTTTGTCAAGCAGCATGAGAGTGCACAATCCTTCCAAAAAACGTTGTTGGGTGACCAGAAAAGTGGGGGTTTTGACCCACTGTCTGGAAACAACTGTTCCTCTCCATCCGTACAGCCTGCAGCCCCTGCTCATCCCAAATTACAACTTCTCTGCAAAAATTCCCTGTTCTCTTTGGCAAAAGGAAATTACTCCTTACTTCCCCCTCCTCCCCCGCTTTACTTACAGCGCTAGGACTCTTGGTGGTCCCTCGCAGGTGTAGATACCCATGTTAATGCTGTGCAAAGCAGTCACGGAACAAACTCATAAAGAAGCCACACAGCGCTGGGGGGACGTGGCATTACTTGGTTTCGCAATCGTATTAAAAATAAGCTATTTAAAAATCTCATACTTGAAATGCCATACGCAACAAGCTGCAATAAGCACACTGGTGCAAGCCAGGAATGAAGACGTCGGGGGCTTTTGAATCTGAAGCCCCCCCCCTGTCTTCTGCTTCCCCCATATCTTCTCAGTGAGCAGAGAAGATGGAAACAGGCCACACTGTGCACGCGCACCCAATCTGGGGAAGGCTTTGGCCTCCACGCCCCTGCTTATAGACTTTCTGGGGCATCTGGCTGTACTCTATGGAACAAACGGAGAAGGGCCAGTAGGCCCAACCCAGCACGGCTCCTCTTGCAGTTCACGCAGCCAAAATGCAAAGCAGGGAAGGGGAGTTTCTCCGCTACTCAATGAAGAGCTGGGAGAAGCTCTGCTGATCTTCCTAATTCCCACTTGTTATGCATCTCTTCACCACCTTCAACGGGGACAGAGCAGAAGAACTGCAGTCACAACTGACCCTTGTTTTCTGACGGGCGGGAGGGATCAACCATGTTGGCCCCTGAAGGTGTCCAATTGCCCATGGGGGGGGGGAGCAGGTGTTCCCCCAGTTTTAAAATCCTAATCATTACGGGATCAAGCATGGCCTTTTTGCTTTAGAGATGTAAAACGTTTTGATGGACTGCAAGGATGATGATAAGGATAATGGATTGATGTTAACACCATATAATAGTAAAGAAGAAGAAGAAGACAAGACGGAAGTAATCTCATCCCTGCCTTAACATGTGTACGCATATATAGTTTGGGGGCTTCTCAGAACATGCAGCCCTCACTTTTGAGGCTACAAGTCACATCTTCCGCTTCCAAGGATGAGAAAGACATCTGTTAATGCAGTGAGAGATGTGCAGCTCCACGTTGCTCAGTGCAAGGAAGCTCCACGCCCATTACTGCCAACAAAAGCTACAAGAGAGCCAGAAACGACCTGGTAAAGTATGTAGACTTGCGAGGGGCTGATGCTGAAGCGACACTGTGGAGAGTTCTCTCTGTTAAAAGAACAATGGTCGGGTAAATGCAATACATTTCTAATGGAATGAGCCAATTTTCCTAACGTTATCAGGATTTCTCCTTGAAGTGCTCCATAATAATCTTAAGCAGTGGTTACCAATACTGTTTTTCCCAGTGGTTGCTTCCTTCTTTCCCAAAACAAAAAGCCAATTCTGAATTTCTTCCACCTCACCGGAGCAAGGGAAAAGAAACCTGTGCCTCAGGAGATACCTGGAGCACGCACAGGACTTCCAATTTCGGAAACCAAGTTTTTCAAACAAAGAAAACTCACACGCTCGGTTCAAGAGATGCGAAAGGGCAAATCGTGAAGGTGTGAATCAGCGGACTAGGCAGGGGTAACTGATTGCTGCAGAAAAGCTGCGCAGAATAGGAAATGGCGATACCTGGACTGATCCCCCGTGCCGTTCTGAAGCCAAGTGAGTTGCCAGGAACAAAGCATTGGATTGCCGCACTGGTGGGATTTCCCAGTCTCCTCGGCGTTCCGATGCAGTCTGCGTACAAGCATTTTGTAAGCCAGAGAGCAGAAGACGGCAGGAAAAGTAAAGGTGAATCAAAGCAAAGCAACGTTTTCTTTTCAAAGGCATGTGATCAGCTAGCTGGAGAGTGGGGGAGCAGGGAAAGGGAAGCAAGCATTTTAAAAGCATTGAACATGGTTGGTTATTTTGGCAAGTCTACCCATTCACACTGAAGCTTGAAAACAGCTACGAAACAGATTTGATCTCATCGCTGACTCAAATGAGAAAAAGCTAGATAGTGATCCCCAATTCCCATACTTTACAAAAAAAATTCTATACAGGTAAACAGAACAGATTTCAATACAAGAGTATTTAACTCACCACTGTAACATCCCAAGCACTTCAAGTACATTATATCTCTATAATCTTTACATTAACCCTTGAAGGTTGATCAGCACTGTTATTCGTATACTGTAAAGGGGAGGGCTGAGGTGGAAAAACAATGGACATTGCTAAGGCCCCCTAGTGAGGTCCAGCCAGAGGCAAGGCGTGAACCAGCATTTCCTGGTTCGCAGTCCATTACATACCGTAACGTACATTGCAAAGATAAAGAAATTCCCCTTAATCTTATTTTACCTACAGGACATCAGCAATGGAGAAATGAGAAATGTAAGGAATCTTTCTGGGAAGTTGTCAGGAAAAAGCATTGGCAGCAGTACGGCCATAAATGAGCCAGGGGAGGCGCAACAGCCTTGACAAAAACTGTCACTGTATTACATGTGCCCACTACTCTATGCCACTCAGAGCTGCGTCCACGCAACCATGTGCCAATATTGTCATCATCCTTCAGAAGGATGAAAAGGATTCAATGGAAATCAAGGGAGCATCATCATTGCCCAGAAAACATGAGCTCATCCCAGAGCCGTAAAACATGACTGGACAAAAAGAGAACGGGAGACCCAGGAGGCAAATATTAACCAGGATATATTGCAGGATAAGATGCGGTGTTTGGCCAGGGTTGTGGGAGATGATCAAGAAAAACGAGTCTCCCCAAATTTGGAATGAAGGGTAGTCCAATTTGAAATCCAAGGGAAAAACCAACCTCCATAGCCCTGGTATCAAAAGTATGGAAAGATGAGCAGCAGTGGTCTAGCCCCTTCCAGTATTAAGACTTGACGGCTAAACAAAAAAATCTGCCAACATCTGTTTGGCTCCAGAATTGTTTAAAAGATACCAAACATGAGCAGAAAGTAAGAGGACGAGCAACTGTTTGGTTCGTGACCAGAGAAATACTTTCGTCTCCCTTCTGTGCTTCGCTCCTGTTGACAAAAGCTGCCATTGCTCCGACTGGTAAATCTTTTTGCTATTAGAAGCTACAATATGACCAATTGGGTTGTCGTTAGACAGCAGGGCAGAACTGGATGTCGACTGAGGCAATACCATCACCTGTTTTTGCAAGCCTGGCCTTCAGAAAATTCTGCCGTGAGCAGAGACCATTGGCTGCAGAAGAGCACCTGGAGCATAACGGAGGGTCCTCAGAAAGGCCCAGGTAGATCCAAGGAGGAAATATATTGAAACAGGTTATAGGTTAACTGACCTGAGTTCGTTGAGGCTGCATTGATGCTCGTTCTCTAAACATGTGGCTCTCTCTGGTGACGGATGGCCCCGACTCTACATGCATGGGTCCCACAGGAGTGGGCTGGAAAACAGAAAACACTACTCAACACCTGGGTTAGATTCCCCCCAACAGTGTTTGAACGCTCAAAGCAGGTCAGTTTATGGCAGGGAGCAAATTGACGTAGGCCCCGAATCTTCGGGCATGGAGGGTCGAAGTCCTATATCAAGGATCTGTAGTATTTTTAGCAAAACAGCCAAAACGGAAATCTAGCCTGAGCCAGCTGGTCTGGTAATGGACATATATAAGAATATGGTAGGGCATTCCCATTTAAATGACTTCAGGGGGAAGATACTGAAAGCGATTACTTTTCTGCTCGAGACTGGGGAGCGCCGTTGTCGTATCAATCAAGATGGAGAATGATCTGGCCTCATTTAAGACACAGTAATTTACACGACTCTGTCATCAGCGGCCGGGGTGATGCCACCCCCACCCCACACACCGCCCCATGTATTCCAGTTTTTTAAATTGCATCTTTGCCATGGATTTGAATCATCATAAGCTGCTTTGAGAGCCAGTCTTGGCTGAAGCCCAACAAAATGCACATTGTTATCTTTTTACCAAGCACATGGCAAAGAATGAATCTAGGAGGACAGCTTCATCAGCAGGCACTAGCCATCACGGCTGAATGAGGTCGCCATGCTCGGAAGCAACGGAACTTTGAGTACCAGCTGCAGGGTGGGCGGGCAACATACCCGTCGCTGGGAGAAAGCGGGCGCTTGTCTAAATGGACCACTGGTCTGATCCAGCAGAACTCTTTTGAATATAGGATGGAGTACAGCAAATAAGTTTTCGATGTATTGTCGAAGGCTTATTGAAAATAAGTTTTCAATACCGAAGGCTTTGCCACTTTTGAAAGACTTAATGCTTATGTGTGTAAAAGGGGAATCTCATCCTGACAGTGGGAGGCTAGCCACAGATACCAAGCAGCATTATTCGATGTCCATATCCCCGCTGGAATACTTGATCCTCAAGACGTCTGAAGTTTGCAACGGAAGTCTAAAAGGAAGTAATCTTGTGATCTCAACACATCAAAGAGATCCCTTGCCCCCAACTTACAATTGGCCTGCCAACCCAGTCGTAAGCATAATCAAAGATGAATCCTCTCTTGTCAAATAACTCTGTGAAGATTGTCCGAAGGTAATCGTAGTCTGGCCTCTCAAAGAAGTCTAATCGTCTGACATAGCGAAGGTAAGTGGCCAACTCCTCTGTTAAAACGAAATTAGGAAGATGCAACATCAGATAATTAGCTCAGGAAGAAATAAAAAGCAGAATACAATCCAAACAATGGCACCTTAAGGATACTTGGGAGGCCTTTTAATCATATTAAAACATTCTTGGGTAGCAAAGAGATTTCTGGACAACATTCAGCTATAACATGATAATATTATGATCATGATGATGAAGTCCTTCTGGATGGACATACATGGCTCTCCCTCCCTTTCATTTTGTCCTCACAAAAACTCTGCGAGGTAGGCGAGGCAGAGAGCACACAACTGGCCCAAGACTACCCTGCAAGCTTCATGGCAGAGTGGTGACTTGAATCTGGGTCTTCCTAGGTCCTACTTCAACAGTAGCGGCTACAACCAACAGGCATCACTCATTTAACTAGTACAGCCTGTTGATTTGGCAATGGCAGACACAAACACAAAGCTATTTGTGGAATGGCTGGATTTCAACAACACAGGCTGGGTTAAAACAACTGGGCAGATGCAAAAAACAGTCACATATGGGGGGGGGCAGCACATGGCAAAACCCGCTGGCTGGCTGAACCTGCTTTGAATATTATCAAGCAACAAATGGCTGAACCCGCTTTGAATATTATCAAGCAACAAATGATAATATGGGTCATGCCTTTTAGCTCATTTACTTAGACTGGCATCCACTCTCTAAAATAAGAGACTTGCATTTTCCTTCCTCTGCTAAAAAAACCAAAATCACTCATTTATTTTGCTATACAAGATCACTTTCATAATGCACAAAAACAGCTTTTATTCCCCTGTCGTTGCCAAGTGCATCTGGAAAAGCTGAGAGTGAATTTATAAGTCAATCAACAATAGCTGATCTGAATAGCTGGCTCTTACCTGGAGTGTATCAAGTCTATTCATATACAGCAATTAGTAAAAAAAAAAATTTGCATACACTAGGCAGACCTGCAGTCTGACCATACACGGCAGCCTCTCAAGGAAATGAAATCCCTATTTCTGTGGTCCCTTTCATTTAAATGTATCAGAGAAAGTCAGAGGTTTTCGGTATTTTAATATTGAATTTTCAAAGTATCTCCAGTCAATATACAAATTTACTATGACGGATGGGATTAGAAAAAAAAGTGATATATGCCTATTTTAAGGAAGAATCTCACACCAACAGGGTGCCACCCAGTCCAACACTTACCTGGGAAGTTCTCACAGAGAACATCAATTGGAGTGTTCCTCTTTGTGTCCCCAATCTTCTGGTATCTCTCTTTTAGTGTATCAGCCTGCACAGTACAAAGAGGTTTGTTATTTAATGTTACAGCACTACCAGGAGGTCTTTATTAAGCTAAAAGGACTCTTGGGATTTTCAAGTCCTCCTGCCTGGAAGGATAGGGGCTGAGGGCCCACCATTCAAACTCTAACATGCTCAGAGGCAGAGAAGGATCTAGCTCCTCCCTGCTGGCCTCTTGTTCTAGGAGGAAGGGGCTAAAATGTTTGGGAAGAAATAGTTTAATGAATGTCCTAGCTGCTGATCATGTTGCATTTCGCTTGCATTGTGTAATCCGCCTTGGACTGCAGTGAGAACGGTAGACTATAAATACATAATAATTTTTAAGCATTGCACAACATTTTCAAGACTCCATCATTGAAAAAGCAGAATATAAACACAGAAAGAAACCAAGTTTTCTCTCAGTTCCTGATCTCCCATCTTTCCCAGAAGAAGGCAGCAGGAGGTGCTCTTGAAACCAATATGGCAAGGGCACTAAGAATGACCTCTGCTCAGCATTCCTCTTCCAGGAAAGAGGATTTTTAGCAGTACTTGAGCGCTGCCTCCCCGGAAGGCTTCTTTCTCCAAGCTTATACTTCAGGCCTGAACTGCCTGCCCCTGTCCAAAGACACCCTGTTCTCTCCCAAGACCGCCAGGTTAAGCAGAAGACGAAAAGAAAGATGTTTCAGATGGGAGAGCAGATTTCTGGCAGAGCAAAATTTATTCTAGGTGCACTTTTAGTATTCACCTTAAGGCCTTGCCACGGCAAACTGCCTCGAAGGAAGTACATGAACATATGGCCAAGGGCTTCCAGGTCATCTCGCCGGCTTTGCTCTGAAAAACACACACAAACACGAGCATACCCTTCACCACTGTTTTGTGAACTACAACAAAGTGTGATCAGGAGGGCAGAAATCTAGGAAAGCTGAACTATGCAAGAAGTGAGCCAAGTAACAGACAATGTAGGATTAAAGGGAGCAGGACTCTAAACTATACCACTGTGTATATTATGTTAATCTTTTCACTATATGTATTATCCTGCTCTCACGGCTTTTTTATGCTTCTGAAACACTATTTTCTGTATGGTTGAATACTTTATGCTTCATTCCAGATTTCTGTAATTCTATATTGATTACATTGGGTTACACTGTGTAATCCCTCTTGAGTCTTATTGGGGAAAGCGGACTATAAGTAAAGCAAATAAATAAATAAGCAAAAAGCAGATCCTAAATAAATGTGTAGTTATGGAGCACTTAACAGTCGCTTAACCCACTTTGCTCCAACCTTTCATTTTCATGTGCATAAAAGTCCTCTTCAAATCTAATGTTCTGTTCTCTCTCATTTTAAAATTATTCACAAAGTAAAGATTTGTTTCCTACCAAACTCTCTCATTTTGATAGGCCTTAAAAAATAAGGCTCTCCTTGTATAAACAATGCAGAACAGCAGTAATGCAAAGAAGCACAGATGATATTAAGTCAGACAAAGCAGACCTTTGCCAAGATGTGTGTTGATAGACATGTATCTGGCAGTTCCTGTTAGACTCTTGTGTTCCCGATAGGGGATGTGTTTTTGTGTTTCCGGATCAATGTACTCCTTGGCCAGCCCAAAGTCTATTATGTGGATGACATGCTCTTTCTTGTTTCCTTGCCGGCCGATGAGGAAGTTTTCTGGCTTGACATCTCGATAAATGAGGTTCTTTGAGTGCACCAATTCCATTCGAGTGATCTATCAGAGGAGAGAAGCAATTTTTTAAAATACGTTTTGAAAAATGTCTAAAGTTATAAACATCTGTCAATTGGATGTTTATCTGTAATCCACCATACTGAAGTGTATATTAAAGTTAAGTTTGCCTTTCATGCATTATATTCTCATAGAGAAAATACTGAAAAGAGTCTAAGAAAACCCAGAATTCCCTAGATCACAGTTGGAGAGAATACAGATCTAGAGCAATGGATTTCAAACAGGTATCATAGACTGAAAGAACAAAAAATCGTCTGGGGCAACTTGATCCCACACCTTTAATGTGATGCTCCAAGCCTGCATGAGATAGATATAGCCTTTTTTTTTTTAGGTGCTGATACTATTTGGGCAGCCAAAGTTTGCAAAACAGTGAGTCCTATGATTATTTAAGGCCTGGTAATAGCCATCTGCCTCATTAATCCTTAAAAGATTTGTAATTTTAAAAAACGTTAAATGTTAACGGAAGATTAAAAGAATGTTTTTTAATGTAAGAAACGATTTTGACACTAGGCTGAATCCAGTGATCAGACAGCAAAAGATGCAGATCTTTGCTGAGATCTCCTCCCCTACCAGTCCCTGCCAACATGTGGAAAGTTGGTTTCTGAGATGCACGACTCACAAACCATGCAGGCTGGTGTGTGTGTGTGTGATTCCAGTGGGACAGAGAGATAATATTATTTCAGTCCTCTGCCTCTGGCACCAACATTAGTTAACCACGTGTGTTATTTTGCTTTTATTTTTATTAAGGAAATCTGTACTTATTATTCTGCCTCATTATTTGGTTCAAGATTTTAAGCCCCAGTTGACTGCCCACTTCCTTATTTGCATCCACATGAAATGTGATGGTAAAAGTTAAAAAAGGAAACAAATGTTCTGAACTCTGAGTAATGGAAGTTGCCATGCAATGGGAATATGGATTAGAGCCATTAGTAATATACATGTATTCTAGTGAACCGTGCATGAATTTTAGTTTTTTAACAGGTTGTATAACTACACAGGTGTTCTTTTCATCTTTGACAACCAATTAAAGTAGTGAACAGTAGTAGATAAAAGGCTCTTTAGTTGTCAGAATGGAACAATGATGATCTGTTCACTTAACTTTTTCTGTCACCTTCTAATGATTTATATAGCTTATCTTGCATCTGGACGTAGCATCACTCTTTGGCTAGGTAGAATGTCACATGATTAAAAGTCTGAATGATCCACTAAATCTAAAACCTAACATATTTTTATACTGATGTCACGTATGAAAGATCTTAAGATTTCTCAGTAGACAGCATGTCAATTAGTATAAAAGATGACAACCAGATAAGGAGCTGCGGTTTTGCTGAAAGAAATCTCATGAAGATCTAGGTGAGAAAAATACATTTGTATGTATGCTTATTGAAAATTCAATGCATTTCATAGTGAATCTGATTCTAAATCAATCTTAGATTTAATTGATCGGTGTTAGGAGAGTTAATACTAGTTGCATTTATTCGTTCCATTATCATAGGTTTAAGTAACAATAATAATCATAACATTTGATTTATATACTTCCCTTTAGGATGACTTAACACCCACTCAGAGTGGTTTACAAAGTGTGTTATTATTATCCCCACAACAGCAATCACCGTGAGGTGGGTGGGGCTGAAAGACCTCCTCAAAGCTGTGTCTGACCCCAGGTCACCCAGCTGGCTTCAAGTGGAGGAGTGAGGAATCAAACCCGGCTCTCCAGATTAGAGTCCTGAGCTTTTAAGCACTACACCAAACTGGCTTTTATTTGAATAATCTTTTATATTTTGATACTTTGCTTTATTTAAAAAGTGAGAGTTTTTTTTCAATAAAGAATAAACATTAATCTGTAGAAGAAGTCCCTGTGTGCCTTGATGGGAGGAGTTAAAACAAGGAGCATCTCTATAAATAATTTGCACTCTCTGAAAGAGAGGTCTCTGGTTTGAGTCTCACATCTAAGGCATCCACTGCTATTCAGAGCTGGGATATAAATCTCAGTACTGGATGGTTTGTAAGTTTTAATGAGACACAGATAAGCAATCCATAGCAGCTGTGGCTGGGTGACCACATTTTGCCAGGAAACTTGGGGAGAAAAAAGCCTTCCTGAAAAATGAAAAAAACTTCAGGTGCCATTTCTAGTATGCCTCAAAAATAAGGCGATCTCATCCTATTCCAGGTATGCTGACCTTCATCCATCCAAGATTTGGCTCAGGGCTTTCAGGTGAAACAGGACATGAAACACGGGACTAGTTGGGTTGTGGAGATTAAGGATATGGGAAGATGGATTCACTCCTTGTCAAGCACAGTTGTCAGACTCCAGTAGGGCCAGGAAAAGTCTGCCAAAGCCTCCAAGGATCAGGCAGAACACATTTATCCCATTCGCTATCCATCTCTCATGAGTTCTGGCTCATAAAATCTTATCCAGAATAAATTCTGTGTATAAATAAATGACTATGGTGCCACGGGACTCGGTCTGATTCAGCCCAAGCACTCACCAGCTGGATGGCTATCATTAAGACGGTCTTCAGAGTAAATGTTCTATCGCAGAGGTCGAATAAATCCTCCAGACTCGGACCAAGGAGTTCAAGTACCATGGCATTGTACTTTCCACAGGGCCCGTAGTAATATACCTGGGGGAAGCCTTCTGTTGAAACAATATGAAACTAAACTGAGGACATGAACAGAACTGGATCGGTACTGCTATGAGGATATCTCCTGGAGTGGAAATTCCTTAATGGCCGACTGCTAAACTGGTCAGTAAAATGGCTCCAGGGATCGATACACGATTGTCTCCCCTCGCCACCCATCTTACCGCTGTCAACACATGAATTTGAATTCGTGATGCTAACTAATGGGGAAATCAACACCCTTAGCCAATTGTAGATTTCCCCACTTCACTACTCGTCTGAGAAATAACTCAAGGCATTTAAACTTGGTGATCATAGAAATAAAAAGGTTTATTTAGCAATGAGCCTTGATGCAGTCAATTTGGTAACTGAATGCATACAGGTAAGCATCAGCACCTGTATTTTATACCTTTCAGAAAAGATTGTATACAGTTTGCAAGATTTCATACAGTTCTGTAAACAAACAGCCAGTTCTTACAAGCAATCAAGTCAAGGTACATGATCTTCTGAACAGTGTGGATTGACAGGTCATAGCTAGCAATTAAAGGAATGCAGTAAGAATAACATTCTTGGATGGCACCGTTAATATCAAAACATAACTGGGAAAGGATACCCAAGGCTGGAGCTGAATATCTCTGGGTATAAACAAATCTTAACCTTCAGTGTATAGTGGAACTAAACTTGCTGTGCCGTTCTCGTGGCCTTTATATTAAAAGAGCATTAAGTTCGGCAAATAAGAACTCGCTGGTGGTCCCCAGCCCCAGGGAGGCCCGGCTGGCCTCGACCAGGGCCAAGGCTTTTCCAGTCCTGACCCCAACCTGGTGGAACTCTCTGTCGGAGGACACCCGGGCCCGCCAAGACCTTATGCCTTTTCAGCAGGCCTGTAACACGGAGTTGTTCTATCAGGCATATGGTTGAGGCCAGTCTTTGACCTTCTGATTGCTTAGGAGCTTCCCTACCGGTCTCCTGCCAGGGGGGCAACAAGTCATCCGCCCCCTATAAGCGCTATCACCAGAATATTATCAAACTATGGCTTCCACACCTCCTCTTGGTTTGTTTATATTCGGTTTGGGGAAACTGGAGGGGGGGGTCGCCATCTGATATGTTGTTTTAAGTATTTCTGTATTTGTTTTCTGCATTTTAAAATCTATTTATATATGTATATATATTTTAAATGCTCATTAAGCATTTTATTGTACCCTGCCCAGAGCCCGTTTGCGGGGAGGGAGAGCTAAAAATCAAATAAATAAATAAATAAATAAATAAATAAATAAATAAATAAATAAATAAATAAATAAATAAATAATATTACAATAAAAAATTCAGGAACAGAAATGCAAAACATAGGGTGCAGAAGGATTTCCTCGCAAGCTTTGAGCAATCCAGATCAACGAGTTTTGATTGGATATAAGGGGGCTACCCCGAAATTCCCTAATACTAACACAACAATTTCTATTAACACAAATAATCAAAGTAATCAAAAATAATTTGTCGACTGTTAACAGCCTGCAACGCTTCGTGGCTAGGATCCAACGAGCCACAGAAGGGGATTCCAAAGATCTGTTCACTTTTTGCACACCTCGGGGGATATTTTACCCTTGATCTTTCCTTTGGACAAGTTGCCTTCAAAACAGCCTTCGCCTTTCAACAGCAGCTTACAATGTGGCAATGACAAGCTGCCATTCCGGAAAGGCAAGTCTGCAACCCCTCTGGAGCATATAGAACTAGCTGGGTCACTCTTTGGGATCCTCACCTCTGCCTACAGCCTGTGTACTGATTCTCCCTTGTGAAACTTTTTAAGAAGAACCTCGCAACGGCTCTGGATAACAAGCAACCACTCCACAGAAGTTCAGCGTCTGATCTAGGGGCAGCTGACAGAACAGCAAAGAACGCAGACGCAGATCGCTCGTACTGGGGACTATTCTCAGGTCTTCACCTAACACCAGCCCAAGTCGATGCCTTGGTCTCAACCAGCAACTCCAAAAAGTTCATTTTCAGCCACAAGGAAAGGACTCTTTTTGTTCCCTCTTAAAAAGGCCTCGCCAGACTGAATGTTCCCTTCCCACATGGTTAAAAGGGCTCAGATGAACATCTGGCAGTTCTTGGAAAGCCTTCGTCCACCGGCTACTTTCCCACGCTGTTCCTTGATGGCGCCTCGTTTTAAGCAGCCCAAATACTTTGCTACTTTAAGACTGGATTCTTCGCTATTCTTCTGCTAGCCATGGGTCTTAAAAAGTATTTGAACTCTGTCCAACTGACAGTCCATCTGCCACAGAATCTCAAGCAAAGGAGACACAGGGGGAGACATGGGCTCACACTAGCTGGTTAGGAAAGCCTGGTTTGCATGTAACAAACATAATTTCTGCAGAACTTATCAGGGCTGGCATAAGACTACTGGGCTGGCGCAAGACATTTTTATGCTCACTGGGAGGGTGGTTTGCAGCACTTACCCTTCATATGGACTTTTCTTGCATTGGACTGTGATTAACTATTACCCTGATGGAATGTGACCAAAATTTAAATTGTATGCGTAATATTGATGATTGCACTTTAATTATATTGCACTTGAGCACTTTGATAATAATTATATAGTCAAGTTCATACTATATTGTTTCTGGTCTCCTTGGAGTATTTCTCCTCTTGGTTTGTTTGTCCTTATACACGGAGACTCCCCCCCTTTTTTGTTTGGTTTTCTAGCAGAAAGAAAAACGCCAAGATCTTTAGATTCCTGTGGCTCGTAATGACGCAAGCTGTCTGTGAATGCACTAAATGCACTACTTCTTAGGTCAGAGTCCCACAGTTCCACAGGGAAAGATTCCCTCTATGCCACCTGTCACACCAGCCAGAAGCAAATCAATCATCCTTTTCCTCTTAACGACACCTTCCCCCTCCCTCCCCGGGCTGTTCCCAATATTAGGCCAGCCGAGTAGTTTCGCACACTAGGGATGCGTTTCTCAATTACATGTTTGTGTCAGCCGAAAAGTGAGACTGTTCCTACAAGAAGCCTTGCTTACCTGTACAGCCAATGTGTTTATAAAATCTATACTCTAAATGCAGCTGTGGGGCACGGGATTTTAATGGCTCCTGGGGGGGAAAAAAACAGAAGAAACAGTCAGATCCAATAACCTGAGCTCTAGGGCTGATGTACCATTTCACAAACTTTGAACACAAGAAACAGACGGAGTGGCTTGAATGCCTTTTCAAAACCAAGCGTCTGAGCGTTTGCTGAATTCTGAACGAAAGGGAAAAAAGAAGACAGCGCAGAAGCGGGAATTGCGGATCGGTGACGCAAGTAAGTTAAATGGAAGCTGATTCAAAACAATGGAGCCATAATCCACAGTACTATTTTAAGTATCTGTACTGCACTTTTCTCCCCAGTGGGGACCCAAAGTGGCTTACAAAATACACACAAAATTTAAACAGATGGGGTGGAGGTGGGGCTTAACCAGTACAATAATCGCTTCTGAGTCTAATCTGGTGCTTCTCGCTCTACACTGGAAGCCATGGCTCTTGCCCTTTGCCACACACAGGTGGAATACCTGCATCAGAGGCACAGAAAGATGCTCAGCCCAAGAGCTCAAACTGCTAGCAAAGAGAGGTTTCTTGGCCCTCCTCCCTTCCTAGAAATCCCGCTGCCATCCACACAACTACCTCGTCAGATTTTCATCCCCAGTGCAAAAAGGTCAAGCCTCCATGCATGAGAGATGACAACCTCAAGTTTTGAGATGGAGGGGGAAACCTCCCAGCTTCTGTCACTTGGCCAGCAAAAAGGCTGCAACTTCATGCGAAGCGTCTGCCCGAGGATTTAACTTGGGAATACATCCAGTCTATAAACTGCAGAGGCAGAGAAGCAGCTGTTCAGGACAAGCCCCATTAAGAAGTCTCTGGCCCGTTAATGACACAGCTTTCCAGAACTGTCTTTAGAAGAGGAGAGCGTCTATATTTTTAGGGTTAGCCTATTTTTGTTAACGTGCAAAACCACAGAGATTTTTTTTTTAAATGCAGGCTTACTCACCAGTTTGATTGCTACGTATTCATTTGTGTACAGATTTTTGCCTGAAAAAGAAAAAAAAACCAAAAGTGTCTAAATTGTGGTGGACAGAAGGAAGCATTTCTGGGTTTATAAACCATGTTAATCTATTAGCAAAAATTATTTAAAAGACTGCATGGAGACAATATGATCCATTTTAATGGGAACACAAAAACGGTGCATGTTCTCCTTCATTCATTACAAAATTATTGGGAGTTTTCCACTGCTGAGGCACATAGCAAATATACATTTTATTTGGGTATTTGCTCCTTCAAACATTCATAATGTTTTAAAATTGCAAGAAGCTGCAATGTAAATTAGGCGCCACCCCAGGGTGTATACAGTGCATCGTACACAGTTTGAAAAAGGACTGGCCAATGTATAATGTGCGCTGATGAGAGTCCTTCCAATTTTAAAAAAAATCAAAATGGGATTGCTTAAATTGGGAACCACTAGTACAGAGGGTAAAATACTCCACAAACCCCAAGGCTTTTTTAATCATAGTTTCAGAATATAAATGTGGAAAGGAATGAATAAGGAATAGTTGATATTGTACTAACATAAGAGGGCTGTAGATATCAATTTTTGAGAGTTCAGAAACACTTTTTTATAAACAGATTTCTCTTATTCGGAGAATCTGCTTTGCAGAAATGTACATTATTTCTCTCAAATGTTATCCAAAACTACATAAAGCGTAATAAAGGCTAGTTCCCCATATCAGTTTTCCAGTAATTGAGATCTATATAACATCTATGCGGATGTGATTATTTTTTACCTATCTCACACGGCAGGCCATTGAAATATTAGCTTAAAAAAACATGTTAATTGTCCAGCTTCAATCAAGTGCATCTACATACTTCAAACAGAAAAAGGTGCTGCAAATTAATCTAGGTGTACACAGTACCACCATCAAATCACTAAGCAAGGCTGTGGGGATTATGCAAGGTATAAATTTCAATTGCAATTTAATATGTAACATAATTAGATAAGGAATGGTAAGTTCATCCAAAAAAAGCCTATGCACAGCATATTTTAGAAATGCTGGTATGTTTTTAATGTGGCTTGTTATTTTATATCAGTCGCTTTGTCAGTGGTGGTAGAGGTGGGAGTTATATATAATTAAAACAGAAAACAAGAGACATTTTAAAAGTCAGCTAGAAATCAAAGAGAGCTCCTCTAGCAACTCAGAGACAAGATAAAATGGTTATATCAAGGAAATGGGGTGAGAATTAAAGAGGCTCCTCTGTGCTAAGGACAGAGCACTACGTAAATAATCGACAGCATTCCAACCACTGATTTTAATAGCAATTGCAACACATACAAGGTTAATCTCTGAACAAACTTTGATTTTATTTAATAACAGTGAGGAGTGCTATATTTGTGGAAGAATCTTAAAGACATTCTATGAAGCTGTAGGGCCTGAGCCAAAGATTACAAGGAAATCAAACAATTCTGGGATGAGATCCCGACTTCTGTAAAGCTGTGATTCCTGCACATATCACTTGAAAGAACACCCATTGCCCAAGTAAAACTTTTAACTTCTGTGTCCTGAAGACAAAGATTCAGTAATATTGAAATAGAACGAGTTCAGTCTTGTACAGACCTTCTTCATTCTACTCTACTGGAGGGGAGTTAACAGGTGGTTACTTGAAAAGAGTTTTTCCGCTGCTGTCTTAATTGGTTTGGAACTCTGATTTGCAAACTTTGTCCATCTAGAAAGTCTCCTTCCGGACTGCCTCAATTTTGTGGTTCTGCTGTCATCTCAGTACGCAGCATGACCTTCGACATTCACAGACTTTTGTCCTCCCCTCCCAGGCCCATTTGGAACCTCAGATCGGGGAAACTGAGATGCAGCTCTGCCAAGTTAGGTTTTGGCATCGCTGAATGTGTAGCCAATGAAATCTAACTCAAACAGAAGTCACAGGAAAAGAGTCACACAGAATCAGACTAAAATCTTGCTTCTAATATAAGCTTCTTGCTAGTGGAATCTCATGTTTAAGATCAGGTGTGTTTTTGATCGAGGCTTAGATTATTCTTCATAAAAGTTATTTAAAAATCACACACATACAGAGAATGCAAAGAATGTACCTATTTGGACGTCTAGATTTAGTTGCAAGCACAATCGTATATGCAGCACTATTTGGCAAATGCCTCACCACACTGTATTTTTCATCACAATAACCCTGTGGGTTAGGCCACTGTTATTCCAGTTTCATAGGCTGGAAAACAAAGGCTATCAGTGCAATCCTATGCAGAGTTACTCCAGTCTAAACCTACTGATTTCAAGTCCTACCTTTTTTGCGACCGCAGCTTTGGGCAAGTTGATATGACAGACAGCGCAATCCTAAGGGAGTTACTCCGGCTGGAGTAAATCTTTTTAGGATTGCACAGTCACTCATACCAACTTGCCCAAAGCTGCATCATGCAGTCACAGAAAAGGTAGGACTTGAACTCGGCTTCTACATTCCAGGCAAACCCACCAGACAATGTTGACCCTCAAAGGAATTTTGTAATGTGGAAAGAAAGCAACGCTGTACAGCTGACCAGGCACAGAACTAGCAGTTCTGAAATGGCCAAGAATTATGAGATGTGGGCTCTGAGCCCTTCGTATGAAGTCCTTCAGACATAACACTTCATTTTTAAAAAAGGAACACTTAATGCGAGCAGAGCTATCATTCAGTTAAAAAGATATTGTACGAGTCTTGAGGATCCACCGCAAAATTTCCACTCGTGGTAGAGCTCTAGTGCAACCAAAAACAAACTAAAAATACTACAGTCCGACATATTGTATTTCCACTCGAATTTCTACGTGCACAAGATCTTGTGCAACCAATTTCTGGGTGCCGTTGCACAAGATTTTGTGCACAAGTCCATCTGTGTTTCTGTTTGCACAGTGCTGCTAGATCCAAGCCTTGGTCAATTAGCTGATTACATCTGAATAAAGATGTGAAGTTCAGAACAAAGCTAGACTTTGACTAAAAGGACCTTTTTCGTTTTCAGGCGGTAGGTGCACCACAGCAGAACCCAGCTCAGAAGAGGCATTCCTTCCTGTTTGAGACAGAAGGGGGAATGCCCATCTTAATCTGGCACCTGTTACCTACAGTTTGTAGACCTACGCAGTGACACAATCATTGTCTTACCTAACCTGAGCTCTCCAAAATTGCCACAGCCTATCTTCTTGCCCACTCTGAAGTTGGGACCGACCATAAGAACGCCAGAACTGGACGTGGAACTTGATGCTCGGGAGCTTCTCCCCGGATTTCCTTTCCCTGTTCTTTGCCTTTCATCTTTCTCCCTAGGAAAATGGTCCATGATCTTAAAATAAAGTTATCTGCCAGTGACCAGGATCTGGACTGTGCACTTTATTCTTGAAGAGAGAAATAAATATCCGGAAGAATCATTGGGTCAAACTATAAAATCATTTGGAGATCTTTTGGCATCGTATCCACAGAACATTTGACGGGCAGCTCCGGAATCCTCCAAGAGGTAGAAGGGGGAAAAATCTTATGCAACCTAGAGAGAGAAAAAGAACGGACAACTGTAAGATCAAAATACTATTTATAAAAGAACAAGCAGCTCCCTAAAATAGGAACCCGATGGCTGCAATGTCAGTTTTCCAGCATATTGATTGTTCAAATGCAGCCCTTTGCTGTTGCATTCTGGGGAGACCAGGAACCTGAAGGATACCATTCCCAATCCCAGCTGCTCCATCCCACCTCAAGCGATGGCATCAATTCCTCCACTTCCCACAGCTTCAACAAGATAATATTTGGTTCCCATCTCAAAGAGCTGCAAAATAAGAAATGCATTGGGAGACCGTAAGAAAATGTCCTGTTCCTTGGGGCAGAACATTTAACTGCACTTTCTTAGAATACACCACCCTTATATAACACATTGAAGGTTGTTTTATCTTTGCCTCTCTAAAGGGAACATTACATTTCAACCCTAAAGGAGTAACAGGTGGCAAGGCAATTTGGAAACCTTTCGAGAAATGATTCCGTCAGCATCCTGGGTGGGATGTTTGGTCCATCCCTTGCCTTTGTATATGGTAACAAGAGAATGGAAACGGCTGCACTTATGAGCAATGATCTTAACGGATACTGAAGGACTTTAATAAATGGATGCACAAATTCTGCAAGCGACAGCTGGAAGGAAGGAAATTCTGAGATCTCACTCTACAGACAAGACTGTGGGAGAAACGAGGATAAGGCTGTAATCTGGTACTCCCCTCCACCGAGAAAATCTTTAATATCAATTCACCACAATCTGCAGCACACAACGATCTCCATATGGTTTAGAAGCTCAAAAGGTTTGAGGGGGGAAAAATGGCTTAAATATATATTCAGTCTTGTCCAGCATGCAAATCAGTTAACACTTGACTGTCAAGCCTGCATCTGGATCTCTCTCAACCTTGTGAAAGAAATGGCAAACTTCTGGTCTCATTTGGAAGGAATAGTAGAGAAACGGGCACTCACTCAATTTGGGAAAAATCTATGTAGGAGGCGCAGACAAATTTAAAAGATTTAAGAGAATAAATAAAGCAGGAATAACCCAAGAGCAGCTTTGCTTCATTTTTACACGGTAAAACCAGAGAAAGTCTATAATGTGGTTTTTCTGAAGTCAAATCACAATATACAATCATGTTGTTTTAGAATTGTCTTATTTTGTGGAAGGCAACTGAAACGAGACCCCCTGCCCCATCTACTACCCCTTTGGGCACTGACTGACAGCTCACCTAATTATTTAGACGTACCTGGCTCAAAGTATAGTTACAAGAGCATGTTGCTGTTTAGCCCGACAAAAATCTTACGTAGTATATACCATAATCTTCAGGAAAGCTTAATTGGCTAGCTGATGTTGAAGGCTGCATCACCCTAGAATGTGTGAGACTCATGGAACTCAGCTGGCTGTGAGAACACAATGCAAGCCAAGTGTGCTCAGGAGCCAACAACCATGAGGAAGGAGAGGCAACTTCACAATGGGTAACACGGGCAGCTCTTTGCTTTGGTCAGTTAAGTAGTCACAGACAAATCTAGAAAGCCTTTGGAACTGTCCCATTAATAAACAAATCTAGGTATGTATAAATTGTGTGTATTATAATTAGAGAAAATTTCCAGTATGTATAGAGAAAAAATAAGAAACTAGGCAGCATATCGAAGAAAACAAGAGGCACCGCTGAAATTTATTTCATTTACACCCCGCCTTTCTCCCCAGTGGTAACCCAAACCAACTTGCATCTTTCTCTGCTCTCCCATTTTAGCCTCACAACCACCCTGCAAGGTAGGTTAGGCTGAGAGTGTGCGATCGTCCCACGATCACGCAGCAAGCTTACATTGTGGGGGGGAGGGGGGACACGTGTGCCGACAGTCTGGTTATTCAGCTTCCTTGAATCCTTCTGCACTGAAATGCAGTTCTCTGGAATGGAAAAAGTTTTACTCAGTTGGTGTTATCAGATATGAACGTACCAATAGTCATCAAATAAGCACCAACCTTAGCCCTGATGGGAAAGGCACCTTTGTGACCCATACAAATGCTCCAGGCTCCCTACGTTAGTTCACAGGTGATTCTCAATATACCTTCCAGGTAAGTAAAAGAACAGGGGGACAGTCTTTGCTCATCAAGCCAAGGCTACACACACTTTGGTAGATCTGATTCCAAGGACGATGCCTAACAGTTTCCTAACAGTGACTCTGAAAAGAAACAGAATCAGGTGGTGGCAAGAGAAGTTAAATATCCCAATTCCTGCTCACTTCATCCTCTCAGAGGTGCAAAAATTGCTTTGGTCTGGGACCATTAACCTTGCTGGCCTGAAGAATTCCTACAAGACATCGTAAGTTAGAATGGATTTAGATGGGACTTAATTTTTGCATCAGACTTTGAGTAGGCCTGCCTGAAGTTTATGATATCCTCCGTTTTTTAAATGGTTCTACTAACTCATGTTGTTCTACTAACCCACAGGCCTGTTTTGGATACGTTTTCCTTAAGCCACTTCTACACACATTTTAATAAGATAAATATGTATCTTCAGCATCTTCAGTGAGAGCCTCAGCAATGTGCCCAAAGAGTTTCAGCAATTACAAGCGAAGCCTCCCAAATGCCACTCGGTTTCAAAACCCTTTGAATTGTCCCTGAACAAAGCAAAAGCAGAGCTAGACGATAAGATTATCTACAGTTCAAGCTAATGGCTCTGCGAAATCCAACTGAAACTCAAAGGAAGGGGAAGTTGGCTGGCTTGAAGGAAATGAGCGTGCAGGCTTCATTATGCGCAACAAGAGAAGGACTGTGATGCCCTACTGGGGGTTAAAAAAGAAAAAGCCCCGCTCCCTAGCAGGTCAAACTGATCAGAAGATCAATTAATACACTTGTGAAAGCAGTTTGTTGTACATTGGAGGGCTGGATTGGCAGCAAGTCCTTTTCAGTTAATGCTGAATCATCTTGGGGGAAGGAGCTGCAGATTCTGGGCACCGTTAATGACCCTTTACGGCAACAGCACTCACAAGACAGCCCACGGGTGGCCCAACAGCTTGCAGACCAGATTACTGAGTCTACTGATGTGGCGTGCCACAGTCACATACAGCCCAGAGAGTTCTATTGTATGTTTAACTGGCACGTACATATGAAAAACAGACAAACACTGTATTATAAGGACCTCACTTACGTTCCATATGGCTTCTGCTTTGCACTGTACCACGCTGATATAACAGTTTAACATTGCACATTGCCCAACATGAAACAGCCATTCCAGATACCCAGAAGCCACCACACCTACAAGCAAACAATACAATGGAAGACTGCAAAAACATGAAGCGGGACATGACTAGATATCAGTGACTAGAATACTACAGGGCTGGACCATTTGATTCTGACTCGAACTTGGGAGTTTTCTTCTGAAAACCACACTACAAGCCATCAGAAAGCGTGGAGGCGCTGACCACTTCCCGACCTGAAGCGAGCAAAACCCCTGGTGACTTGGCATTCACCACCCCACAAAACAATGTCTCTGTATATTTTGAATAAATCTGCATAGTTTAACCACCTATTTGCAGATCAGTCACCAGCCGAAGGTGGTTGCCATGGAAGCGGTTCACAGTTGTGCCCACGCAGCACTGCTGAGAAACTAAACAAGTAGGTGGCGGCAGGAAGAGTTGAACCCAGAGAAGCACCAAGGAGCCGCAGGAAAATAATTTGGCTAGCTTGAGTTCTTGGGTGCTGATCATTAGGCCAGTTAGGAATACACGCACTTCGTATTTGTGCTTTTGTTATAGATATAGAGATCTGTTTTCCGCAGAACAAGACACGGTAGTCCCCTGATGTGTGGTCAGTGTGTCTGGCTCTTCCATGCAAGCCTTCATGCTCACCAACTTTATAAAGCCCCTACAAGTAAACAAGAGTTGGACAGAAAGACTACCAGTGCTTCGCTCCAAACAATTTTCTGAACCAAGCAACAGATGTATAATCTTTTCTTAGCATTAAAAAAAACCCTTCAACTATTTCAGTTGCCTTTATTACTTACTCCTAAAACTTCTCAAGACAGCTAGCAAAACATGTCAAGAGTTAACAGAAGAGTTAACAACTTAATGTCCTTGATACTGTATGGAAATGTTCCCGATATTGATTGTACTAATCTCATGCTATGTAATCCACCTTGAGTTTCAGTGAGAAAGACGGACTATAAATGACATAAATAAAATAAATAAATACCCAGATAAATGAGGGGGAGCAAACTAAAGTGATTTGCTCACAAGGATCTTGATAAGCTTTCATAAATAAAGAGCGTTATGCCCTCTGTCAAAAAGGTTGCAAATGGGTTTCTCAAGATTGTCAGTCCAAATTAATAGCTCCACATTTTAGCAATGGCTCTGCTACAGTTTCTTCTTTTTTTTGAACAGGAGCCTCTCCAGCTGAACTCAAGATACACTTTGGCTTGCATGGGAGAAAGATTCTCCTGAAGTAAGTGGAGGTCAGGCCCTGTTCAGCTTTAGAGGGAAACACTGTTACCTGAAACTGGGCCTTCCAGGTAATAGGCAGCCAATATAGCTGCCTGATGGATTTCTTCCTCTCAGCAACAGTAATGTGTAATGGTTAACGTACCAAGTTAGAGACTAGCATTCAATTCCCACTCAGCTATGGCTTCTGGGTTATCCTGGGCTTCAGGGTCTCTGAACCTGGCTTACCTCACAGGGTTGTTGTGAAGACAGAGTGGAGAAGGGGGAAACTTTGTATGCACCAGCTGGCGAGGCAGGGTGCAACGTTTTTGCACCAGCTGAATCTTCCAGCCTGTTTTAAAGGGCAAGCCTTGGGAAAGAACAATGCAGAAGTCAACCCGGGATGGAGGGGGCTACAAATACAGGAAAGACAACTGGGAATCAGAACCTGTCATGTACTTATAAACTAAACAAAGAAGACGAAGCATGCTTCTGGATACAGGCACCACCTAAGATTCTAACGGCAGCAGCTGCTTCAGGGGCATCCTTCGATCTTGCAGCAGTAGCAGTCCCCCATCAGTGGAATGCAGTGCTATATATAGAGTGCTAATAATCAAATGCTAGAACATAGCTCTGAGGCACCGATGCAAGACTGATACCACTACACCCTCACTGAGCAAAAGAGGTAGTTTCCATCTCGGTGACTCTGATGTCCAGACAGTCTTGCTGGCTGCCTACTTAGGTTCTACCACAAGTACAGCAAGATTTTCCCGATCCCATCATTTCTTACACAGTCATTTCGGCTCACAACATGAAGTTGGTCGCTGGAAGTGAAACGTTCCAGCCCTCTGTCTAGTGTCGAGCTTCTGTACTATTTATCAAAGGCCACAAAGATCTCCAGAAGGGCAGGAAGATTCCAGCTGCAGACCATTTGGCCAGATGGGCTAACATAAAGCGGACTCTGATCCAAACCAAGGACCAAAAACTAAAGTGGGACAAACTGTGGAAGTATTGCAGAATGCTAAGAAAAAGATTTATAGCTTAAGTTTGCAGTAAGTTATGAACTCAACATGTGAAAAATCAATATGAACATACCTTCCACTGCAATCTTTATGGCATGTAATTATACTCCACCCAAATCAATATGGCTTATATTTCCTTAAACATTGAGCCGTTACTAATTTTTCATTATTGCTTGTGTATATAAAGTTTGAAAACAGGTCAAGACCGTTTGGCTCCAAGGCCTCTAATCGTTTGCTATACCAGATAAAACTGCAGCTCCCATTCCATGCCCAGCTCCACTTCAGCGGGCTGTGCGTCTTACCAATTTAAAGTTTAAGATCAGCTCGATCAGTTTCTGAAGTGCATGCAAGCATCAGTACAGCAACAGATCGGAAGATCATAATAAAGATCTGCAGTGCCAAATAGGAAGCAGTAGTGTACAATAAGTACAGAGCGACAGAGTACATTCACAGTGGTTACACAGGAATTAAGATATCCTCTGGTCACAGAGATTGTTCTATCACATGGTTCTCGTGCTCGTAAGTTTCAGTTTACCAATTACACCCAAGACAAGCTAGAATTTCTGCGTACTGCAGAGAGCATACAATATCCTCTGCTACCTATAGGATTCAGTGAGACATTACTGAAATACAAACTTGCTGTTACTTTCTGAGTATACACTGTACTGTTAAAATAACGTAGTGCTGAAGTCCATGTGGGCGTTCCTTCTGCATGAGAGTCAGATAAGTTTGGGGCAAAGTTCATAACTGAAGAAAGTTCCAAAGAGTGTCAAATCCATTTACTGTGTTCAGCTTCCAAGAAATGTTTTTATTCTTCCAGCTGTCCAACTCTGAACATGCCTTTGGAAGTAGATTCTGTGTCAGACCCACTTCCAAGTTTATTTCTGCTTAAGGCAGCAGCCGATCAAACAACAGTATGGCAAATGCATATTTTCACATACCATACACACATTTCAGTGTCCCTGCATGCCAAATGCATTGCGAACATGCATCAGCATCAGCTGTGCAGTAAAATGGTTAGTGCTGGACTGGGATGGGGAAAGATGCAAATTTAGACCCCCAGTGACCTCATCACAGAAGGCCACTGTGAGAATGCCAGAAAAAGAAGAGAGAAGTATGTCCAGCTTGATGTCAATGGTCAATAAAGAGCAGGACGTAGGAGCTAAACTGGCCAAATGCACAACAGAATTCCAGCCTCACCTCAGATCTCTAGGAGCAAGGCAGAATAATAAATACTGCTGCATATTATGAACTGAATCATCAAGGCTCAGAGGAGAAAAACAATGCGGTCAAGAGCCCAACAGCACAGAGGAAGAGGAAAAACTTTCCTAGTTCCTTTGGTGTAGCCTCATCTTAAATGGTTCAGAGTCTAGTTCCCTACAAGAAGGGCCAAAGGGTGTTATCTATCTAAGGCTCTAAAAGCAGAGAGGTCGAGAACACAGTTCAACTTTCAAAACTTAAGAAGGCAGAGAGTGTCATGCGCATACACAAACTGAGAGTCAACAACAGGCTTAACATAAATGGAGGAATTATTTTTTTCCCCTGTACCACAGACAGAACAAGATTTTAATCCACCAGCACCTTAAAGATCAACAAAATTTTCTAGGGTGTGCTTCTGTGAGTCAAAGGTTACTTTGTCCAATATAGCGTATCTTCAATATAGGATCTGGAGATCCAGGTTCAAATCCCCAATATGCCATAGAAGCTTCCCAAATAGGCTGTTAACCATGGTGAAGCAGAAGGGAGCAGTGCCCCATCAAACATTTGTCATGCCACTTCAATCAGGACCGGGATGTTAAAAGCCTGTAGCAGGGCAGGTGTGGGTAGTAAAAGCATGAGAGTGTCTATGCACTCATGCATGCATTTAGAAAAATAAGCATGTACAGAAACACGATGGGCTGCCCTCCCACTGTGTTCCTTTGCCACCCCTCCACCAAAAAAAATTCTGGCCACAAGCCTGGGGGTGTCCTAGGGCCAGTCACACACACTCCGCCTAAACTTTACAGGACTGTCGTGAGAATAAAGATGGCCAAAGGGGAAAACACAGGTACCTACTCAGGGGCGAGAGTGGGGTATAAAGAAAGTAAATAAATATAACAAGGCACTCCTTGTTGATATACTGAAGAAGCAATACGGTATATTCAGAAAGAAGGCTGAAAGAAACACAAACAGGGGCCTGATCCCCACGTGGCAAGCCATCTCCTTGGAAAGTGCCTGGGGCCAAAACCCCAGCAGGAGCTCTTCGCCTCCTCCAGATAAGAGTTGCCAGCTCTAGGACGGGAAATTCCTGGAGATTTGGGAGGGGGGGTGGAACCTGGGGAGGGCAGGGACCTCAGAGGGGGTATAATGCCATACAGTTGTCCCTCCAAAGCAACCATTTTCTCCAGGGGAACTGGTCTCTTTAGCTTACCTGCCCAGAGTCCCCGGTCAGCGGCCCGTCCTCCGCCGCTGGCATCCTCTCAGCGCTTCCCGGGCATGCCTCGATGGGGGGCCTCGGAGACGGGGGGCCTCGGGGAGCCGGCCAGCGAAGACCTGCAGGCCGCCCGCGGGACACCGGGGCGCGGGCTCGGGCATGGCTGGGGAGCTACGGGGGGTGGTTTGGGAAGGGAGGGGGCAAGAAAGGCGCTCCGTTCTCCGTTCACACGAGTACAAAAAGCGGGCAGGCGAGTCAGAGCATGGCGCCACCCGTCTCGTCTCCCCGTCGGCGGCTGCGAACGACGCGGGTCCCAACAGGACGACGGGCTCGGGGCAAGGACGGCTTCTCCCGGGCAGGGGAGCGGGGGCGCGAACCCCCTCCGTCGACCGCGCTCTGTCGGGAGGCGCAGGGGCGAGAAAGCGAAGGGAGGGAGCCCGACCCGGAAGCGCTTGCTACTGGCACGCCCCCTCACCCGCTGGCGCCCTATCGGAGGCCCCACAGCGAGCCGGCCGCGCCCTCACAGGACCGCTTCCGAGTCAAGGCCGCCACGGAGGCGCCTTAGCAACCGCGTTCGGTTGCTAGGCGGAAGTGAGTTCCTGGTAGGGGGTGAGCGTGGAGGAGGGGGATCATGTGATGGGGGCGGGCAACGGGAGGGGGATTAGGCGTTAGCCCCCCTGTTGGTGGGGGTTTCTGTGGAAGGGGCGCCCCTAGGAACTATGGAAGGGAAAGAGGGATGGTGCAGGTAATAGTGGGAATGGCTGAGGGGAGAGGGGGAAGTGTATGCTTACCAAGTCCAGATTGAAACATTTCTGAACTTGGGGTGGGTGGGAGGTGTGATATAGTGGCATAGAGTCCACCCTCCTAAGCTGCCATTTTCTACAGGGGACTTGATAGGGTTGCCAGCTCCAGATTGGGACGTTCCTGGAGTTTTGGGGGGTGGAGCATGGAGAGGGTGGGGGGTTTTGGAGGAGGGACCTCGGTGAGGTATGCCAGTTTACTTGTCATAGCAGCCATTTTTTCCAGGGGAACTGATCTCTGTTGCTTAGAGATCAGTTGTAATTCCAGGAGATCTTCAGCTACCACCTGGAGGCTGGCAAGCCTAGGAATTGATATGTCACCTGGAGATCAGTTGCAGTTCCAGCTCTCCAGGCCCCACCTGGATGTTGGCAACCACTAAGACTGAGAAATGCATGCTGTGCAATTAGCCTCATTTGGTTGATCTTTTTTTAAAAAAAATTGATTTTCTTGTGTGCAAAATAAAAATGCCAGCAAATCTATACATAAGCATCTAAAAAAGTTTACAAATATCTAACAAGTCCATAGGCAATTGCCATCTATATGCAATACATTCAGATGTCCTCAGTCCAATGAGTTACAAGTTGGCTTTTCTTTCCAGTGCTATAATGTAAGTATTTTAGCGACTGTAAGAGCATGGAGGGTCAATTTCTGTTGACCATGGGAACCAGTGGCGGTTTTCTTTCAGATGTCATTTTTTTAAAAAAATGTTTGTTCAAAAACAAACTTCAAAATATCAACCAGATTGTATCAAAATTGGCTTTCCTGACTCCCAGCATCTGCAGTACCTGTGCCTGATAGTGTTGGACACCAGATACCCAAATTGCACAAATGGTTTTCAGGGCAGCCATTAAGTCTTAGGCAAGTCATACAAACATTTGCTGCTCTTCCTCTTTGAAAACCTTATTTTACTTACATTCTCCCTAATAAGAGCAGCTCACATCTCCTCCATTTTATCCTCACAACTATGTGAGGTCCATTAGTCCTAGCCCAAGGTCACCTAGAAAGTTTCTTGGCTGAGCAGGGACAAAAGGGATTAAGTCATGCAGGTTGTTAGCGTATTAAGTATCACAGAAGAGTGACAACAACCACTAAAGTTACTTTCAAACATTTGTTGAAATAAAGACTAAATAACGAAGTTCCATTAAAATCAATCTTCAGGGTTTGGGTTTACCAAGATTTGCAACCATTAAGGTAAACAAAAAAGACCTTAAGTTGATTTGGGTGGGAAACATGTTATTTCTGTGCTCAGTCACTGCTTTGTGATTTTATGCATCAGTTGTGATGTTTTCATATGATTAATGCATAGTTAACTTACGAGTTTTAATTGTCAGTTACTGTGCTGAGTGATAGCTTTTGGGGATAAACATGTATTGTCAATAAATATTTCTACTTAATAAGCATGAATCTGGCAATTATTCCTAGTATTTGTTGTTAATCATAATTATTCCACCCGAGCCCATTTTATTAAGTCACACACACCCTTTCCCGTACATCTTAGATCTCATCCTTTTCTAGTATTTATATTTTCCAAAGCCTTATCATTCCACTTTAGAGTCCTCATGGAAGCTTACAAATATATTTAAAAGATTTTCAGTCTCAGTGAAGACAGACTTCCACACATAGAACAAACCAGACTTCCTAGCACTGTGCCTGATGGCCTCATAAGGCCAATACATTTTGGCACCATCTGAACAGCAAAAGAAGCTCTCTCTAGAGATTTGCAATAATAAAAAAGAGCAGATAATGTATGGGGCTCTTCGACTCTGCCATACTATTCCACAACAGCTGGCTTGGTGGCAATTAGAATATAACATGCTAGCTAGTAAATGTTTACTCTTATAATATGCTCATTGTGTGTGTACTATTGTGTAGATGCTTAAGAAATTAAGCACTTTCATTAGCAACTAAACATTTCAGAAGAAAGTTGGTGGAAGAAAGCACTGCTTGTAGGCAGTAGTATATTAGGTTTCTAATGTTGCTATCACTAGTTCTCATCCCTTCTTTGTACCATACCCTGACTTATCAGAGTAGAAATTATTATCACCACCACACAGTCATTTTCTAAGTACTTATTTCAGCAAAATTGGCCTAAGTCTCTTTTGATTAGTCCCAGGATTTCAGTTCAGACTTGCCTAGCCCCCAGAAAAAAAGACCAGGACCCATCAGCCAAGATAAGCATCAACGGAAATTTAGTTTTGTAAAAAAAAAAGTTTAATAGTTATCATAACATATTATGGCACAGAACTTTAACAAGTGCTGAGAAAAACACCACTTATGACACAGTCGGTGCTTTAGTGGCCGCTGAGCTTTCAGGATTGACAAGCTCTCCCAATTCCCTTGCAGGCATTCAAGTTTTAGGTTATGAACATTTTAAGTAAACACAATTAAGTGTGTCTGAAAGACCATACTCAGATCAAATATATACAGATGTACACTCGAAACCACATTAGACAGCCTATGGCAAAATCCATTAACAGGAAGAGGCAAGAACTGGCTCGCACTTCTCATCGTCAGAGGTGGCTTCGTTTTCCGTAGGACATGGAGGCAGGGGAAGAGCTCTGTAGCAGAAAAAGAAGGGGCCATTAATATCCTGGTAGAAAAGCTCTACAGCTAGTGGGGGATCCCTGAATCCCAAAGGCAGCACTTAAATTCAGTATTTTAAAGTAATGTTCACTCAAGTCCCATTTCCCAGGATGGGGAGGGGGAGAACTGAGCAGTAATGGAGGTGTGCTACATTGGTGTGTTACGCTGAATTCTTCCCACCTACTAGCCAGAATATCTTCTCTCTTGCACGGCATACCATTTGCTGTTTGCCCAGCACAGCAATGTTATAATACTGTATGCTGTGGATGTCTTCCGGTCACAATGCTATACCACAATGCAGATTGGAGACTAAATCTGGCCTCCAAGGGGGTGCAGCAGTGGTGTTAAGTTTACTCTCGAGGCTATTTTTAAAATGAGATAGACAGAATGATTCCTTGTCTGCATGCTCAGCATCCCAGACCCAAAACACTACAAATACATGACGGAGCTGCTCTTTTCTAGATAGACAGCTACATTCTACACCTCCCAGTTAGCCACATGGATTGTCCGTCTATTTTAGAACAAGCAGTTTGGCGTCTCACATTTCCAATCCAGCTAAATGCACAGTCCAATCCTATACAGAGCTCATCCCCTCAGATTTCAATGGCCTTACACTAGAATAAACTCTACGTATGACTGCACCGTTAGAATAATCGCACCATTTAGGAGGAGGCTAACGTTAACAGTCCTAGATTATAGATAATCAGCCTTTTTATCTTGAGTTGAGTTTTAAAAGGATTTGGAAATGACACACCCAGAAGGTATAAAAGTGTTCTGAAACGAAAGGAGTAAACTCCATAGCTGATGACTCATCTCCCTCGTAAACAAACAAGAGAAACCTTTGTGATGTGACAAATGGCCTCAAACAATACATTTGAAAGTGAATGCCAGGAACTTTCCTCTCTCATGTACTGATTAAGTCAGATAAGCTCGGAAACAACATCAGCATTTCAGAGCTCCTGTGATTTAATCTTCACATAAGTCACCTTCTGAAGATTGCCTTGCCTAGCCCTGGAAACTAACAATTGAACCCTTTTTTAAAAAGCCATTAAAAGGAATAAAGCAAGACACCTTCGAGACAGTCTTATGTTCCAGATGTGGAGAAAGTACAACAGTATCCCCAATAGCCCTAACCCCCTCCCCAGGTCAGAATAATTCCCAAGGGGCAGCGGTATTAACCTGTCACAGAAAAAATAGCTTTGTGGCCTCTTGTGGTGGAGTGCCCTCAAGTCATAACTGGCGTATGGCGATCCCTGATGGGGTTTTCAGACCGTCCTGAGCTAACCAACATGGTGGTGTACTTGTGAATGAAATGCTATGAATTAATATTGCCTATGAAAAAGTGACTGGACGAAACGGGGCGGAGAATCTATGCTGGCAAAACCCGTAGGCGTGGCTTGTCTAAACGCTGACTTCTGCAGGCGTATGCAGAGACTGTTCTCTACAATTCTTCCAATGAATCATTTCTGAATGCCTGCGTGCATTCTAGAGACTGTATGTAATTGGCATTGTATTTTCCCACCAGTTGGTTATGTTTACAATTGTACCGACTTGTGATATTGATCAGAAAAAAAACCCACACTTAAAATTTAGTACTGGGGAAAGGTCCATGTTTTCTATGACCTGACAAGTTTTGCCAAGTGGCCATGCCACAGCCAGAGACTCACAAGTCAATGCTTGTTGTTATGCTACTTAGTAAAGAGAGAAACTGAGGCTCTAAGCTGTTGCCAGCATAGATGAGAAGAACAGGAAAATCTGTAGGCAATCTCATCTCTACCAGGAACAGGTGGCCTGTAACTTCTAGGAAAAACTTAGGAAGGCTTCTTTCAGGAATTTGGGTAAAGAGTTTCCCTGGGAGGCCTTCACACAACTGGAGAAAGTGGCAAACAGGTCCTGCTAAAAGGTATAATGTGGCGAAGAGATGGCCGCTCTTACTTTCTTCGACGCTGTCCTATTCCGCTGCATCCTGGTTCTTCATCCAAGATCTGGTTTTCCTTCTCTGAGCGTTTTGAGGACTGACCGAAGAACTCTCCGATTCCTTTCTGCCAGGACGGCGTGGGCCTCACACAAACTGGATTGCCCCCTGCATACTTGCTTTCTGCTGCAAAGGGTAATTAGGAATATATCAATGCCCAAATGATCACAATATAATACATATTGAAGACCACACTTACAAAATCTCCTGTCCTGAGACAGGGGCCTGATCTACATGAAATGGCTTACCACATACTCAGTTGTATAACAATTTTTTTCATTCATTATAATGTTCCCCCCCCCCACACCAATCCCGTGGAGCTGCAGTGGTTCCATATTACAAATCATTGTTATTGAAAGAAACTGTAGAAGCCATTATTTTGAGGGAGAACAAGAGACACGCATACAATGTTATTCTTTGGGATGGTTTATAATAACAACAATAGCATTCGATTTATATACCAGGGTGACTTAACACCCACTCAGAGCGGTTTACGAAGTATGTTATTATCCCCACAACAAAACACCCTGGGAGGTGGGTGGGGCTGAGTGAGAGAATTGGGACTGACCCAAGGTCACCCAGATGGCTTCAAGTAGAGGAGTGGGGAATCAAACCCGGCTCTTCAGATTAGAGTCCCGCTCTCTTAACCACTACACCAAACTGGCTCTCTGAAACCTGCAGCCAACAGACACTAAAGATCCCATTCCTGGGAGCACAGTGCAAATGCTATTGCTAGACTAAAAAAATCATGTGAAATCATCCTGGAATTCTTCAAGTGGATCCCTGGGGTGGCAACCTACCGACTCATAAATGCAAGTGGTAACGCTTATAAATGAAGAAGCATGTAGTGTGAATAGAAAAATCTTCCTGTGATGACATCATTTAAATCTGAAAGATGCATTCATGTGTAGAAAACTGAGTGCATATGGGAAGACAAAGTTACTGGGGATTCTCCATCTTCAAAAAGGTTAAGTAGCCAACACATCCTAAGAATGTCCAACCACATGTAAGCAGTCTTTGAGGGCCTAGCTGCAGCTTCGCTGGTGGTGTTTCCACGTAAACAAATGCCCAGAGACTGCCTTGGTGTAAGCAGGCAACCACCATTGTACACACTCCAAGACACACTGAAGCCAGCCAAGGGCCAAATTCTGCGAACACACTCACCTTTCCGTGAAGTAGGAGAGGAATTCAAATTAGAGCTACTGGAGGTCAACACTTTCCGAGGAGCCCGCGCAGCCACCACTAAAATAGCAAGAAAAAAACGAGGTTAGGAAATTTCCCGGTAACTACCGATTTCTCCCATACGCACAACCACAATTTAGTTTATAAACAGAGGGAGTCCAGTGCTTAAAAAAAAAATGTGGGTGCTGCAAACCTCATAGTTATAGTCAATGATAAGACTACAGTAACTGTGCAATCCTAAGCAGAGATACTCCAGTCTAAGCCTATTGAAATCAATGAGCTTAAACTGGAGTAACTATGCTTAGGATCGCACTGTAAGTGTACATAGAACTGCAGAAAACTTGATCTACTTTAGATTGGACTATAAACACAGGGCCAATCTGTACATTCACAGCATTCAGCACCGAAGCTTTTCCTGGAAGGTATACCATTGGGCTGATGGTGGAGAGTGCCATCAAGTCATAGATGACTTACGACTCCTAGTGGAGTTTTCAAGGCAAGAGACTAACAGAGGTGGTTTGCCATTGCCTGCCTTTGCAAACCTGGTCTTCACTGAAGGCCTCCCATCCAGTTACTAACCAAAGTAGACCCTACTTAGCTTTTGAGATCAGACTAAATTGGGCTAGCCTGGGCTATCCAGGGGATGGCATACATGCAGCATACGCATACATACGTATACATACAGGGATGTGTTTTCTTTCCAACTGCACAGGAGCAATGCAGAACATGCAACCATTCCTTGCAGCTTGAAAGTGGCACAACTCAGGAAAAGTCATTCCTGGTTTGCAAAGTTAGCAGAATTATAGATATAATTTTCCCCTGTCCATGAGAAGTCCCCTTTTGCATCATTCAGGGGATGTTGCATTGTTTTTAATTATCCTGAGCTTCAGGTTTCCACCCTTTGCCCCCAAGCCTTCAGAAGTCAAATCTCTCAGGAGATGGATTATCTCAGAGCCAGGCTACAAGTGACGCCTTACACAGGTTGGATACTTGTCGGCTTACCTCAAGTTTTGATGGGAAATGTAGGCCTCCTGGTTTTACAGCTTGGCTCTCCATTACAGCTACAAGAGACCAGGATGCCTACATTTCCCATCAAAACTTGAGGGAAGCTGACAAGTGTCCAACCTGTGTCAGGCGTCACTTGTAGCTTGGCTCTAAGAGTCATCATTTCAGCCCAAGGAAACTCCAGCCCAAAGCTGTTAAATTGAGTTCTTCAAGAAACTTGCTACCCTCTGCCAAGGACTAAACAAGGAGCTGGGATTCCCCAACCATTACCATTGTTAACCCTCTCAGAAAAATAACTAGCAAGACTGCATTATCACTTATAGGGATGACAGGACCAGTGCCTGTACTTTAACTGACTTTTAATTGCACCCAGTACCTGACCTTCATCTTCCTCCATTTCATGGCCACTGAACTCTGCTGACCACACCAGCCCCCCCCCATTCATAACCACCTGTTTGCTTAGTGAGGACACACTACATATGTCAGACAAAATGGCCTCCAACCCCACAAAGCTCATACTACACTAAACACTTGCAAGTCTTCAAGGTGCCACAGGACTCCTGTTCATTTCCCGCACCGCACACAGACTGCCATTTTGACTCTGGTCAGGTTCATTCTGAGCCCCCAGTAGGGAAAATTTTGTTTTGCCTTTAGCCAGAACACACATACTTCCTTGGTTTTTAAAAGCACCGTTTATTACCAAATATAGAAAGCACTCAACACAACCTTGAGGAAATGTGTGGTGCAGGGGCTCAGGAAGCCATCTCTGACAGGAAATTAGGGGCCTTTCTTGCAAGCTCCTGTTACAAAACGCTGACGTTAAGCAGACAGGACAGCCTAAGGGTTATAGCATTAGACCAACTTAGGTATCAAGTTCAAATCCTCACGTTACTACAGAACTTGAAGAAGTCTGAGCTAATTGTTAGGCTGAGCACCTTAAAGAACTAGATTTTAAAAAATACTATCATTCAACAACGGGGGAAAATCACTGTTTAAACTGAGCAATAAGCCCCCACCCCAAAACCTGTCAAGACAGACAGATACCTGGCCCCGGGCATGCTTGGTAAACAAGCCCAATTGCATTCAATGGGCTTCCTAAAGTTGCCAACTTCCAGGTAGGGCCTAGAGATCTCCTGGAATCATAATTGATTTCTGTATGACAAGGATCAGTTGCCCTGGAGAAACGGGCTGCTTTGGAAAGTGGACTCTATGGCATCATACACAACGGGGGTCCTTCCCCAAACCCTGTCATCTCCAGGCTCCATCACTAACTTTCCAGGAATTTCCCAATCCAGAGTTGGCAGCCCTAGGTCCCGCTCCCAATTAAACACGCAAATAACTTTTAAATCTAACAGTTTTGGTGCCCCTGGATGTCTGCTTTTATTAAAATAGCAAAGAGTCCAATAGCACCTTTAAGACTAACCAACTTTATTGTAGCATAAGCTGTCGAGAGCCACAGATGCATGACGAAGAGAGCTGTGGCTCTCGAAAGCTTATGCTACAATAAAGTTGGTTAGTCTTAAAAGTGCTACTGGACTCTACTGTTTTGCTACTATAAACTAACACGGCGAACTCCTCTGCTTTTATTAAGCTTCCCTCTGCTCTCTGTAGTCTGGCAATAGTGCTTTAAAAAAATCAGAATAAAATACGCGCGACTCGTTCCAGCGCCCCAATACGCCCCTTATAGCTTGACTCCGGGCGCCCCCTGCAGCCTTAGCACGGACACCGACGAGGTCAAGGACCCATCCCCATTACCTTTCCGATAAGCCCCGCTGGTCCCCCCGCAGTCCGCCTTGGTCCGCACCATGTCGCCGCGAAAGCCAGGCTCCAACTGCAGCCCCGCGCGCGCGCACCGCTGGAAGAGGCCGGGCCATTCAAGCGGCCCTTTCCCGCGCGCGCGCCCCGCTCCCATTGGCCCAGGCGCTGTCTCCGACGAGCCAATCACAGCGAAACTGGCATCTGGAGCGGAGTTTGGGGCGAGAGGGAGTGTCCCCGTCTGACCAATCAGACGCGTGCCACCCACAATTGGACCTTGGTGACTTTTTTTGTGAATTGAATGAGCGAGCTGAAGGCCCCAAGGGCGGGCCATTCGTGTCGAGAGAACGTCGCCCTGTCCACACGTTACGCTGACCTCACCTTCAGCTCGTGCCTGGCGTACGCTTGATTTTTCTTTTATTATGCGTTGGGTTATTCTCTTGGGACATCCAGCGCAGGGACGCGCGTGCTTGCACAATACACGTGCGTTCACAGTGACGCGGGAACAGGGCTTGTGCCCGCTTGTTGAAGGCTGCGACTCTATCAGGCAATCCTATGCAGACGTACTCCAATCTCAGCCCATTGATTTCAGTGAGTTTAGACCGGAGTAACTCTGCATAGGATTGCGCTGCATATGGAGCCGAAATTTGTTCTTTATTTACGTTATTTTATTTTTTTATGTGTATTGCTTATTGTCTGAGCCTGTTCACGGGGGACTATACATCCAATACAATCAATAAATGTATAGTCCACCTTTCTTGCTGAGACTCAAGGCGGATGACAGCGTGAGTCATGGGGAAATAAACTGAGGCATAGCAGTTTCGAAGGGGCCCTATGTTTAAATGGGGTGGGGAGAGAGAACACTTCTCCCTGCAGATAGAAAGTAGCTTTTCTGGTAGAGACGGTCTCTCTGTCACCCATTTACCTGTTGTGAGATACCTGTTTTCACAGTACAAATCCCACTGTGTTCAACAAGCTTTATTACCAAAGAATTGTACAAGGATTGCTAATTTACAGTCAAATTCCACACTTCTAAATCCATTGAAGGGTTTAGAAAGGGTGTCACTTAGGAGGGCTGTATTCTCAATAAGAGGAGAACAGCTTAAAAAATTTACACGTGTGCTACAATAACACCAGCCACCTAAGCAAGAGGGTTCTAGCCATATCTAAATCTCTGCTGAGTTGGTGACTCTTTCAGGTGCTAAATGCTCTCCCCTCTATCTGTCTGGAAAGATTAACAGTTCCATTCAAACCCAAAATGCAACCAGAGTAATTGGATTTAAAGCCAATTGAAGTCAATGGGCCTAAAGTGGTTTAAGGCAGATTGCTTTTACAGTCCCATCCATTATTGTGTTAAACTAGCTTAATTGGTTCCAAACCACTTTAGTCCCATTAACCGAAGAGTAATTGTGTTCCTCTGCAGCGGTAAGATAACAAGAATGACTGCTGTGGTTAACTTGTTGATTGTGGCATAAGCCTGTCATAGGCCAGAGATAACACTTCATCAAATGCATTAAACGTGCTTTGATTGTAGAGGGGGGGTTGAGCTGTAATGTAAATAGGGGAAAGATAGGAGGACTCTGACAACATAACTTGATGATATAAGCACAAGTCAAATAGGAGATAATTTATTTCTGTCCTAATCTTAATTTAAGAAAAGAATCTGAGTTCCGTTTAAAAAGAAGAGTCCTGGGGCACCTTAAAAACCAACATTTTACCTTTGAAATCAGGATTGCCAATGAACTTGTTACACAAAAATGCCCTTCTGCCCTTACCCAGATTCTGTAGAGCAAAAGGAGGAGACAGACAAGTGCTTCTTTTCAATGATTGTATTGAATATTGCAGTATGGGTACCCAGCTTTCAAAGAAGCCATGAGTACCAAAGAACATAAAGCTTACAAGCAGTTTTAAAAACATTTTTCTAATACAAAAGGGACTGCCTGCTGAACAATTTGCAATTGGTCCTTTACATACATCTGATCTCTACAGTTGTTTCAATTGGCTACTTCTCAGTTCTCTAACTAGTCTCGCGATCAATGTGACCTTTTCATTCCCCTTATTTGGTCACTATCCTTTGCTGACTCTGAATTTCTCACTTCTTGCTGACTTCCAAACCTTAGAATCAAAAGTGTTGTATCTATTCCTCCCTTCTCGTGAGACAGTAGCTCAAAGAATGTGGCCTTATCTTAAGTTTCCTAAACAACTGAGAAAAGAGAAACATTTTCGGCCAGTTATGCTGTTCTGTCTCTCTCTGAAAAACAGCTTTCAGCAAAAGTTGAACAATAGAGAAGAAAAGAAGGGGGGATTGCAAAAAGGCACTTTGCACTATTAATTCATTCTAAGAATATATGTGTATGAAAGATTATAAACCCTTGTAAGGAAAAGAATATTAACTCTTTACAAACTGACCTTTGTAGTTGAGCCTTTATCTTTAAAAATACATTCCTATGCTAATTACTGCAGGTCATACCTCTGTGATCAAAAGCACTATTTTTTCCCTCTAGTGGCCAGTTGGAAACCCTGTTAAAAATAGTTCTTGCAACTCCAGCTCTTGAGTGGAGTGCAATTCTTTCCCGTCACAAATGCTTTCCCATTGGAGTCTGTATATTTCGATGGGTGATGTTTGTTCAACATTCTTTCGTTTTCATACATAGGGACTTTCCCATATGAACCTAAATATAGTTATGCTGAATCAGACACATCAAGAAAAAGAGCAACCTTTCTCTACTAGCGGTTAGTTGTGCATCGTTTAAAACGTTCTAAGTGGCATCGATCTAACAGTCATTTCCTGTCTTCAGTTTTTAGGCATCAGTGGCATAGCACTTCCTGTCTGAATATACACTGCTCAAGGTTTTAGAATATGGTCATGGCACATTCTAGAGTGCGCACTTACAGTACGATCATAAACATGGATCGTCTTCGTCCTCCTGTGCAGCCCCACATTGGGACTGCGCAGGCGCAGGCCAGCCGCGGAAAAGATTTTTCTAGCTTTTAGAGATGTGAAGGGGACGTTCGGATCCACCGCGCATGCGCGCCGGTGTTCCCGCCAATTTTGAATGCATATATATCCGAACGTCCCCGACATTCCCTCAGTTCCTTTTTCGCCGCCGTCGAAAAGGTTCTTATTGTCTAGCGTTCGTTGTCTCTCAGCGTCTCTTCGGAGTTCTTTGGTCGTTTTCTTCCGCTATTCGGTGTTTTCCTGTGTCCATCTGTCGGGAGATACCGTTCAAAATGTCTCAGACGTCTTTATTTAAAAAGTGTCTGAAATGCGGAACGAAAATGACACACTCGGATGGCCATGACCTCTGTCTCATCTGCCTGGGCAAGGGGCACGTCGTGGAGCGTTGTGCGGTATGCATGTCTTTCACCCCGAAAGCGAGGAGCGATCGAAAGGCCAGGCTCCGTGCCTTCTTGTGGGATGCCAACCTTCTCCCCCCCAAGCCATCGGGCTCATCGGGAGATAGGCCCCGCTCCGCCGCTCCGTCACCGGCGCCGTCTCGTAAGTCGCCAGAGCCGCTTCCATCGGAACCGACGGGGCAACCCGTTCCGGAGGCCCGATCTGACTCCGGTTCCGTGGATCGTCCTTCGAGTCGGAAGGCCAAGAAGCGTCCGTCATCCAAATCGAAGACCTCGACCAAAACTTCGGCCTCAGAGGCTTCTTCGGAGCCCCCGCCTAAAAAGGCCAAGGCCAAATCAAAAGCCAAGGGCCGTGCTCCATCCCCGGCTCCAACTGTGCTTCCCGGTACTCCGCCCAGACCGGTCCTGATAGCTGACGATGTGGTGAGTCTCCACACCCCGTCACCTCCTCGCACGCCTCCTCCGTCGGTTCCGGAGGAATTCCTGCCGTTCCCGCCTTTTTCGGAACCATATCAGTCATTCGAGCGTTCCCTGCCGTCTGCCCCGGCGCCTTCGGAATCCTCCGTTCCGATGCCGTCCGCCTCGTCGGTTCCGGCATCATTTCGCTGGCCTGCCCCGGTGCCCGCTCCTCTGCCTCCTTGCCAGTCTGTCCCGGGAGTAGGGAACATGGCCTCCTGGCAGGATTTTGTGGCCTGGTTCCAGCAGTCCGTGCCCTTCCTGCAGCATCCTTCGGTTCCGCAGCCTCCCGTTCTGGCTCAGCCGATTGTGCACCCTGCGCCTGCTCCTCCTGCGGCTAGCGTGCTGGTCCATTCCTCGGTTCCTGCGCCTCATCCTTCAGCCCCAGTTGATCGCCGGACTTCGGTTCCGACCCAAACGCCGGCAGAATTTTCAGATTCCGAGGATGACGAGGGCCTGGCTTCCCCGTCAGAATACTCTTCGGATGTGGCTTCTGACCCTTCCCCGGATGACACCGTGGGTGAGCTTCGTTCGTCGTCCCCAAACGACGACTATAGAATGTTCGCTGAGCAGATGGTGAGGATGGCCGCTGCGTTGGAGATAGACGTTTCCTCCACGACTTCCAAGCCCAAAAGCAAGCTGCTAGAGGCGCTGTATTCTGGGTCCCCCGCGTCGGTGGCGTTCCCCCCGGTGGAGGATTTCGTTGACAATGCCCTTGCGCTCTGGCAGTCACCGGCGTCCCTGCCGCCGACGGCAAAGAAGGTCGAGCGGTACTACCGCCTGAAGCAGGATGATTGCCCGTACCTCTTCACTCACCCTAAGCCCTCTTCCATCGTGGCGGAGGAAGGTCAGGCTCGGTTCCGATATGGTTCCTCTTCGGCTCCGGCGGACCGGGAAGGCAGGAAGCTAGATGGCATGGGCAGGAAGATCTACTCGTCCGCGTCCTTGGGATTCCGTATAGCAAATTTCCAAGCTATAATGGGGTCCTATAATTTGTTCCTGTGGAGAAGGCTGTCCTCTTACCTCTCCGACCTCCCGGAGGATCGCCGCCACCTGGTTAAGGCCCTCCAAGCCGAGGCCATGAAGCTGTCAAAACAGCAGATGACAGCTGGCAAGGACGCCGCCGACTCTGCAGCGCGAGCGATGGCGACTTCAGTGGTCCTGCGTCGGCACGCCTGGCTCCGGTCCACGGCCCTGCCGCCAGAGAAGAAGGCGAAAGTTTAGGATTTCCCGTTCGAGGGGCCCCAGCTCTTCTCGGAGAAGACGGATGAATCCCTTTCCCTGATGAAGAAAAATCAGCAGACGGCCAAGTCCCTGGGAGTCGCCCCCTCAGCTCAGCCGTCGGGTCCGAGGTATCGTTATGGTCGGTTCCGATCCTACCAGACCCCTTATCAGCCTTACCAGCAGCGTCAAGGGCGGTTCTTCTCGGGCCAGTCCTATGGTCACCGATCCTATTCTACCCAGCAGCGTCATTCGTCCAGGCGCTCTGGCCGGTCCAAGGGCAGACAACAGCCCTCTTCGCCCAAGCCTTCGACCTCGGTGCAGAAGCCCTCGGTCTTCTGACTAAGCCTGAACGCTCCCCTGTTGGCCTCTGAGGACACTCCCTCTGCTGCCCGGTTCTTGGACAGGCTTCGGCCTTTTTTGCCCTGTTGGCAACTTGTTACATCTGACACTTGGGTCCTGTCTATTGTGGCCCATGGTTACAAATTGTTATTTGTTGATGCACCTCCCCTTTCTCTCCCTCCCCGTTGTTCTCCATGTTGTGATATTGTGTTACACAATAATGTTATAGAGTTGGTGAACAAAGGTGCTGTCCGGGTGGTCAATGTCGCTACTTCCCCTTGGGGATTTTATTCGAGGTATTTCCTGGTGGATAAGAAGGATGGAGGTTCCCGGCCCATTTTGGACCTTAGGGGCCTCAACAGCTATTTGAAGGTTGAGAAATTTCGGATGTTGACCCTGGCACGGGTTATAGAGCTCCTGGAGGTTGGCGTTTGGCTAGCTATTCTAGACTTGAAAGATGCCTACTTCCACATCTCCATTTTCGAGGGCCACAGGAAGTACCTGCGGTTTGTCTATGGGGATTCTGTGTATGAATATACGGTGTTGCCCTTTGGGCTGGCCTCTGCACCCAGGGTCTTCACGAAGTGCATGGCCACCGTGGTGGCATATCTACGGTCCAGGGGATGCTTTATCTACCCATACCTGGATGACTGGCTCCTGGTGGGACCCTCAGCTGACTCTCTCCAGGCCCATATTGCCCTCACCTTGTCCGTACTAGCTAGGTTGGGCTTGGTGGTTAATGGAGATAAGTCCATCCTTACTCCTGGCACAGCCATTAGGTTTATTGGGGTTCATCTCGACTCTCCCCGGGGCAGAGCCTTCCTGCCCCCCGATCGCCTGACCAGGCTTTCCTCCTTAGCCCATCATTTCCTGCATAACCGTTTCCAGACTGCCCTTTTGATCCAAACGTTGTTGGGCCTTATGGCCTCCTCCACAGGGGTAGTTTTTTTCGCACGCCTGCATATGAGGCCTCTGCAAAACTGGTTCGTCCGGAGGTACAACCCCCTCACTATGGGCCAGCATCAGAAATTCTCCATCCCCAGGGTGGTGCAGCGCTCCCTGGCCTGGTGGACTGTCCCGGAGAACCTGTCCGAAGGTTGTCCTTTTGGCCCTTTCCTGGCAGAGGTCACCGTCTTTACTGACGCCTCCAACTTGGGATGGGGAGGGCGCTGTGGGCAGCTCTCAGCCCAAGGTGTCTGGTCCCCAACTGAGGCATCCATGCACATAAACCTTTTGGAGCTTAGAGCGATCCGTTACTCCCTTGCTTGTTTTGCAGATGTCGTTCGGAACAGGAGGGTTCAGGTCCTGTCGGACAATACCACAGCCTGCTATTACCTCAACAAGGAGGGAGGAACGGTCTCGCTCAAGCTCTGCAGGGAAGCAACGACTCTCTGGAAGTGGGCCATGGTCAACAACGTCCTTCCCAGGGCCGTTCATATTGCCGGGGAGCTCAACACCGCAGCAGACACACTGAGCAGGGTGTTTCTACCTCAGCACGAGTGGTCCCTCAACAGGGTTTACCTCCACCAGGTCTTCCACTCATGGGGCACGCCACTCATCGACCTCTTCGCCACGGCCCAAAACAAGCAGGCCCCGCTGTTCTGCTCCCGGGCCGGAATTGGCCGTCGCTCCCTAGGGGATGCTTTTCAGATACCCTGGTCCCCGGGGCTCTTTTATGCCTTCCCGCCCTTTCCACTCCTGCACAAGGTCCTCTCCAGGATAAGGGCCTTCAACACCCACTGTATCCTGATTGCCCCACAGTGGCCCCGCCAGGATTGGTTCCCGCTCTTACTCTCCCTTTCACGGGGACGGTGCCTAGCACTTCCGCCGGCCCCGGACCTATTGACCAGGGACGGGGTCAGACACCACAATGTGGCGGTTCTGAGCCTGGCTGCCTGGCTCCTGTGCGCTCCGGAGTAGGCCTCTCCTCGGAGGTTCTTAAAGTCATTCTCAATGCCCGGAAGCCATCCACCAGGCTATCCTACCAGAGGAAGTGGTCACGTTTTTCCCAGTGGCTGGCCTCAAAAGGGGTCTCTCCCTTTGATTGCCCTTTGCCTGTGATTCTCGACTACCTCCTATACTTGTGCTCACAGGGTCTTGCCTTCTCCAGCATTAAAGTCCACATGGCTGCGATCTCTGCTTTTCATGAGCAGATTGATGGAAAGACCGTTTTTACTCACTGGCTTTCCAAGCAGTTCCTAAAGGGCCTGTTCAAGACCTTCCCTCCTAGGGTCCCGCCGATTCCTCAGTGGAGTCTGTCCCTGGTACTCTCCCAGCTGATGCTCCGGCCCTTCGAGCCCCTTTCCACCTGTCCCTTGCCTTTACTCACTCAAAAGGTGGCCTTTCTGGTGGCAGTCACGTCCTCTAGGCGTGTTGGGGAGCTGTCTGCTCTGAGGTGTGACCCTCCCTTCCTGCAGTTTTTCCCTGGTACGGTCATGCTCCACACTAGCATGGAATTTCTGCCCAAGGTGGTGTCCAAATTTCACCTACAGCAAAAGGTGGTCCTCCCTTCCTTTTTTCCATCACCCTCATCCCCAGGGGAACGAGCACTACACACATTGGATGTAAAGCGTGCTTTATTGTTTTATTTACATCGCACCAAATGCTTCAGGAAATCTCCTGCCCTGTTTTTGTGTTACTCTGGCCCTCGCAAGGGCTCACCTGCTTCTGCCCAGTCCATCTCTCGCTGGATTGTGTCTACAATTAAACTTTGCTATCAGCATGCTGGAGTCCAGTGTCCCTTGTTGGTTACCGCTCATTCCACTCGAGTGCAAGCTGCTTCTGCTGCCTTCCTGCGAGGAGTGCCGCTCCGGGACGTCTGCCAAGCTGCGACATGGTCCACTGCAGACACTTTCATCAAACACTATTCTGTGGACGTGAATGCACGGCGTGAATCAGCTGTTGGCACGGCTGTCCTGCATTCTTTGTTCCAGTAGACACTCACACCCGCCCCCATTGGTGAGATGCTAATTATTCTCCCAATGTGGGGCTGCACAGAAGGACGAAGACGATAAACAGGGTTTCTCACCTGTAACTGTTGATCGTCGAGTCTCTTCTGTGCAGACACACATTCCCTCCCACCTACCCCGCTGTGAGTGCTTGGTTTCTGAGTTTCTCCGGCGGCTCAGGTGAACTGAGGGAATGTCGGGGACGTTCGGATATATATGCATTCAAAATTGGCGGGAACACCGGCGCGCATGCGCGGTGGATCCGAACGTCCCCTTCACATCTCTAAAAGCTAGAAAAATCTTTTCCGCGGCTGGCCTGCGCCTGCGCAGTCCCAATGTGTGTCTGCACAGAAGAGACTCGACGATCAACAGTTACAGGTGAGAAACCCTGTTTTTATTCAGAAGCAGGGCTTTTTTCAGGGGGAATGCGGGGGAACGGAGTTCCGGAACCTCTTGAAATGGTCACATGGCTGGTGGCCCCACCCCCTGGTCTCCAGGCAGAGGGGAGTTTAGATTGCCCTCTGCGCCGCTCCAGTGGTGTGGAGGGCAATCTCATCTCCCCTCTTGTCTGGAGACCAGGGGGCAGGGCCACCAGCCATGTGACCATTTTCTCCGAGGGCAACCCACTGAGTTCCACCACTTCTTTTCCCAGAAAAAAGCCCTGTTCAGAAGCAAGTTCCACTGTGCTGAATGGAGCTTATTCCCTTTGTAAGTATGTTTAGGACTGCATCCTTTGTTTACTGGTCAGCCTTATAGGTTCTCCCAGACCTGAGAAAGTCTTAAAAACACATCTAATGCATTCTTGTTTCTGTGCATTATAGAGCACAAGACACTGTGGTGTAGTAGTTAGTGTCAGACCAGGACCCAGGTTCAAAATGCCACTCTGCCCTGATGCCCACTGGGTGAACTTGGTCCAAGCATGCTTTCTTAGTCTTACCCAGGGCTTTTTTTCAGCAGGAACGCGGTGGAACAGAGTTCCGGCACCTCTTAAAAATGGTCACATGGCCGGTGGCCCTGCCCCCTGATCTCCAGACAGAGGGGAGTTTAGATTGCCCTCCGTGCTGCCGGAGTGGAGGGCAATCTAAACTCCCCTCTGTCTGGAGATCAGTGGGTGGGGCCACCGGCCATGTGACCATTTTCGCCGAGGGCAATTTATACTTTAAAAAACTCAAAGTGATGTCATTGCGCGGTCTTGAATTCCACCACCTCTTTTCCCGGAAAAAAAGCCCTGGTCTTACCTACGTGACAGGTTTGGTATGGAGGCCAAATTAAAGAGGGGAGAACCACTCATACCATCTTGAGCTCTGTAGGATAAAAAATGTAATAATTTGGTGGCAATCAACAAACATGCTGCCTTTGAGGGTGGCTGTCTTTTGTAATTGAGAAAACCCCAACTTCCAAGAAGCCCCAAGATTGAGGTCTAGTCACGCCTTAAAGACCAGCTAGATTTCCAGTGTATTACCCTGGAAATCTAACTGGGTTTCAAGATGCAACTGGACCTGAATCTTGCTCTTCTACTGCAGACCACAGAATAGGGTTGCCAGATCCCAGTTGGAAAATTCCTGGAGATCTGGGGGATGAAACCTGGAGAAAGTGGGGTTTGGAGAAGGAAAGGACCTTGGCATGGCAGAATTCCATAGAGTCCACCCCCCAAAGTAGTCATTTTCTCCAGGTGAACTGATCTCTGGCCTGGAGACCAGTTGTAATTTCGGGAGATCTCCAGCCACTACCTGGAGGCTGGCAACCCTACCACAGAATGGTGAGTTCTGCCACCCTGAAATGGCAGCCACAGGAGGCATAGGCAACCACAAAATCGCTGTTGAAAGAAATGCTGCTACACAATACTTCCCTCCTCACACCTCTGGGGATGAAGGAAAGCCAGAACAGGCTCAGATTGCAGTGGCAGTACGTTTCTGAATGCAACACATTGGGATGTTAACAGCAAATTTTGCTGTTCACGATAGCTCGCTGAAAGAAAGTAAGTAAATATATAAACAAATCAAGAAACTCTCCTTTCTGCTCAGGAATGAACTCCTGTAACCCAGTGTTTCTTTCAATGGAGGGGGCACTCCATTGAGGGCTGGGGTGGGAGGAGACCTTGGGAGTTCTTCCTTGTCCTTCACTGATTGCAAGCCCAGCAACCCACTAGCTACTTTGCAAGGACTTGCAAGAAAGGAAGATAGAAAGCCCTTCTCAGCACATAGTGACAACTTTTCAACCTTGTACAGAATATTGGAACAGCCAGTTCAGATTTCTGTTCCCGCAGGAGCAGCAAAAGGGTAAGAAGCTGTGAGTGGGTTGCTTCTTGTTGGCCTCACTCTTCATTTTGCTTCCTTTTGAATTAGGGTTGCCAGATGCAAGTTGGGAAATTCCTGGAGATCTGGGGAGTGAAACCTGGAGAAAGTGGGGTTTGGGGAGGGAAAGGACCTTAGCATGGCATAATTCCATAGAGTCCACCCCACAAAGTAGCCATTTTCTCCAGGTGAACTGATCTCTGTGGCCTCAAGATCAGCTGGATTTCCAGGAGAGCTCCAGCCACTACCTGGAGGCTGGCAACCCTATTTTGAATTGTTTGCACTCTTTGCCATTTATCTTCCCCCTACGTATATTTTTCATCCTCGTACCTCCTTTTTCTTCCTTTGCACTCTGTGCTTGTCGAGAGATCCATTTTAAGAAGTCCTGTTAAGTACTTTTCAGTTAACATTTATACCCTGTATGCTCTTTTTGTATGCTCTGCTCATGGGGTGGGGTGGGGGGTTTCATTCCCTTGTTCACCAATTTCCTAACTAATTCTTTACAGTCTTCTAATACTAGCATGAACTAACCTTTTCCTTTGGTAGAGTGGTCATCTATAGAAGACCAAAGAAGAGGACAAGAGCCCTCAAAAAGAAGGAAAAATCATGCATATGACAGTTCCCATTCAGAAATTCAACTTTACGAATAAATTCTATAATTTAAATAGAACTACAATTCCCATAGTGGCGATTCAGGTGCTGTTTATGGTCCCTGTTGTCTCTTCTGATGGCTCATCTTTAATTCACCTCAGGCAGCTTGGTTTGTTTGAGCAGCCATACTTCCCGCTAGAGGTAGCTTTGGGTACCTTGTGGCTGCTCAAGAATCAACCCTCCACAGCCATGTCAGTTGATTTTCCTGGACAGAGGGCCAGTGGACAATTCAGTGGACAGGGCTCAGAAAAGAGTGCTGCCACTGGAAAAAAGGACAATAGAGGACAGGGCTTTAAAAAGACTGGAAAAGGGGACATCTACCCAGCCTGGTCAGTGTGTTCTGACTCTCAAAAGCTTTGGCTGGAATAAATTTTGTTAATCTTTCAGGTGCTACTAGGCTCCTGTTTTATCCTATCTTCTGGATCAAATGGTTTGAGAAAGGCAATGTTGTATAGTGGTTAGAGGGTTGGACTAGGATCTGGGAGACCCAGTTTTGAATCCCCACTCTGCCACGGAAGCTAGCTGAGTGCCCTTGGGTTAGTCCAGGGCTTTTTTTCTGGGAAAAGAGGCGGTGGAACTCAGCTGGTTGCCCTCAGAGAAAATGGTCACATGGCTGGTGGCCCCGCCCCCTGATCTCCCACCAGAGGGGAGTTTAGATTGAGCAGCACTGAGGGCAATCTAAACTCCCCTCTGTCTGGAGATCAGGGGGCGGGGCCACCAGCCATGTGACCATTTTCAAGAGGTTGCAGAACTCCGTTCCCCCACGTTCTCCCTGAAAAAAAACCCTGGGTTAGTTGCACAAACTCAGCCTGACTTCCCAGGGTTATTATGAGGTTAAAAGGGAGTTCAGGATAACAATGTAATAGATTCCCATTGGAGGAAAAAAGTTGGGGTATAAATCAAGTAAATAAACAAAATAATTGTTACACCCTAATTCTTCAGTCCTGACTCTCAGAAGTTTAGATTCCATTTTTTGGGTTTTGTGGGGGGTGGGGGGTGGGGTTGCTATCATCAAACCTTAGAGCCTGGTTTAACAGAGATATCCAGTCCAACAGAACATTATGTTTTCAGGTAGATATGCTTGTTCCTCTTATGGCATTTTTGACAACTATGGCTCCTTTCACACAATGCACTTTAGCAATCATTAGCAGCTGGTTTTCCCTCTGTGAAACAGGAAAATCCACTTGCAAACAACTGCTAAAGGACATTGAAAATGCATTATCCAGACTCTGCAGAAGCAACCTCCATTCCTTCAATCCGGCCCAGTGTTTGAGCCTGCCTATGTGCGCTCCAGGATTTGGTGTGGGCAGGAGAGGAGTTGTTGTTGTAACTACAGCTAGAGACGGAGGGGGAAGAAAGGGGGACTGATTAAAACTGTGTCTCTTTTGCAAACATTGTTGCCTCATTATTCTTATCGTCTGGCAACAAGGACATAGCACCACCCTGTATTTACTTGCAAGAGGAGGTAGGGACAGGGCAGGAAGACTTTCCACTTCGCCTTCTTGCAGCTGAGTGCGGCTTTTATAAATAACTCACAGTGCAATCCTAGTTTCAGGTGGGTAGCCCTGTTGGTTTGTAGCAGAAGAGCAAGATTCGAGACCAGAGGCCAACTTTTAACAGTGCAATCCTAAACAGAGTTAGTCCAGTTTAAGCCCAAATGAAATCAGTGGGTTCCCAGCGGAGTAATCCTTTTTAGTTTTGCAGCTGTTGAGAAGGCTCTCATAGAGCCAAGCTACAAGTGACGAGTGGAGAGCAAGTGAATGGCAAGTGAACTGGGATGAATACACGTGAGTCTGTTCTCTTGTCCCGCAAGTGTAATTCGCCACTTGCAGTTTGGCTCTGAGAAGAGGGGACGCTCCGGGGAAACAAGCGAACGTTTGCAACTTTATCGAGCCTCAAGCTCCGGGGAACGATGAAGCTCGGAACTATGGACTCAAGGTCTGGATTGCGAGCCGAAAGGAAAAGCGTGTGTCGCCCGGATTCCTCGGCTTTGGTGGAGGAGGTGCACCTGTTAATTCCTTCCCCCATCTCCGACCGGCAACCTGCCAGGGCGGCGATGGCGACGCCGGGGGGGCTTGTGGCTTGGTGTATGGAGCAGCTCCGTGGAGTCTTCGGGCTAGACGTGGGCGAGGAGCTGGTCCAGTGAGCAGCGGGGAGGATGGACGGGGAAGGCCCCGGGCTGGCGGGTCGGCTGGGCCACGTCGCCCAGCCTCTGTATCAAGTAGAAAGGCTGTCGGGGGCGGGAGGAGGCCGCTTGGGTGCCTTTTGCTTGGCCACAGCGCTCCTGGCTTGGGTCCCAGCGAGCTTTGCTGCCGAGCCCTCCTTCACCTGAGGCAGAAATTCAACCGATGAGGCAGGCTGATCTATTGAATTACTGCTAGTTTTCCAGCTATGAATTAGAAAGCGTGGGCGCTTTCCCAACCTCCAGGTGGGACCTGGAGTTCTCCCGGAATTGGGACTGATTTCCAGTCTACAGAAATCAGCTGCCCTGGATTTAGGTTGTCAGCTCTGGGCTGGGAAATTCCTGGAGATTTGGGGGATGAAGATTGCAGAGGGAGCTAATTTGGTGTAGTGGTTAAGAGCGTGGGACTCTAATCTAGAGGGCCAGGTTTGATTCCCCACTCCTCTGCTTGAAGCCAGCTGGGTGACCTTGGGTCAGTCACAGCTTCTTGGAGCTCTCTCAGCCTCACCCACCTCACAGATTGTCCTGAGGATAATAATAACTTTGTAAACCGCTCTGAGTGGGTGTTGTCCTGAAGGGTAGTACATAAATTGAATGTTCCTATTACATATTATTATAGGGCGGGAGTTGGGGAGAAGGGGGGGCTCTGGTGGGCATGATGCCTCACAGTCCACTATCCAAAGTTGGCATTTTCTCCAGGAGAACTGATTTCTGTTGCCTCGCAATCAGTTGTATCTCCAGGAGATTTCCAGCCACCACCTGGAGGTTGCTTCAGGTGTGGTGGCTGTGTAGTAGTAAAGTAAGGTTCAGGTTCAGTAGCACTTTGGAGACCTAGCTTGTCTTTAAAGTGCTACTGGACCCAAATCTTGCTCACCTGGAGGTTGGCAACCATACCTGGAGAACTTGGCCGTTTCAGAGGGTGGGCTCTGTGTAATCACGTCCCTAGTGTGACCTCTCCTCAGGCGTAACCCCCAAATCTCCAGGAATTTCCCAAGACAGTTGGCAGTCCTTATTTAGTACATTTTTTATTTCTGCCTTTTCTCCAAGGGTCCAGGGCAGGGTAGTATTGTTCTGTGTTCTTCCTTACAACAGCCTATGTGAGAATACAGCACACCCAAAGTCACCCAGCAAACTTTGTGGTAGAATGAGAGTTTGAACTCTACCAGAATATAGTCAAGACACTTTAAAGGCTATGCTGCAAAATATCCAGTCTGTCTCCCTTTCTAAAACAGTATGACAGAACCATAGTATTAGATGAGACTTTTTCACAATTAAAAGCCAGCAGACCAGCATACTTGACAGGTTTTCTGCATAGATGGCTACTATTTCTATAATATGCAGAGAATTAAAATAAATAGAATCTCATGACCAGCAGGAGGAACACAACTGACCAGAAGGTCCCTGACGAGTGGTTTGAAAACTGCTGTTGTAGTCTGTTACCTTCTTGTCCCATGCAGCCGTACACATTGCTGCTGTGCTACAATTGTTTCCTTGTGTAAATTGTGCCTCAAGAAGGAAGGTGAAGAACATCAGAAGAGAGAATATTAACTTTTGTTCTGTAGGAAAACTCTCCTATAAGCCTCTCCTCTGCCCTTTTCAGATACATCTTATCTATTGAGAATGAGGAGGAGATCCGGGAATACGTTGCTGACCTAGTCCAAGGGACAGATGGCAAGAAGAGAAAGTTTGTGGATGAGCTTGTAGCCAGATGGCAAAGGTCCTGTGAGCTCACAACATCTGACCCATTGCCTCTCTATCGGAAAAAAGATGGTAAGCGGAAGGGAAAAATCCGCAGAGCAGCTATTTATCTGTAATATAAAAACCAGTCCACTATTTATTGGAAGACCGCTGATTCCCATAGAATTATGTCTATGGAAAAAAGAATTAACTCAAACTTGAATTGGGTGTAGTTCCTGGCAGTGACTCCCTCGGGGCTGGGCTTTGAGGCCATACTGAAGAGTGCTGGTGGCAGGAGTGATGAGTTGAAAGTGTTTCTTATCAGCTCCATATCAGCAGATGAGTCTTAGCCTTGCTGGCATACGCTCAGGTAGATTTATTGAGAGTTGGATTGTCTTTATAACAATATGGAATGATAAATGATGGGATTTGTCCCTTTGTGATATTTTCTATTGTCTCACTTTTTTTGTCCATTGGAATAATTTTTTTTATGAAGGAAGAGCTCGGCTCCTCTCAATATTTCCCCAAGCTTTACTAGTATTCTCTTGGCTTACCTAGCAATTACGAGATGCCTACTGTACAGTCCTACTGTTACACCCTTCTACATCCATTGACGTCGATAGGTTTAGAAGGGTATAACTCTGCTGAGGATTGCACTGATAGAGCGACTGCTATTCCACATCTCTCTTTCCCACAGAGTTGAAGCAAATGGCAGCGTGTGACCTGACATCATTGTGCTTGCATGTTGCTCTGCATTTGTGGCTCACGGCCAGCAATGTGAGGCAGGGGTGTGGCTAAACAAAAGCGTGATGATGTCATTACCGAGCATTGTTGCTTACCTAGGCATTCCAAGGAAAGTGAGGGAAGAGACGCTGTTGTGGTCTTTCCCACTCTTCTCCTGTACAACCTTTATATGTTCCCTTCTATATAGATACGTTAGAAGCTCCTCGGTCAGGAGACCAAGCCAAGAGGGGACGGCGCAAAGGGAGGAACAAGCAGGAAGCACCGGTTCATATTGAAACCAATCAGCTGGTAGAGGAAGTAAAAACTCCGCTTGATTTAGCCAAGGTGGGTACGTTTGCTGTTTGCTTTGTGGGTGCTTTTTAAACTTTAAAAGAAAAGGTT